>NC_051440.1:17676239-17713303 GCF_001649575.2 Kryptolebias marmoratus | reverse complement strand
ACACACACACACACACACACACACACACACACACACACCTATGCAGCTCACGATTTCATTTGATGTGCATCATGTTCGGTCTGCTGGAGGTTTACCTGTATGATATTCGATTCTCATGCTGTTTTCGTGCATTTTTTAATCACATGCAACAGAGCGCTATAGATTGCCACTGTTGTACCTGCCATAAAATAACTCTTTTTGAAAGAAGTAATGGTGAAAGTACGATTTATGAAACATTCTTCCACTTCTGCCTTTTATGGCTGGCAGTCTTCTCTGTCAGTAGTGTCTCAACTTGATTACTCCAGGTTTTTTAAAACTGATATTTTCATTTCTGTTTGAACAAAAAATACCTAGACATCCTTTTTCCCAGTGAAACTCTTCATCTCCTCCTGGAGGATTTCAAGGCGATCCCAGGCCAAAGAGGATACATAATCTCTCCAGCAAGTTCTGGGTTTGTCCTGGGTTGTCCTCCCAGTAGGACATGCTCAGAAAACCTCCAGAGTGAGGCCCTCGGGAGAACCACCTCAACTGACTCTAATTTGAGCTCCTCTCAGATGATGCAGCTCCTCACCCCATCTCTAACTTGTTGGTAAACTTAATTTGCCTAATTTATTGTGTATTCCACCTTGGTGGAAATGCAACAGACTCCTCATGGGTGAAATTATTATTTTTTAACTCCTTAAAAAAACCCTGGGCATTTAAGTTCTGGGTGCTGCTTGTTTATCATGTTTTCTATGTGCCATCTTTGTTATGTTCTTTCTTGCTACTTATTTGTCAAGACTCATAATTTAGGAAAACACAACATAGCACAGGGGGTCTTTAGTCCCTTCTGCTCTAGCCATTAGTTTGGTGTATTGGGACGTTTAACCCGACTTAACAGAACTTATGTATCCACTGTAAACTACTACAAGAAATGTTCTCTGTCTGGCTACGCAATGTCAAGAGTCTCACCTTGACAGTTGTACTTAAGATATAATAGGTCTGCCTCCCAGTCCGCTCCCATCCTTACTTTATTCTCTTTTCTTTATTTCCCCTCTCTCAACAGTATTGAGTCAGTGTGTGAGGAATAGCTGTTTTACGGACAGTCCTATTGACGTGCGTGCGTGTGCAACGTGGAGCACCGAGCTGAGTGATCGGGGATAGATGTCCTTATTGGATATGAGCTGGCTACTCCGTGGCTCTGCATTAAATTTGTATTGAAGAGGAAATTAATGAATGGATAATTTTATTGATGTTTCTGGTATTGAACATATAAACAAAATGTTCTTTTGAAGCATTGTGTGAGCGCTGTACCCCAGCAGGAAGGAGGGGTCCCAGTTGTGCTTAAGAAAGAATAAGTCCATGTTAAGTCCATAGTGTATTGGCAAAGAGAGCGAAGAGATCGATGGGAACTTGGTGCTTGAGACAGACCTTAATTGTATTATTTTCTTTCATATTTCTGTCCTCCCACATCCATCTCAACACAGCAGTGACAGATTTGATATGTCTCGCTGACACTGTCATGAAGACAGATTTAAATTTGAGTGGTTTCGAAAAGAAGTTTGTTCAGCATTTATTTGTGGAGCCATACACATCATAAGGAGATGTAGTTAGAGTGGAGTGGTTGACATTTTCTTCTGTTTTCTGTAACTTTTTTTTGGTAAATGCTCTGATGCCTTTGTGTGGTGTGAATAAAAGCTGCACCATAGTTGCTTGAAAGTCTTTATTTAAAAACACATATAACTTTTATAAAGTGGAAACGAACAGATTTTTTTTTCTTCCTGTTAGTAGGATGGTAACAGATCAAAGAGATGAGAGATGGCGAGAGGAGGAAACTTGTTTAATTAAAATGAAGCGATGAAGTGGGGGGATAGCTGGATCGTCTTTGATGCGTGCTCTGGATGCACCGGATACGTAATGCAGTTATTACACACAATTTTTGGTTAAAAGGATCCAGCAGAGGGTGGGACATTAGGAGGTGTTGCAGACGCAGGAAAGGAGAAAAGGAAGGGGTGAGCTTGATGAAGTTTCTGATTATCCAGCCTCCTCTGGCACAGGGAAGAATTACTGAATGCCATTTGGGTCAGTGCTCTTTATGGAACTACATATATGAAATACATCTCTCCCCCTCTTTCTTTCCCTCTTTCTGTCTCTCCCTTTCTGTAACTCTCCTGTCCTCCCTCCCTTTCCTCTAATTGGAGATGCCATAAAGGTGTGTGGGGTCAGTGGCTGTTCAAGGTGATGCTGCATGCCTTTCTTTGCTTTTTTTTCCCCTCTTTGTGACACACATGCTCCTGAAACAGTAGTTCCTAATAGTCCTTTTTCTGTCTTGCTCACAGAAACCACAGGCCTAAAATTGTCTTCTGCACCTCAAGCAACCCAACTCCTGCCGCTCATCTAATCTGTGAAAACTTTTTTTTTCAGTAATATATGGTTCAGTCGGTTGTAGCTCCATGCTTGCTGCCCTCCTCTTTCAGCTCTGCTCCGTGTCCTTGTGCCAGCATGTTAAGCCAGAGGGCACGCTGTGGGTGAATCAGAGATGCCGCTCTGCCAACATACCCAGCGGGAGAGACCCTGCCAAGGGTGCCAAGGCCTCGAGAGAGGGAGGAAAAAGAGGGGAGGATGTGGGGAGGCATACCGGCGTTGCAGGGTTGAACGCGAAGAGATGAATGGAAGAAAATGAAGAAAAACTCACGGGAAAAAGAGGATGGTGGAATTTGATGTGAACATTTTCAACAGAGTTCAGAGCAACCTTTTCGTCTGTCCTCTCATGTTGTGTGTTGCTTGAACTATCCAGACTTGTTACAAGGCCAGAAAGAAGTTCACAAAGAGGTGCCCGTTCTTTGTGTGTAGCGCGCTCTAACTCAGTGCCACTTTAGGCCAGTAGGGGTCATTGTAGTTCAACTGACTGTGCAAAGAGACCTGATCGGTAAGTGCTGAAGTTGGGGGACAAACAGCTGCGGTCTGATCACTTAGCTGAATGTATAAAAAAAGCATTTATTCAGACATGTTTTTTTTCTTTGTAATACTGATTGTGGTAACTTCTACATGGGTCATTTGAAGCTGAAGGAACTACTCTCTGAAATAACAGTTTTAATAACTCAGGGCTCAGTAAGTCCTTGAATTTAAATCCTCTTGTGTTTTGGTTGATTAGAATAATATTAAACATTAGAAGATAATAGTTTGCACTCGAACAGGACTCCACGTTTTTTTTTAATTTTCCTCTGCTGGTTTGGACAGCTGAGTTTATTATTCTACTTCATTCTGTTGTTTGAGAAAGTAATTTTTAAGAAGCAATAAAATGTGCATTTTTATTAATGCCTTCACTTTTAACTAAGTTCTGGCAATGCTAAAAACCAAACAAACTTGTGTTTCCCCTGAAAAAAGAAAAAAATTCCAATCCACGGCTCTTTTACTGATACTTTTGTTTTAAAATAGATTCATTATTTTGTTTATGAGTCTATTTTTTTGTTAAAGAACAAGGTCTACTAAATTAATTTTTATTTTTTTTGCGTTTGTTGGTTCTCGACTCCAAACTCTTTTAAAACTTTTTGCTCCCCTCCCTAATTTGTGTACACAAATTAAGCATGCCACCACGGTCATTGACCTCCAGCAGATGAATATTAGATGAAACAGCAGCCAATATGTGAAAAGCTGTGTTCAGGACAGCAACGATTTTAATGGCAGCAAGCAGCCATTAACAGTATATCTGAAAATAGACAGAGTATTTTCCATAGATCATTAATGACGGAAAATCTATCCCTCTTTCCTTCCCTCCATCCTTCAGAATATCTCTTTTCTCCTGTCTTTACATTTTTCTTCCTTTACTATGTTTCACTTCGGTCATTTATTTAACAGCGCATGTTTCAGCTTTAGATCACCAATGCTTCCTGCATAGATGGAGTCCTTATGAGGCTTTGAATTAAAATTCACCTGATATTTGAATAGAGCCCGCTAATGTCTGTTTAGTATATAATCCACGTTCCCTTCTCCCATATTCCTTGTTATTCTAGTTTAGTGCTGTAATCAAGCAGGGCTTGCCAATAAAGTTTATTGTACGGAGCTAAGTGTCAATATCACACACACACCCAGGGCAGAGAGGTCCCTTTAATTAGAAAAGGAGAGACAGGGTGCTCTGTGTGTAGGTGTGTGTGTGTGTGTCCATGAATACACATGTGTATGTTTGCGCTTGTGTTTCTATGTATGTTTGGATTTCTTTGTTGATTTTAACCATCATAGACTGTAAATGCCACTCAGCGTTAACAACAGAACAGTTCTTTATAAAACCAACGATGTACGTATAAATAAAATATGTGATGCTGGGAAAAAAAAACATATTTCTGACATCAACGTCAAAAAATTCCACTGCTTTTATGAACAAATCAATTCCAGTTTTACATAAATATTGAGCCTAGATGTTGTGAATCTGTGTTGACTCTGAACAAACAATAATCCCTGCTATATGAAGTATTGATTAGACCCACTCCCTCTCTGTGTGGCTTTATTAAAGGTGCAATTGTAAAAGTCTTTATGATGATGGTATAATGTGACGGGAGAAAAGTTTCACAACTATGGTGCACCACCTCCAGGTGAAAGCAGACCCTCCTGTTCTACAGATAAGGCCTATAAAGATATTTATTGACTTTTTTTTTCCTCTTCAGAATATTGTCAGATGTTAAGATTTCCAGCCTGCATATATTTCAAATTGAATGCATTATTTCATTTTAATTCTCTGTGTGGAAGCCAGTTCATTTTTTTTTTTTCCCCCTTTACTTTCCTGTTTTTCCTATGAGGATGCTTATACGAACACCTCGGTAATATGTGCAATCATGTTACTGATATGAATTCTCTGATAAAAGGCAATTTTAGCAAAGACAAAATTGAAAACACCTCCCACTCTTAAAGAAAGAGTCCCGCTGTGGCGAGGCCCGCTGCCTCAATCAAACAGTAAAACAAAAAAACCATTTCCCATTACAATGCAATGAGATTAAAGACAGATTAAACATAGTGTTTGGGCGCCGGGCTCATGCCAGCCTCCGATAGCTGTGTTAGTCTGACAGGGAGGAGGAGAAGATGAGGGGATGATGAGACCGGAGTAGAAAGATAGAGAAGAGAGGTGAGGGGAAAATGTGAGGGAGAGCAGATGGGGGAGTAATTTGCGTGGGATGTGCAGGATTGGGGGAAACATGGCTGCGTGTCAGTGCTGAGCCATGCCTCTCGTTCTGAAAGAAATCAATTTGGGGCGGGACGTGAACGCCGTGCATACAATAATTGAATATTACTGCTTACTATCTCCTTCACATGCAAGTGCTCTGCTCCGCACCGCGAACTATACGGAGGAGTGAATCAGGCGGTGGAGCGAGGGAGCGAGAGATTGGGGGTTAGGGCAAAATTATTGAAGAGGTTCAAGTACTGTACAGATAATAACAGATACTTCAAATAATCTCTTCAAGTTGGATCACACATGAATGAGAAGAGGAACTTCTTTAGTGTCTGTGTGCTTCTATTATCATGTTTATCAGATTTGCTGACTACTCGTCCCGCTTCTGTCCGTCCTGTCTGCTCGACGGTTTCTCCTCCTGCCTTTCAGATCCATCAGTTCCGTCTGGGTCACATGGCACGATCAATTATCACAACTGTTAATCAATGAGCTTTTAAATAACCATCGACCCTCCTTATAGGGTTGGCCCCTTTTATCAGTTTACAGTAGACTAACCAACACAATCTGCATGTCATAATGGCAGATATGTCTTCCAAAAATTCAAAACACGCCCTAATAATACAATATATCAGTCTGAGAGCATTTCAGTTTAATTTATTTTTAACTTTTCAATTTAATTTTCTGATCAGAATGACTATTTTATTTTCTTATAATCTGTCTGGCCCCTAACGTGGATATACAGGGCTGCCTTTTTTAATTTTTTGCGATCAGTTTTGCAACACAAATCTCCACCTGTGAATAGACGGCAGAAACTTTCTATTACTGTAGCTCACAATTAGTCCCGAATTGATTAAATCTAAGTTAATTCAATCTTTAATTATGTAATTTAACTGCTCTGTTACACTATCATTTAATCATCGCCAAACACAATATTCATCCATATATCATAACGAATGATCAGGAAACATTTAATTAGGGTAATTACTCATTAATCCACCGAAGGAGGGTTTGTGTTTGAAGGTGCTTCACAAATTGTTTGTACAGTTTGTGTGCAGATGTGCGTGTGTGTGTGTGTGTGTAAGCTGGAGATGCGTGCCCGTGTGTTTTGTCTAAGTGTGGATTTGTGTGCTCATATGCATGCAGCCTGGTCTATGTAATATTCGTCACTGTCTGATTTACGGTAGTGAGGCTGCCATAGTAGGCCGGGATCCACTGCATTTATCTCCATTTCTTAATGGTATTTCAACAGCTCCTACACCATCGGCTGTTTCTCATTTTAATGACTGGAGAAATGACTCTGTGTGTGTATGTGTCTGTGCGAGGGTGTGTGTTTCTGCACATGAACATTTTTTCCTTAAATAGGAGATAGGGCTCAGCTACCTGGGCTTCTAAAGACAAAACAACATCAACAATGTATAATATCTAATTTTTGCTTGAGTGGGAGCGCTGATTGATGCGGTAGCGACTGGTGACTATTGAAGTGACTGTTACACTAGTTGGCGTGATTGAAATTGGGTTTCTCTCCTACTCTGCTCACAGAGATGACCCCCCCTTCTCAAACACAGAAACGGTTCCTACAAGATCTGACAATTACAAGAGGGGCTTTTAATCAATCTGGAATGTGGCTCCGAGGGCCAAGTGATGGCAGGGGAGGAAGAAAACGAGTGATTACTCCCTCTCAATCTCTATCTCCCGTGCTCTTTTGCTTTCTGTCTCTCGTCCTCTCTCACCTTTGCTTTTTTACATGGTCCATCCCCTGTGATTTTAGCAACTGACTATTTAAACAACCTCTCTTTCCTCACTTGTTTTTCCCCTCTGTCTGCTAGCGCTTCATGTTTGACTATTAGCTGACATGCACACAGGGAGCATCGCTCATCTCCCCAATTTCTCCTCCTTGCCTTGCACCCACCCACCCCTCT
The DNA here is from genome assembly GCF_001649575.2 of Kryptolebias marmoratus. Taxonomy (NCBI): domain Eukaryota; kingdom Metazoa; phylum Chordata; class Actinopteri; order Cyprinodontiformes; family Rivulidae; genus Kryptolebias; species Kryptolebias marmoratus. Next base: position 17,706,244 of record NC_051440.1, on the reverse strand, counting down.
CCTCCTCCTTCTCACTTCTTTCTCCTGCTCCATGTGTAACTATTAGCAGACATGCTCTCAGGGAGTCTGATGAATATTTTAGCAGGCACAGGGAGGGGCTCCAACCCTCCTCTCCTCCTCCACCTCAGCTTCCAACACAACTAATGGACCAGAGTCAGTATTTTCCTTTGCACAAGTTTGCGTTGCACTTGTGCACACTGTGACATTGGATTTTGCTTCTCTGCTTTGGAAGCAGGTAAAAGAACCATTTGGACTGTGGCTGTAGCATTTTTTATGGCTTAGTTTATTAGACTGAGTGGGCTAATTTTGTTTTAGGAGTAATGTCAAATTTCCAATTAGCATTTTCAGCTTTTAAAATATAGTCAGAATTGTAAGGATAAACAAAAGTCTGACTTCTTTTTTTTAAACCTGATTTGACTGATACACTGTAAAAAGGGCTGAAGTTAACACATTTCTCATTTATACAGAAAGCTTTGTGTTTTTAAGAAATAAACAGTTTTGTTTATTGCGTTTATAAATAGGTTTTATGCACTGCATATATTTCACTATATTCAAGAATATTTTGAATATTTTTTTGTTTTTTGCTTTTTTTAGGTAGCCAGGTGATCTGTCTTTTAAAATAATGTGTCAAAATAAGATGTTTAATTGTTTCACATTGTTTCTGATCTTCAGTGGGACTGCAGTGATCTTTTGCGCACTGAGATATTTGAGCCCTGAAGTGTTTGTCAGACTGAACAACACCTGTGAACACATGACCTTGTTCTCTTGTCTGCTGAACATAAATACCTCCCCTTAGTTGCTCATGGTTTTTAGGAAAGACGTTCAGTTAAATCAAATAAACACCACCATAAAGTTTGCTTCTACCTTATTCTTTCACTTGTCTTTCACACTGCATCACTTTCTTTTTTTTTCCTTTCACACCTTCCATGTCCTGCCTCCCTGTGTGGTACAGTACACACTGTGTATGTGCCGGCTTGCAGAGTGTGTGTGCACGTGCACGCTAATCTCTAGATGAGGGGCTGGTGGTTAAATCATGATGCATAGTCCAGGGCTGCTCTGGCCACTGTCATTAATCAGTACAGGGGCGGGGGGACGTATCTGCTTTTTATCCATCTCTTAAATCAGTCACTGCAGCTATCGGCAGTCCTCCTCCTCCCGCCCGCCCCCCCCACACTCACTCTCCCCCTTCCTTCCCTCCATCTCCTCCCTGTCTCCCCCCTTTGCCGCCCCTCATCTCCCCCTCCCTCCCCCACAGGCCGCTGATTGAAGTGGCATTGTTTGGGAGACAAGCGGCGCTCAATCAATAGGCAGTCTCACTAAATTACCGTTTGCATGAAAAATGAAGGGCCGCCCAACCTGACTCCATTCAGCTGTGGATGTGTTCTGCGTTTGTGTGTCGGTAGATTGGTGCGACAGATAGAAGTGTGCATATGGTACTGCTGTATGTGTGTGTGTGTTTGTCAATGGATAGAAGAGACAAAGTGGCCAGGTAATAGAAGTGTAGGATGCGTCTCTTTGCTACTGTGTAAAATCTTTGGAAGACCACCTACAGCTGCATGGGAATGAAGTTGAAACAGGAGCTCAAGCTTTCCTGGTCATGTATTGATCATGGCTTGTTAAGGACTTCTACTGTCTGCTGATACTGTGACCCTCACCCTTCACCTTGACCCTTCAACTTTCACTTTCACCCCAGAGTGACCCTTTGCTGCCGCTTCATTTGTCTCTGTGGAGAGGAATCCAGTTGGATAGATCTCTTTACAGTTTTATGTGTGTGTAAACACATGTCCAGTCCCACTGTTTGGGGGAGAAAAAAAAAGCACTTTCTTATAGTCTTCAGTGTGTGTTTGTGTGTAGTTTTGGACATCCAAGGTAGGCTGGAGTGAGGTCTCAGCCTCTCTGCCTGTTTTTGCTCCGCCCTGACCCGTAGCTATTAATCATCTCTAGATCTGTGTTTACCCTCAGTTCAGCTCTCCAGCACACAGGCACCTAGAGGGGCAATTAGAGAGGATTCGCCACCCCAGCACAGAGGATTGCCCCCCTTCTCTAGACACACACAAACACACACACACACACACACATCCAAAATTAACCTCTAAGAAGCAGGGCCTAGCTTCTCTCAGAGTTGGCTTTAATGTTTTTATTTACTTTAAAAGCATCCTGCTGTTAATACAAGTGGCATATCACAATGAGGCCATTATGTTTGTATGGGAGAGAGTTTGCACATCTTTTTATTCAAACTTGTTATGTGTGTGTGTGTGTGCGTGTGTGTCTCCCACCCCCACAGGGCACGCCAAACATGCATTAGTATAAGTTGCACAAGCTGAGTCTCATCCCGTGTACATATGGTAATGGATGGTGTGTGCGGAACATGTCAGCCACCTCATCATGTAAAAGCCTTCATGTACAGGAGGGAGCATAGAGGGCTGGCAGGTAGGCATTAGGCATTATAATGGCCTCTATTTTTACATGGTGAAACTCAGTTGAAGAGGCGACGCTTATGAAGCTTTCAAAAAAGCAGACGTGCAAGTGGGGGTGTGTTATTGTGAGAGAATGAAGCTGCTTTTCAAATCACCTGACTGTTGGACCCGAGAGGTACAGCTTATGTGTCTGGGAATTTTTATTTCCTTTTGTCCATGTATTTTTTTTTTTCTCTAAACAAAACAAATAAATTGATGCAATTGTTTGTGGATCATTGCAAACTGCTTGTTGTTTTCAGAACTCTAATTGATCAGAGAGGGTTTTAAATGACCAAATGATCTTTAAAACCTAAATTAGGTTATCTGTTTTGAACTAAATCAGCGCCGGCAAAATTAAACAATGTGTGTTTTGTTATGTGGGGTTATAAATCACATTATTAGTGTTTGATGAGATTACCGTTTGAATGCTTCTTCAGTTTTCTTGAACATTTGCTTTCAGAACCACCATGTTCTCACACACCTTCGAACATGCCTGTAGTCAGAGGGAGTATGCCAGGATCTTGTTCTGAGTAGATGTAGGCCTGCCCCGGGCCCAGGGAGGTACTTAATCTCTGTGTGTATGACATGTGTGAGCTCAGGGTATTGTACTGTATGTTTCCCTCTCACTCAGCTGTACTTAATGTAGCCCATAAAGGCTACACAACAATAAGCTACGCCTGGCACTCAGGCCACCATTCCGCACTACACTAGCCCGCTGAGCAGGATAAATGACTCCTATAAACCTGTCACACACACACAAACACACACGCACACACACACACACACTCACACTGGAGCGTGTACAGACTATAGAAAGTCATCTCCCTGGCTGTGAGGATCTGCTGTGGTTCTCAGTGCGGTTGTGTGAAGTTTGTTTCACTCTGCTCGGGGCAGGTAATAACCAGAGCATCGCTTGTAAAGAATCTGAGCTGGGAAATACGGAGGGAAAAGGCTTCTTGTTATCTGGGATCCTCGCTCTCCAAAGATATTAATGGAGGGATAGTGTTCATGTGATGGTTCCATTACGCATTTGTGCATCAGTCCCAATTGATGCGATTCTTTTCTATTCTTTCACCGTGGCCCAGAGTTTAATCAGTGGCCAAAGACAGATCCAACTTCCCTAATGTCTAGGACCTCCCTCTGCATCTCACCCAAGAAGACTGATCTACATTAAGAGGGGATAAAATAGCCCTTCCCTGTGATGGCTAGCCACAGTGTTCGTAAATGAATGCCATTTAAAATCCATAAAACTGTTATTCTGCATAATACTTTATGAATATATGTGTGCATGAGAAGTAGTTAAGCATTAGTGGGTGTTGTGTGGCCGGCGATAGATGGCCTCTGGATGTGTTTAGATATGTGTGCGCTGTGTTTCTCACAGTGTGTCTGATATTGCATACCACTACTATGATTCTTGGAGATGGAGAGGATTTTATCTATCTTTTGTACAAAAACACCCACAAACCATCCTGACTGAGTGCATTGTAGTGGGAGCAGTGAAAGAGCTATTAGTCTATTTATGGATCCAGCGTTGTGTTTATCCGTCACACACTGACTGAGACACAGACAGCATCATCTGGCCCCTCGTGTTGGTTTTAATGATTTTCTTGTTAAAGATGTTAGTGTCATGTTGCTTTTTGTAGTTTTCACCGTTGTCCTGGCAACCACAGACGAAAACGGTACGCACAGACAGGTTTAGCGGAACCCAACTTGATTTTGATAAAAATGTAAATGTGATGTAAATCCCAATATTTATTCTCTCACTTAAAAAGAAGAAAATGAAACAGGCTAAACACATTATCTCTGTATTTTTATGTGTTGCCTATTTTGGCACCAGCCGTGGCATTCATAAATAAACCACATAGATAATAGTCGTCGACGAGAAATCCATTTTCATTCTTGATATTTATTCAAGCAGTTCTCGCCCATGTTTATACAATCCAGAGTATTAAAAGATTGATTCAATTTTATGTTTTGGAATAAAATGCAAACAAAAACAGATGCTTGTGTCTTTCTTCTCCCCCTCCGAGCTGAGGAGGCATTGTAGTTTGTGTAAACCGTAGAGCTCTAAGCTCTATTCTGGGCCTGAAGCTTTCCAGAAAGAGAAGAAAAAATGGCGAAGGTAGACTGCTGTGCTTTACAGCTGGAATACTGTGTGGGTGAGAACAGAGGGCTTAAATGTGTTGTCTGTCTGAAGCTACACCTACTGTAATATGACCTGATTTTAGTTGTTATAATGCATTTGTGAAAGCAAACCAACAGCTCAAATTATAGGGTTTCCTGTTAGAATATAACATTTTGTTTTATTTATAATGTTAGTTGTCTTCTTTATCTAATAAACTAACAACTTTTAAAATGTTAAATTGAAATAAAATGTTTCTTTTTCTTTTTAAAAGGCATTCCTTTCATTGAGGGTATGATTAATATGATTGTTTTTTTTAAATTTTATTTTGTTGATCCCTTCAAGAATTGTTTAAACAGTTTTCTAGATTTGGGTTTGGCCTTATTAAAAAAAATACTTTAGCAATTATTTAGAAGAAACAAATTCAGGATTTTAAAATAAAAATTTGTTCATGCCACATTTTTTTCTTTAATTTTTTGAGGGGAGTAGAGGGAGTTTCATCATTAAATGTAGCAAACACAAAAACAGTGTGACATATGGGCTCTAAATTTCTACTAAGAATATTTTTAAGGTTTGTTGTTTCTGGTGCAGGCCTGTCTGGTTGACTGAGCTGCAGAATATGTCCTCACCTTGTGTGATTGGCTCTAAATGACTATATATATATGTGTATATATATATATATGTATATATATATATGTGAATAAAAGTTTTGCATTAACTGAAGTGGGTGGGGTTTAGATGGGTTTAGATATGCAGGGGGGAGTGCAGTAGTAGTCAGACAATATGGTAGTCGAAGCATCCTTCATGTAATTTAAATGCAATTATGGATTCCTCCATCCAGTTCTTCTGTGGTTTATTGTGCTGAGGTGAATAACGGGGGCGTATCTTCATCTAGTCCTGCCAGGAAACTAGTGTTTCTGTCTGAGAGCCTGGCTCCTGTCTCAAATCCAGTCACCTGCTCCTCTTATTATTGGACATTATTCCACTGGCAGAGCAGAAAGGAAGAGAGGAGGGGAGCTTTAATAGCACACCTGAATGGAGTGTGTCATATAATCAATGCATACAGGCCCACATTACGGCCTGTCACTGAGACTCCATCACACAGCAGCAAATAGAAGGCGGGAGAATGAGGTATTAACTCCTGTGAAAGGAGGAATGGGTATCAGTGGGCCTAAATTAAATGGCTTGCTCCGAAGGAGATGAGGCCAGAAATGAGCTGGAGTTTAGAGTATGTGTTTTTCCAAACACTTGCTTCTCTGCTTCAGATTTGTAGCAAATGATTTGCATTCTGACGCCCTTTTTGTTTTTGCCACCCATCACACAGTGATCCACTGATATGATCAGAGGAATCAGTTTCTACTGTTTCAGAGATCCAGTCAGAACTTCCTTAAACTGAACTTCTCCAAAGAAGTTTTCTGTTTTTATGCCTATGTGTGCTCTACTGCTGTCGTCAGCAGACTGTAATCCCTCTGAGCCTTCCCTGTGTGTGTGTGTGTCTGTTTGTGTTAGTCCATTTTTTTCGTGGTTTGGAAAATGCCGGACTGCATGTTTATGTGTGTCTGCGCGCGTGTGTACAAGAGATGTTCTGCGGAATACCCTTTGATACAGAGCGAGGTTTAGAAATGCAATTTCCTCCCTTTCTGTATATGCGTGTATTCATGTTGGGTTTATTAGAATATGAAAGTGTTGCGCCGCAGTGCCAGGGTTAGCCTCTCCCTCCGTCCGCTCTCGCCTCCCTCGCTTTCGCTCCTTCTTTGGCCTCTGCGGTCTCTCTGGCTGACTCATGCATTAGAGATGAGGGGCTGGAGAGAAGAGGGAGGCCAACGTCAGGGGAGACCAACAGCTAACACCAGAAAACTCGCCATTATAAACAGGATCAACACGCCTTGCATATCACACACTTTCAAGTCTAAGAGTGGATGTGTGTGTGTTTGAGGGTGGGAGGGAATGCTGTAGTTAAGAGTAGATGAGTGTGTGCTTTAAGTTTTTATTTGCTCTTTTAAAAAGTTTTCTTTCCTCCTCAAGGTTCCAGCATAAATTATGAGGGCAATCACCCTCCCTCTCATCAGTACAAAGTGGAAACCAGCCACATTATAAGGAAATTTACTCATTTACATTGTGTTCAGCTTTGCTGGTTTGATAATACATAACAAAAAGCTAAATCTCTGTTCATGTGGCAGTGGCAGTCATGCTGGCTCATGGTAGTCTCACTTTTCATAGAATAAGGGGACACCAGACACAAAAATGAGAGTTGAATTTAGTTTTTTCTCTGTCATTAGAAGGTCAGGTTTGAGGTAGTCTGCATGGTGAACAAAACAGCAACTGTATTAAAGACATTTCTTCTGTTTTTTTTCAGTTTATGACTTTGATGATAACTGGTTATGTTTGTATGCCCATATTTTGATATTTACTATTTTAAACAGATTAGAATAAGTGTCTGAAACTGATCTGTGAGATGCAACTCAACATTCAATGCATTTTTAACACGATCAGTAGCTGCAGTATAAACCAGGTTCTATTCTGAATCTTTTGATGAACTAGCTAGTTAAAAATATCCTATTATGTACTTTAAAAATCACTGAATGTGAAAAAAATTATAGTCTAATGTTTTAGTTTTAACTGAGTGTGCCTCAGTGCATATGCTGAAATAACATATTTTGTGTAATTCTAGCATCTAACATTCATGGAACAAATAATTCCCTTTTAAAAATTCATATCTACATAAAAAACTGTTGTTTTGGGGAAAAAATGTGTTTTGACTATAGATTTGTGTAAATATTGTATTTGTATGTAATCCAAACTGGATATTTATCCACAGTATTTTTTGTTTCCAGTTTCTTTCAGATATTTCTTCTCTTTTTCTAATTGCTGACATCTCACAGTCTGTATGGGGTTCCTCCACCCCACTGGTCAGGGGCTAATGTTCACAAGGCCCCCATCCAGACAGGGGCACTCCTCTAGCCTTTGACCCCAGCCTCCCCCACCCTTACCTGGGTCAGCCCACAGTGGACAGGGCCTGGGAGAAGATTAATGGAAGTCACTGCTGCAGTAGATGTGTGTGAGTGAATGGGCCTCTGTGTAAGAGAAAATTGATGTACAAAGGTCTGCGAATGTGACAGAATGTATGTACAGAAAACTAAATGAGAAAAAAAGCAACTCCTTTTTAAATGTATAAATTTACAGATTAGAATTAGACCAAACCTGGTGTAATTTTGCTCCAAGTCCTCCCCCAAATGTTGCATAAAGGAGTAATTTTGTCAGCTTATAACCAGGTGTATTTATGTGATTTCTGTCTTCTACAACAAGTCTAACCATTATTTAGCAGGTGATTATGCACCTCCACATGGCACAAACTCCCATAGTGTCTTGTTTTCTCTCCTCACTTCCTCTCCCGCTCTGTGAAGAGTGCTGTTTCAGCAAGGTCTTCTGTTCATTCTCAAGGTGTCCTCCACGCCGGCTCTTTTCTGAAGGCTCTTTTAATGGATTGGCCTGATATACCTTCCAAATGGAGCACTTTGAGCGTTAATTCGCTTTCTGATAAAGATCCCCTTCTTTTTACCTTCCCTTTCTATAAGTCTTCTCCTCGATATGAAGTACACAAGGAAGGGCAGATGAGCACAAAATCTTCTCTCTGTGTCTGGCCAGGTGGGAAAATGGACCGAGGTGAAAAAGAATCAATTGGATCCCCATTCATGTGCTACTGGGGTGGAATGAGGAGAGGTGTATTGTGGAGAATGGCTGGAGGATTTCTGTCTAACCCCCCTCCTCACCCTCCTCTGCTTCCACAGACCAGCCCTGTGTCTGGCAGGGAGGAATTGGAGCCTTTCTGATGGCTTTGTGGCGACAGGAAGGGTTATCGCCAAGATCTGGCCATTGGCTGGTATAGCTGTCGAAGCTGTCACTACCTCTGAACTCAGGAGTATGCAGACACACATACAGCATGTGCATGAACGCATACACGGGTTCAGACTGTTCCAGCGTACATACAGTACACCTAACACAAACGAAAACATGCACACACAGATATGCAAACAGAATCTAAATTATGAAAGTATGTTCTATAAGATAAGCAGTGCATTTTTGGACAACCTATTACCGCTCCAAACCTCATCCAGTCTGTTAACCCTCGGAGTACCCGAGACCCACGCTGCATTTCGTTTGCTCCACAATGAAGGTGGTTTGACCTGTTTGCCCACTCAAGTGTGACATTATTGTGCCGTATTTGCGGCTGAACTTGAAAACTTCTTTTGCTCATACTACAAATTAAACATCATGTCTCTACACAAGTGCTTACACGGTCAGATTTTTATGAATAACTTCCCACCCGCCTTCATTACCCATCTCTGTAGGAAAGCACTCTGTGTCTACTTGGCCCTCTGATGCAATGTGGTTTTTCTCTGAAGCCTCCGACTCTCCAAACACTTTCTCTTGCGCTCAATTATTTATTTATTTTTTCTCTGTCATTGACGGAGCGGGAGCGGCGCTCCGAGCGGTTTGTGTTTCTTTGTTCATCACTGGAAATAGAGGGTCAGAGCAAAGCCCCCTTTTTTCTTGTCGTCTTGGCTTGTAGTTTATTTGTTTGATCAGCGCGCTATATTGTGCTTTCAGCTTGTCTGTGTGTGTTTGTGTGAGGGGAGAAAGAGCGCAGGAGCAGCTCTCCCACCCAGGGAGAAACGGAATGGGAGGGAGTAAACTTGTGTTTGCTGTGTTGTCCCAGTGGATGAGGGCTCCCTGCGGTTCAGCCCAATTATGAGCAGAGAAATTAAAGCAGCCCGAAACGTATGCGCATCTTGGCTCTGGAGAGGAAGAGAATAAGAGGGGAGGAAAAAGTGCAGAGCACAGGACCCAGTGGGCTCTCACTTGGTCCATTTGGCAAACACACTAATTAATAAACTCACACACACAAACTCACACTGAGACTCTGTCACATTTTCAGTGGGTTGACTTTATTCAAATAATTTCTGTTATTTTAACTGTTATATTAGCTTTGAAGTCGTTATATTTGTTGAGTTTCAAACAGCCGTTTTAGTCTCATTTGTACAATACTTGATTTTTCCCTCGCCCTTGCCCTCCCCCCCTCCCTGTCCCCCTCTTTGCCATGGTTTGGTCCTTCCCTCGGTGAGACACTGAAAGACATAGACAGAGAGTTAATCCAACAGCGTGTTTGATGCATTTTTAAACAGCTCTGGACTTTTTCAAGTTTCCAGCCAACAGAAGATCTCATCTGCTATAATTTAATCAGCGGGCAGAATCACACTGCATATTTAAGCAACATTAAATATCTCCCTGTTCTCCCTTGCCGGCCACTTAACTAGAAACGGGGAAGGAAAAAAAAAAGATTTTATTTTATTTCTTGTGTATTTCCCCCCATTTACACTTTCTCGTCTGGCACTTAAGAGGCAGTGATTTGTCAAGTAATTACTATCTCTTTTTGGAAAGGGAGAGTATTCAGCTGCAGTTAGGAGAGTTGTGGTTGTTCTGGCACAAAGAGCAAAAAGCTGTAGAAAGACTCTAAAAGGCCTGTCTGAGGATGTTGGACGCAAAGTTGCTTTTACAGAGTAAATATGCTTAAAGTACAACAAAATGTAAATCTGTGTTCGTCCTCAATGAATCCACTTGCATATTATAAACTGCAAGTCCTATTATTTACCGTTTTCTTATTTCTTTGTGTTTGGAGAGGCTTTTCCCTTTTGCCCATCACAGCTTTTCCACCCCTGTAACATAAATATGAAAAATGAATATTTATCAGTGGTCCAGGACTGTCTACTGGGGGACAAGGGGGAGTGGAGAGAAGGCTGTCTGTGTGGACGAGGGAGGGTACAGGGGAATTGAATTTTGACCAAATGTGTTTTAGATTTAATTCAACTGCAGTTTTTTTTTTCCTTCCTGTTTCAGTATTTGCATAGAGATAATTTTTGGTGAATTAATTTTAGAAGATAGCCAAGTTGAGTGTTTCTTCTGCAAAAAAAAAAAAAAAAAAAAGAACTCTTCTTTGTATTCTAATTATCCGCATGTTTGTGTAAGTGTGCTTTGTTACGAGTTTGTGCTATTATTGTGTTTTTGGCTGGCTCCAACCTATGCAGCTACATGGCTGCTAACAAACAAACACACACACACACACACATCTCAGTTCTTTTTTATGCTGTCCTCTGAAGGGGGAGCATCCCGATGACAGTCAATAGTCCAGACAGTAGAGCTTTGTCAATATTTAGACAGTACTGTAGTGTTGTAAAATGAACCAATACACAACGGATGAAGCTCCTCACTGGATTAATGATGCCTGACTGACTGGCTGCTGCAGACACGAGTGGAGATGATGTTATTTACTCCTTTCTTTCCTTCTTCCTCCCTCGTCTTCTCTCACTCACACAAACACACTCTCGTTCCTTGGTTTGGAAGCTGCTCTTGTGTAGTTTCACGGTGATCAATAAGTCTATGTTCAGGTAAAGAGGAATTTGATTCCAATAGAATAACACAGAGCTTTGTTCACTTTGCATTTGTGCCTCTCTCTCGACACTGTTTTAGCTTCAGAAGCGTGCCGTTTGTGCAGTAATACACTGCAGAGAGTTGTAGCTGTTCTGGTTTTGATCGGTGATGGATGTAAGAGGAAATGCTGAAATTGATCTTAAAGTACTTTCAACCAAAAACATAAACAGTACAATTATAAGCTTGCACACACAGTGTATATATATTTTTTTCCTAGCATCTCTCCACAGAAAGATGCTCCTTGGTTTGAGTCTGACTTTTGATCTGGTTACGCAACAGTGGCCTTTACCTGACTTTTTAAAAATGCTCATTAGAATCATCATGCTCATCATTGACTGTAATACAATGTGACGATTAGCGCTCGTGGCTCTTGGCTAATGGGCCTGACTGCTGTGGGAAGTTCATGGTGGGATTGCCTGAAGTGATAGCTGCTGCTGTGTAACGCTGGAGCAAAGATCCTCTGTCCTTTTACTAAAAACTGCCATCTTAAATGTCAACTTTTTTCTGGTTGCCAACAGTGGAACTTAGCTCTGTGTATCTGGTCATAAGTACCACTATTCACATCTGTCGACAAGAGCTACAAGAAGGAGGAAAGTGTTAAAAAAATAACAAAAAATAGACCAAAAACCCCCCAAAAAACAACAAGTTAGACAGCATCAAATGGGATATTTTTGATTTAAACATGTTGGATGCTCCTGTGTGCAAAGGTTGATTATTTTCCCTCTCATCTCTTTTTCACAGTCTACTAACCCTCTGCGTGAAAAAGTCAAACTTTAACATGTGTAATGCAGTTGTTCTCTGTGTATTGTAATCTCCCCAAAGTCATGCACTTCTTTGATTGCTACATTGGTTGGCTTCAGTGTCTCCCTCACTGGGGTGGTTAGACCCATGCTTCACTGCTATCTCCCAGCTCCATAAACCAGCTTCACTGAAACAGATTAAATGAACACAATGATTCTTTAATCAGATAACCCATGCTCCGAATAGATTAACCTTCCTTAATGCAGGTCCTCTGGCTCTCTGTTCGTCTCCTCTCCTCCTTTCTCCTCAACCAAAGAGAGTGTGGAGGTCTACAAACTTTAATCTTCATTACCTGCTTTGATTTCTCCGCTAAAGGAAGAAATGCATAATTTACATCCTTTGAAGTCGCAGCACTATTACTGACAACATGTTACCTTTAATCTTAAGAGCCCTGGAACATTAAATATTTAGTCATTTACCGAACAAAGGAGCATGGAGGCGATGCCTTCCTACCTCTTTGACTTTCACTGTCATGTGCACTCAGTGTCCCTGGTAAGAAGCAATTAATTTTGGGGAGAAGAAACAGCTTTTACTGAAGTGCAGGTAACTTTAAGTTGTTTTCACACTTCTGTCTTATTATTTTATCCTGCTGAAAAGAGAGCTTTAAAGTAAAGTGCTTTCGTTAGCAGAACGAGGTGCGGGTGACCGGAAGGCTAACAAGTTAGTGTTAGTCTGACTATGTTTCTGATTTGTCACTTTTAGGCCCATCTTGTTCAATCCCATCTATCCTTGCAGACTGGATTAGTGGTAATACCTCTGATCTGGTATTATGATTTCTTTTTATTCCAATAGCTATGAAATATTAACAACTTTCTAGTGTTTTTGAAGAGTAATTGTGAGCATGCATCTATACGACAACAAGTACGCTCATATGTAAAATGTATACTCAGAGGTGCATTTTTAGATTTATTTTAAAAGTCTTTGTTTAGAAGTCAAAGTCAGTACAATATTTACCATTTTGCCTGAAACAAGGTAAAATAAATTCCATTGTTTTGTAACAATAAGATCACAAAATATTTTATTTAGCGAAAAAGGGAGGACAATTGATCATTGTGTGTTCATAAATGACACATTATTGGCTTGTTGCTGTAGATCAGGTCATTCAGTCTATTTTGTATAAAGGTTTTGCCATTAAAGTACAAATAATTGATGAAAATTTATACAAGTTTTGGTTCTAGGCTACCTATAAATGAATTCTATTGATACTTTTTATGGCTCTATAATGACGAGACACTGTGCCAACAGAAGAGTTGTTTACTTCCAGTAGCAGCCAGAACCCTCCAAAGTCCAACTAATGTATGGAATTAAATCTCAAATCAAATATGTTTACAAATGATGAAAGCGCTAAACTGGAAGTTTGAACACAATTGCAGATGACAAAAAGTGGACAAATTGTGTTAGTAACGACAAGTACTGAAGGCCACTCCTGCCCACAACAATATCCTCCCATAATCACCCTCTAAAAGAACAATTTGCTCTTACTTGTTTTTTATTTTAATTTTAGCCATAAGGAGATAGACCCTCCTCATCCTCCAACCCCAGAATGGGGCTCTGGCAGTTTGTTTTCTAATTCCTCATTGGGCTCTCTGAAGGAAAATTAGACAATTACCCAGACTCATAATGTTGTTCTACCCACTGCCTCCCCCCTCCTCCTCCCCGCGCTCTATCCTCATCTCCTCCCCCTCTCCGCCTTTTATGATTAATTACTCTGTGAACATCATATGCCGGTTGAACAGAAACATAAGTGTGGGACGACGTAATTGTGTGTCTCTGTTAATGAGTGTTGATACACGCTTACAGTGGTTGCTCAATCCCTCTCTGTTGTCTTTTGTCGTCCCCCTTGCACGTATACCCAAAACATGTGTATTCTCACATCTGTATGCGCACACACACAGGCCCGGGGTATAGATTACCATAGTAATAGCTGCTGAGTAGCTTAGGGCTGGTGACTGATGGTCTTAAGGAGCACCTCTTTCTACCACTTGGTCAGTGAAATTAATATCCACTCCAGCCTAAGCCTGGCTGGGAGTCTGAAGTTCCTGCTTGGAATTGGGAGCTGTAGCCCGCAGCTACGTTCTGCCTAACTTCCTTTTGAGCTCCGAGCTGCAGCTGTGACTGAAGTCATTAAGATATAGACCCATCTCATCTCTTTACTTCTTTGCGTCTCTCCACAGGCTTCTCCCTCAAACATCTACACACGAACCTCTATTGATCAGAATAAACAGTGGAATAATCTGTAGTAATCAGCCAAGGCCACAGATTTATTATCTGCTGATGTGAATGGAGTGAAGATTAAGACAATCATAGTTGTATGTGTTTAAGAGGATGTTTGCGTGACATAACAATTTTCCCTTTTGGAACCTGATTTCTACTCTGTGCCTTTTTAAAATTACAGAATGAGCTCAGACCTTACACACAGACTCAGATCTCCATATAAAACCTTTTGTTTTTTCGTCTCATAACACCTGATAGTTTGTCTCATTGTTAACTGTGTTTTTTTTCCCCCTCTCACTTGGGCTTGTGTGCAACCACCCCTGGGCAGGGCATTTTTCTTCTTTCAATACGACATTGATTTCCTGTATGACTTCATCAGACTAATACCCGCTTTGCCTCCTTCTAGACTCACACAGTCACACATGCGTTCACGCTCTCAGATGCCCGTAATGCCAGTGTTTCCTCCCAGCAATCAGTCAAGGCAGCTTGTCTTTGGATCAATGGCCTCTATGAGCAGACGTCAGCTCTGGAAATGGAAAATGGACCATTCAGAAAAGCTGAACGTATAACATAATGAGCAGTTAGGCTGTCACTCCGGAGAGAGCACCGGGACAAAAAATTCAACGCATCTGGATTCCTATTTGCGTTATGTGAATTCCCATAAGACAGTGCTGATATTGCTTCGCTTTGTCGGTTATTTTTCTGCAGCGCGTAAAAATAAAAATAAAAAAAAGAAGAAAAACTATATAATCTCTGTAGAGATTACTCTGCAACCACCTTTTTTTTAAAAAAAGAAAATCTTCCCTAAATAGCATATGACAACAAAGAGAAGCTTTAAAAGAAGCAGGTAATAAAAATACTCATAAATGTTTTTGTGTGTGTGTGTGTCCTAGTCAGTAACAAGATGACTAATGGTCACCAGATCGGGGCTTTCAAGGCAATTGCAAAGAGCCCTGTAGTTTTTTTTTTCACCTCCCTCACAAACACATGGTGAGCAAGCACTCATCCACAGACACACTAATACTTCACACTTTGATAGCACAGCCAATAGACTGTGATAATATGCTCAGTGATCCCTATCAGCATTACTTGAAGTGTTAGAAAAACAAGTGTCGTAGGGTGGACAGAGTGAGAAACCCAGTTATCCTCGTGCTTACATGCAGATTAGAGTCCTGCTGGCTGCACTACATGCTACTGAAGTGGCACTTATCTGGCAGGTACTGTAAATACAATTCCATCAACAATGCAGTAAGATATAAGTATTTTATTCCTTATAATATAATTTATAGTACATGACATGATTTGACATAAGGATGAAAATAAGAATGAGGCTATTTACCTTAATTCAGACACATCAACAAGCAAAAAAAAGGAAAGAAATAAAGAAGAATAAATACATTTTATAAAAACTGCACTTACGATAATACAGACACTTGTTCCAGTTATTCTAAAAGCTTGCAGAACATCTTGTGTATTTGTATTTGTATATTGTATTTTTTTGTTTTGAAGTGGAATTCTGATGAACGATTGTGAACAGTTAATATATCTCCTGTAGATGGGTCTTTAAATGACCTGAGTTTGTAGAAATGATCAGGTCTGACCAGATAAATAAGTACTGGAAGCACTACAGCTAGCTGCTGCTGCCACTATTTGCACTTTTAAATTGTATGTAAATACTCATAAGATGCAAAATTTATGGAAAAAGCATTCGGATGAACAGCTATGAAGTTTTTGAAATTAAAGTTGTTTTAAGATAGCAGTAATCTATTTTGGTCTTGTCCACACCTAGACTAGTCATTAACTCATCAATCTGGTCAGAAATAAACTCTATTTAACCAAACTGAGGTTTTTCAAAGAGCTGTCTACAGCAGGTAAGATATTATTTGTTCATAGCCTTTCCACGAAACCTCACTTTTCACTTTAAAAGATCTGAACTGTCACTTTGAAGCCATTATAATTTAAAAAAAAAAAAAAAAAAAGCCCACACATAAATTTTACATGTATAATTCCACATTGAAACATGGAGTGTGGGAACATTACCCAAGTCAAACATCACTTGCACTATTTTGGCCATATGAAAATGACTCAGTTGTTTAATTTTTCTTTACTGTAACTACAGCATAGTCAGATAAAAACAAGTATCATAAGCTCTAAAAAAGGATACTTTAAAATCATTTGTTCAAATGTATAAATCCAATATATTTGCTGTGTACACAGTTCTTCAGAAAATAATGATGCTTTACGTAATCGTTGTCAAATAGATCACACATGATGATAGAGCTTTACTTTCCACATCTAACACTGAAGCAGGTGCCAGGAGTTTTAAAACAGAGGCACAGTTAGAATGTTCTTCTCCCAAAGGCTCAGAGTGACAGTACACTGTGACACAACATCATCACAATGTTTGCTTTAAGGCTTCACAATATTACAGCAGGCGTGTAGGCAACACTTGTAGGATTAGACACAAAAAGCCCCTTCGGGAATTATCCTCATTTGTCTGATCTCTGTTTGTACACAGTTTCTAGATGTCTCTCACAGACACAGACATGTTTTTCTATCCATTCTTCACTACCTTTTGTGTTCTTCCTGCTCATATTTCCTTTTTTTACATTATACTCCAGCACTCTTCATTGCTCCCTATAAATCAAGCTTTGGTGGGTGTCCTCACTTTTAGGTTTAGTCTGTTGTCCTGATGCATCGCCTCCTTGGAGAGGAGTCATTGGGGAAAAAAATTAGATTACAAGATAAAATTTTAAATTAATAAAAAGAAAGAATTTCTTAAAGGAAATATCTAAATGTGCTAGCTTTTTTATATTTTGTTAAAAGTTACATTCAAATTTTTATTCACCTTTTCAGGACACTTGATGATGGCAAAACAAAAAGTCTTTGCATAACATATTACTGAATTTATAGCAAAAAAACTGACTCATTATAATTAATTGCATTTAAAAAAAACTTTAAAATATGGTGATATTTGTATGTAACAATTAAAACTTTTTTTTCTGCTTTAAAATTTGATTGACATAAATTAGGAGGTAGAAAATGAAAATGATTAAATTCAGTAAAAGTCCATTATTCTTAATGCACTTTTAAGCACATTAATTAAATGAATACTTATATTAAATGTTTCTTTTCACCACCATTAAAATGTCATCGCCACTACGACCAGGCGGGTCATTGTGAGCAGACCGGGTCTACACAGGCTCTTTACGACACTGCCTGTGTTTCTGGCTATAAGTTCAGCCTGTAAAAGTTTATCCCCTGTATGTACTTTAACATCCTTTAATATCAGCTCATAAAGTAGCACCAAGCAGGCCACAGAGGCCCCCTGCGTCCCCCCTCCGATGAACGCCCTGCCAATTAAGGGTCTCTCATATGTCCAACACTTGACTGCCTCAGCTGGGAGGAGCAGGAGGGCTGAGTGTGAGTTTGTAAACATGTGAACACTTGAGTGTGAGCAACAAGGACTTTTCCTCTGAGGTAAAATAACTGTGTGCAAACGCGCACGCTTGTGTGTGTGTGTGTCAGTCCCAGCGGAGTGTGTACTCTCAGCTGTGTCTGTCTCCTGCCTGGCTGTGACGCAGAGGGAGGATGTGATGGAAATCTCCCTCCTATTTAAATCCACCGCTGGCACATCAAAGCCTGCTGCCGCTGGAATAACAGAAATAATTAGACACAAACGCCTCATTTACATAAAAATGTTAATTAATCTCTTCTCTCATAGCCCAGTTAGGCTGAGATGGCCCTCTGTGCTCTAAACTACAGTATATCTGCTGTGTGATCTGTGGTTATAAAGACTGAAGCATTAACAAAAGAAAAAAAAAAAGAGAGAGTATAAAACAGGCCAGAAATCAAATCAAGAGTTTACCCCCCCCTCTCTCTCTCTCTCTCTCTCTCTCTCTGAATATGTTGTGTGTGTGTGTGTGAGTCAGCTTCTGGATCATCTTTCCCATTCACGTCCATGTGTGTGAACTTCCTACACATACAACCTAAGAAACAGGATTTTATTATTTGTTAAAATCCATCCTCTTGTCTCAATACCCCTTACACACACACACACAGTTTCTGTTATGTTCATTTTTCTTTACAGATTTTTAATGTTTTTAGTGTTATTTGATCGAATTAAGTTATATTCTTTACAGGTTTGTGTGAATATTTGTGCAACCAACAGAAATGTCACTTTAGAGAGAATTATAATGGATATTAGGGGTTAAAATACACGGATGCCTTTGTTTTATTAAAACTAAATCTTTATTGCAACATTTGTGTTATAATTTGGCCCAGCTTGCTCATTTTCAAGTATGTTTAGACCTTCATTACTTTTATATTTGGCCTTTTGTTGTTTTTCTTTCTGTGTCACTCTTTGTGACTTTTTTTTTATATCAAAGTCTGTTTATTTTTGTCAAGCTCATTTCTTAGAAAGGATTATCCAAGTCTGTGGAAGAAAGATACATTCTGTTATTTGGTTTGAAAATATTGCATAAGAATTAAGATAATTGCTTTTTAGAATCTGCAGTAGTTTATTTGTTTTTCCCCAAATGGATTTTAAGAAGAAAAAGTTCAGAGACGGCTGGCAGCTTGTTGATTTCACCACAGGAGAGACTTGATGCAATCCCTCCATCCGTCCATTTCCTTTACCTGCTTTTTCACGTAGGTTTGCAGCTGGTGTCCATCTCCAGCAGTCACTGTGAGAGACGCGGGGGGACGCCCTGAACAGGTCACATGTCCATCACAGGACCACAAAGAGACAAACGAGACAGACAGACATTCACACTCTCGTGACAATTTAGAGTTGCCAATAACTATGTTCATATATCAGAATTTGCATCAGGAATCGTCTAAAAATGTCAACATTTCGGCAAAAATTCAACATTTTCTCATTGTTCTGTTATGGAAAATAAAAAGAACACATCATAATTAGTGTGTTAGTAAGATAAAAAAAGAGCGTTAATAGGCTCAATCAACATTGTGTAAACTAATTTAGTCTTGATGATAATGAATTATAAAATTTATGCAGACCTTTATTAATGCTTTTGCTTTGTTTAACATCAGACAGTCTATTTAAAAGTTGGTACTGATCCCGTTTGATCTCAATCTTTACAACGCTTAGTATTCCAGATTATGGTCTGTCTGTAGAGGTGACCTCCTCCTTTCATCTCCGTCTGCCTAACCTGAGACAACACTCTCTGACTGGGGAGGACAGACACACCAAGTTGATCCTGATTATAACAAGCACTTAAATCTCCTTCTTCACACCCCCTAACACCAAGGTTTTATTAGAACAAGCATTTACATCAGCCTCTGCGTTGGCTTTATTAGATCTAAGGCCTCTTACATCATTCAAGGTACGTGCACAGGTCTTCTGCTTGTCTCTGCTCACCAGGTCAGGGTTTTGTGTGAGGAAGCATGTCAAGATGAGACTCAGAATATTCAGAACAATCCCAAGCTTCACTACAAACTTATGCGCTCATGTTGGTGTTAGAATATCACAGCTACAAAGCCGAAAAGGGAACTAATATAAAATATATCCTAATTTTTTTTCTTGTTTGCTTTAGAGGACTTGAGTTTCTGTAGTTTTTTAACAGTTCATAGCAACAGTGGTCAGTTTTAGACATTTACCGTGCCTTTTTCTGTCTCTATTGCCAGTCAGTTACTGATATCAAGTTTTATTATGTGAAGCAGCCCTCTCGTACTCTTAAAACTGCGAGTCTCTGTACGATCCTCCAGCAGCTCTATTGACTGGCTCTCTGCTCCTCCGGTCCAGTCTCGGCTGCTCCTTTCATTTACTCAGCCAGCGCACACCGGCTCTGCTCCGGGGAGAGCTGCTGAAACAAGACTTCATCAATTCCAGATGAAACACCAACATTTCCTCCCATTACACCAAAGCACCGCTCCCGTTCACTCTCCGCGATCTCTCACTGCTCCGCGCTCGGTGTGTGTTATGAGGAATGGGACTGTGTGTGCGCGCATGTGTGCATTTATGTGCTTTTTGTGTCTTTTTTTTTTTTTTACTTTGCGTGTGTGTGTAAAAAAAAAATCGGATAGGGGTATGTGAGTCTGTGGCGACGGCAGGGAAAGTTGCTAAGGGACTGGTCTTGTGGGGGGAGCAGGTGTGTTTGTTTGATGTCCTCTTGCACAGAGAACATGGAGATTTGCAGCAAAGCCTTTCTCTCCCCTTAAACTTCACTAGTGCAATAAGTGAGAACTGCTTTTTTACTCTCTGCCTCTCTCCAAGTGGTCGAGAATTCAAGCTCTGACCTGACGTTTCCTAAATGTTTCTGCATTTTCTTTCATATTCAAATGCATTTTTATTAAAACACGTTTTCATGAAAAAAAACCAAAACATCAACGTCTATAGATAAAGGGCTGAAATAGTATTTCCAACAGCAAAAGCCAAAGCTATACCCAAGGACCATGATTACTTTTTAAGTCATTTTAAAAAAAGATTTGGAAAGGTCTCTTATCAGATATAGATTAAAACAGATAAATGACTTCTTTTATTATTTACCTAATTATGTGCCATAAAAGGAAGCACATTATTCTATCAATGGACTGCTCAGGACCTGCATTGCTTCAGAGCAAACTCAGTGAGGTCTTCCGTCCCGGCTGAGGAGCAACAAGCCTGGTTCAGCCACAGGCAGAGGGAGATGTGATGGGGAGCGGCTGAGGCTGATACTGAGGCAGAAACAGGCAGCTGAGGCAAGTGGGAGAGTAGCACTTCTTGTTTGTTAAATATCTATCTTAATCTCTGCCCTCGGGACACAAAGGCGAATTCATCCGGAAAACTGGATTATCTCACTTAGATGAGTCAAACACACACAGTCCTGCACTTTGTGTGGGTGTGTTTGTCGTGTCTGAGTAAGGGTGGGAGAGGGAAAGAAGTTTATGAGGCTGAGTGCTCACTGCACTGAGAGTTTACGTCTGTAACTCACACTTATTAGCTAAACATAGGGCTTTACGAGCTGTGGATTGAGTTTTTAAAATCTTTAATAATTGCTCATTAAAATTTGGTGCCAAAACCTCAGATCATATCTAGCTGGGATTCTCAGAATGAAGCACATTAGTGACTTTTAGTATGTTAAAACATTTGCAAAGCCTTTTTTGTCTACTGTGTTTTGACAGATATTTAAGTGTTCAACTGATTCTGGTCAATTTAAGGTGGGGGGGCAGTGGTTAGCACTGTCGCCTCACAGCTACAAGGTCGCAGGATCACCTCCTGGCTTTTCTGTGGTTTCCTCCCACAGACCAAAAACATGCATGTTAGGTTCACTGTTAACTCTAAATTGTCCCCAGGTGAGAGTGTGAATGGTTTTTGTCTCATTCGTCTCTATCTGGCCCTGTGATGGACATCACTGTCCTGGGTGTCCTCGGCATCAGTTACTGGGCACCAGCTCCCCCGCTCTGACAAGATTTGTCCAAGCATGTTAAATTCAGACATGGAACCAGAAAGAGGTGTTGAAAGAGACCGTTGACTCCCTTCATGTAAAACGTCTGTTCCGAATTCCTTCCAGTCCTTTCTCTGTTTTCAGCAACTAGAATGGGAAAAAATAAAATGTCTTGTTTATATTTTTCCACCATAAAATTAGCCTAAACGCTAAATTTAATTATTTTAATTTTTTGATGTTCTTGGTAAAAACAAACATCTCATGCTACAGTGTGTCATGATTAGATTGTCAACCAAAAACTTTTCTTATTAGGACATGCTCCTTGTTAGTTGATCACAAATAAAAAAAAAGCAAATTCCTGCAGTTTAGCCTCTAGTGTGTAAAGGTTAAACATTAAGACTGTTAGCAGTTCTGGTTTGTTGGCTTTGTATCAGGTCCAGTTTTAATTCCTCATGCTGGTCTCTCAAAAAAGCAGATTAGTGTTTTTTTTTTTTATGTAAACATTGATTTATTTAATTTTGACCCATCCTGAAGGGAAATGAATGCTTTTTCATTCAGTGCATGAGTATTTCATATAGATCTGTGTTTTCTCATGTCTTCTTGCTTTCAGTTTAATTGGTTCCCTTTTTGTATTCGCCAAGATGCCACCCCCAACCCTTTTCGTTCTCCTCTCCTACCCCACCCGTCCCCCCCGACTCCTTTCAACACTCAGCTCTGCTCTCGACTTGACCCTAATTGATTGTAATGAGTACAAGCTCTTGTACCTTTCTCCCAGTATCCCATCTTCTGTGCTCTTTCTGTTTTGTTTATTAAGTGTGTGTGTGTGTGTGTGTAGTGTAGTGGGAGACATGTATTCCTTTTGTGTCCAAGTGAGTATAGAGTAGCTGTGGAAACCTGCATTAGCCAGGACATGCCCACCAACATTCGAAAGGCCCAAGTGTAGTGCTATTAATTTTGTGCGACCACAGTAAAAGACACATAGTAACTATTTGGTTGTTTTAGTTTTGATTTTTTTGCTCCAGTTAGTTTTCAGTCTTGCTTAAAAAATGACGGTCGAATTGGAGATGCCTTTTTGCTCTAACATTTCCTTGAATCTATTCTCAGTTTCTGAACAAATGCTAATGAATGACCCTACATGATGTCAGCGTGCTAATTCATAACAACTGTCATTTTTCTTTGCTTTGGAATGCCAGTATGATTAAACACCATGTCATGGCCAACTATCAATCTACACCTTCATAATCAGCACTAAAGGGATTGAGTTCTATATACCCCAAACACACACACACACACACACACACACACACACACACACATCATATACATTCACAGCACACCCTTGCATGCACACTTATTAGTGTGTTGTAGCACCAATATTGGGTGAGCAGAGTTATGGGGGTGTCTGGAAATGACAGAGTGCAGGATCACTTATAGGAGAAGGCCCTCGAACTCTGTTAATACTGCATGATTTACATGCATGCCAATGTATCCACATTTAGAAGATCAATAGCTTCACAAGGCCAAATGATATGCATGGAGCTGTTATATGAAGCACAAGTCCTTGCACCTGTAAACCTGGCAACCACTAAAACACAGGTCAAAATAATAATCATCCTTTCCATCCGTGGCAGGAGGGGTTCCTCCTCCTTCAATACATGTAGATGGATAACATAAATGTAAATTGTTAGTTTGACTGATGTTACGGTGGCATTTACATTAAAGTCCTGTGATCGTGTGGGTTTAAAATGACAGGTCGATATGGCTGAGAGCTTTCAGCCTCTGTTGCAGCCCAGCATAGATCCATTGATTTATGGATTAATGGGAATACTGATGATAGCCCACAGAGAATATGGTAATGACAAACAGTCCAAACACACAACCCCCATAAGGGTGTGCCTGAGTGACCTCTAAGGCGAGGACGTCAGGGGTGAGACGCTGGAGCACGAGACAGTCTGACATCGACCTGTCTGTCAGATGTCTTTTCCGCATTATGTTTTCATGAGGCAGTTAATGTGGAAAGTTGGTTGTAAATCTGGTATTCCTACTTTCTTATGTTAATTTGTACAAAGAGGGAAGTTATATGTTTTGTTTACATCTAAACTTGTTGAGTTAATTTATTCCATCAGCATACACTGAGATATAGTCTTTAGTTCTTTGGAGGTTGTGATAGATTTATTTACTGTGGTCAAAGCACCTCTTAGAGTGGAATATGTCGTATGGATATAAGTAGACTGTGTTTCTATAACTTTTTCTTTAGTCTTACTGACCACTCAAAGCACTTTTACACTACAGGTCACTTTCACCTTATCACACACACTCTCAGTCAGTTTTTGGACACATCTATCATACTGTGGATCTCATAATTTTTTGTCATTTTTGCCATTGTAGAACAGTTCAAAAATTACGTTTAATCCTTTAAAGTGACAACCTCTTATTTTGCACTCATCTGGCTTCTTTAGTTCTATTTTTCTGTAGTTTTGAGGAAGTGCAGATACTGTATTTACTGAACACTTGTTGGTCTTTTTTTTTAGATTAACTAAACTCTGTGGTAAGATCACCAGAAGCACCACTCCAACACTGTTATTTCTAGTCAAGAAAACCACTTTTAGCCTAGAGATGTGTTTTGTCTTTTTGTTCTATCGAAAACAACTCAAACCAGATGTGGGATGTTGTTCCACTGGTTGCAGAACAACTTTATAGCCATGTTGTTTTAATTTATGGGCTGCAACTGTTAGAGAGTAGTTGGCAACTCAAAAATTGTGAGAAAATGGGTAAATTTTCAGTTTCAGTCTCCCTGAATTTTGAGTGTTTGCTACCAAGTGAACAATGAGCCGTGGAGTGGTGTTTTGTGTTGCCATTATTTGAAAATCATCACTTGTTTGTGTGTGCATGGATTTCAAACCTGTATTCTAGGTCAATCACATTAGTTTGTTGCTCACCGCTGCCCACATCGTACCCATCTCTTCCTGATTTGTACCCATCTTGGCAGCCGTCACCACATTTATGATTTAATCTACTGGAGTACAATTTTGAAATGAAGATGAGCAGAATTGGGACAGTTTTTAAACTTTGACCAGTTTTAAATTAATAAGTTTGAGAGAGAATTGGTCACATTTATTAGGTTTCTTAAATAAACCTGGTTTATTTATTTGTGACTGCACTAATTGAAATGTTTAAACTTTCTAAAACATTTGGAACTGACCTTTATATCTTACCTAATTTTGTTACATTTTAATATTTCTGATGTCTTCAGTGGACCTCTACAGAGGCAAAACTGTAAAGCTAATGCTGCTATATAATCTAAATTTTTTATGAGCTTAATGCAAAGCTTATAACGTTTCATATGTGGTTGAACTTAGTTCATCATTAACTCGATGCCAAAAAGACAACAATGTTACATGCATGCATAATTATAAACTGTTTAAATATTAAAAACAAAGAAAAATATCTTATTAGGCTTGAGAATAAATGTGTGCTTTGTTTTCTTATACGTGTGTAATTTTTTTGCCTGAGATATGCAGGTTCGATGTAAAGTTCAGGCCGCTGGCAGTCGGTGTCTCGCACTCATCGCCCGTTTTCACAGCAGCACTCTCTTGTCTGGGACTATTTATAGGCTACAGCTCCGACCTGGTGAGAGGTGGGTCAGATCGATAAATCAGAAGTTGATGTGTGCATTCGTACACTCCCCATTTCGAACACACAGCCACACGTATTACCCCCCACGTTGACACGCATGCTCACACAGCCTCCGATGAGTCAGTCACCCACCCTTCCCCCTGTCTTCACCTGTCTGTAGAGGTAAACACATGCATTTAAATCAGTTGTGGGGTGCCGTGGTAACAAAGACAAATGATGTTGTATGTAATATTTTTCTATTAACATAAAAAGTAATATAAAGTGAAGGGCAGTGGTGTATGGAGGGAGTTAGGGGCTAATGTCCCGTATCAGATGTGGACAATGTCAGGGCTGCATACTGAGCAGTCTGTGTCCTTCTCACCTGCTGTGTGTGTGTTTGTATGTGTGTGCGTCCTAGGAGGCAGTGACGCACTGAGCTGCCAGCGCTGGTATTATTCCCTCTGCCTTATTAACCCCTCTGCCCTCACCCCTGTCTCCCCACTCTCTTTACAGATGAACTAAATGTGTATCTAAACTAACCTGAGCTGCTCTTCACCCACCTCTTACGTCTCCGTCATGGCCAGCAGCAAATTCACTACAGAATGTCTGTCAAAGCGCAGGACATCAAACTTTCTCCTCACACCACACTCTTTTGCTTTTCTCTCGCACACAATCTAATCTACAAGTTTCTCTTGGTAACAAGTGTTAAAAGTTACAATTTCTTTTTCACTACACAAGCAAGTGCATGAATAAGTTAGATCAGGTGGGGTTTTTTTTTCTTAGTAAATTTAAAACATAGGAACCCATTAAGACTTTGTATCTGATCATCCATTTTAAAGCCAGTTCAGTATTTGAGCTTCAATTTATTTATAAAAGAAAATGAAAGAGAAAAAAATAATCCGTTTTCTGAAAAACAAAACAAGAAAGCAACCAAATAAAAGACATTATTACACTTTGGAGCCCCCTTGTAGCACTCAGAGTAAATGTTAAAGACACTTGCGGTTGCAGGAATGAAGACACTGTTGATTCAAATGTGTAACATTTTTTTTTATCAACATCAGTTATTTTTAGGACGGCAAAGGAAACAATTTAGAACAAAGCCAAAGGTTTAAGCTGCAAATAATATTGTTTTTTTCTAACAGTGCAATAAAAACAATCAAACCAACTAACGATAATTCAATCATATTGAAAATAAAACACCCTGAGAAGCTATAACTAATTACTATTTACAACTTGGAGGTAAAATAATTGAATGAATACGAAACTTATCAGTATATTAGTCAAATATTTAACTACCTGATCTGTCACCTATTGTCATTGTTAAGATCAATACTGTATCATAAGTATACAAATCATATCATTAACTAAAAACAAACTATAATGAATAACTATATGAAAATGTTTCACTCATCACTATGAGTAAATAATTGATGCTCGATGTATCAACATCTTCTGTGGGGAACAATCAAGTTATTATAACTTTATGTGATTAAAGGCCGAGCACCAGTGTTAGATATTTAGTATTTTTCAGTTGAAAAATTATAAATAAAGAAAACACAGTGGTCCCCAGTAAATTGTGTTGACTCCAAAAGTTAATCTGTTCATCTAATCATTACTTTCTGATAGTTTCATTCAAATCTGTTCACTGGTTCATGAGAAGTTTTGCTAATGCTACCAACAAACTAACACACACACATAGACATGAGCAAATACGTGCCTTTGGGCGCAGACTTTAATGATCAACTCTCATTATTGCAACTTTGTTTCAACAAGATTAAAACAACAACAAAAATAAATAAACAGAAAACCCATGTTGAAAGTTCTTGTTGGCTCTCACTGGGATAAAATGTGATCCAGTCACGTTAAGTTTTTGTGCTAAATGTACAAAAACTGTATTAATACAAGCAACATGAATTTATGAAACATTAATAAATCTTACATCCGGTCATCATGAATCATGCTTCAGTTCCACATTGCTAAGGAAGTTATTATGAAGTCACACCTTTAGCTTTGAATGAAGATATCCCTGGATAGGAATGTCATTCATATCCCCACACTGTGAGGAAAAAGGAGGGATGGCCTCCTTATGTATGTGAGATGAAGTTTTCCTCCACTGCATATCATTTCATGATGAATGCAGCGCACATTTAGAGTGACAGACTGACAGTCACAACACTGACAACTGATCTAATATTCATCTCTCTACATGCTGGTAAACAGCATTCCTCCAACGTGAGTTGTTGCTGTCTTCACCCTACTTTGTCATCCTGATATTTGAAGGTGTGTGACTCTATTCGCAGTGTGTGTTTACGCGTGTGCGTGTTCCACATCATTATCCTCCGTATGCTTTGGGATAGACGGGCATAGAGAGCTGGTTTAGTTGAGCCTGGTTGGCTTGTGGATGGAATCCACTGTAATCTACTGTGAGACAGTGCTATTTCTGAGACCCTCACAGAATGCCAACTCAGCCCTTACTTTCACACACACAAACACACACTCGTTCACACGTTACATTAATGCAGGGGGATTTAAGGGGAAGTAAGTGAATAGTTTCAGGTCACCAACTAGATTCCGTTACCAGGACGCTGCGTCAGCGGGAACAGCTGGCAGGATGTGATCAGAGCCGCCTTCAGTGTCCTTTAACTCCGCAAACTGTCCTCTCCATGATTCCCAAACACAAATCTGCCCAGAGGAACACAGGAAAGCATGCAAAAATATCTGCCATCTAGATATTCCTTTGTAGATTCCTTGCTTTACTGTTTTATTCACCATATAATGCATTGTCACACACAACAGATGCTGCGACGTAGCGCAAATATTAAACTGATTTCTTCTCTAAAGCGAGAAGGCACTTTTGAGTGTGTTGCTACATCAAAAGTGGAGAGATATCTGTTTTAGGGTTTTTCCTGCTTTTGTTAAGCGGCAGTGTCTGGATCAAACATGAATATTCAAACTGACAAGATGTTAGCGCAGGGAAGGGAAAATGTCTAGAGGGCTTATTCTTTATCGTTCTCGTTCTGTATCACAGACTCTCTCTGCTTCTCTCCTCGCATCTAATACTTCAAGGACGGCAGTTAATTTAAGATCTATTATAAATGATTAATTCAATATTTATGAATATTTAAAAATCCCTATTAAATTACTTTGTATCTGTTTAGCATTACATCTTTCCGGACTTTTTATGTATAGTCTCTCAAAGAGACAAAACTGTTACTATTACTCCACTCTTTCATCCTTGGAGATGCCTCATGCGAGTCGTGTTCTGCCTTTGATGTTCTGCGATTAAACCAATGTTATTTCTACCATCAACCCGCCGCAGATCCACAGTTTGTGCATACATAAGGATGCTACTGACTCTGTGTGTGCGAGTTTGCTGCGCTGACTGTCGGTGTTAAGAGATAAGTGTAGAGGAAAGTCTCCTTTCCTCTTCTTTCAGGACCATTACCTTTCATTCCAATCACAGAGGAGAGCCCAGGGGACCAGGGGAAAGAGGAGGAGGAGGAGGAGAGGGAGGAGCGGGGTCTAGATGACTGTGTCCTGCTTGATGCATATGAGATGAGTAACACAGGTGACTGGTTCTGCCCTGTTGTAATAAGTGAACTGGACGGCATTTTAAAACAATGCAAACATTAACGACCCTTTATTCAGTATCTTTCTTTTTTTTCTCCACAGTGTAAACATGACTGGTTAGAGTAGAATCAATGTTTAGTACAAGTCAATGAAGATATTTTAGATGTGCTTTAGACAGTGTATGGCTAATTTGATTAGTTTATTTTGATTTATTTTATAAAAGTTGAGTTGCTCTTCTTGATCTAGCGCTAGTTTTTTGGTACAGCTTGACTTCTCTGTGCTTGTGGTTACAGCATATTTATGCACACTAATACATTTACCTTGAGGTAGATGAGGTTTTGTCATTGTTGTTCATCAAGGTATTTTTATCGCTTGTCACCAATGGCACACGCGATGATGTTTTTGCCCGCGACTGTGTGTGTGTGTGTGTGTTCATTTGTCTTTAGTGATGGTAAAATATCTCATGACCCAGGACAGATTTTTAATGAAACTTTCAAAAAGTCATCGCTGGATGTACATCAACAACTGATTAACTTTTGGAGTCATCCCAGTTCAAGATGAACATCAACACAAAAATGACTTTCATTCAGTCAATTTCACAGAAATTGAGCTACAACTTGGTGTGGTAGTAGCTCAGAGTCATTCCCAACACATTCTTTGAAGGTTTTACAATGTGCGACTTCTTTGCTTAAATCTTTGGCATTAAATGTTGGTCTCAGCCTTTTTTTAACTCGTGAACCACTGGACAGATCTTAGTGACGATCTGTCCAGTGCGAAACCTCACAGTATTGTGTGATATTGCACATAATGTCATTCATATAACTCTGGCTCATCTAATTATAAACTGATCTTAGTTTAAAACTCTGGCATGAAAAGCAGTGGGCAATATGCATTCCTTCAAGGAATGCTAGGTCCTTAATATCTTTTATAGTCGGCATGCTCACTTCAAAATGTAACATCAGAAATATATCTTCTTAAAATTCAAATAGGAATATGAATGATAAAAATGACAAATAAGGACAGACAAAGAACAACATGTGGTAAAAAATTAAAAAATGCAATCTTGAAGATACAAACTCTGATCTGTTCTGCAAAACATTTGTCCTGCAGTCCTAGCACTTAAAACAATTAGATACAGTAAATGCTGTCATTTCATGCCTATCATATTAGCACATGGTAGGAGAGGACAGTCTCAACATTGAAGTCTACAGGAAACCAACCCACACAGATCAGTACCTTCTGTTTGACTCTCACCACCCTCTGGAACACAAACTCTCTGTCATCAGAACGCTACAGCATCGGGCCGAACACGTCCCCACGAAGACAGAAGGGAAGGAAAAGGAACAGAAGCACATC
>NC_051440.1:17448976-17675544 GCF_001649575.2 Kryptolebias marmoratus | reverse complement strand
TTGCAAGCAATCCAGCTTACATCACATCTCAGCTTTAAAAGCTCAACTCCACACTCTCTATTTCTGAATTGAGAAAGCTCCTCGGATGAGAAGCGAAACGTCTTCAGCTACAGAATAGAAGTCCAGTTGTTTTTGTTTTTTAACTTTTTTTTGAATTTACCATGGCCTGGATGACTGAGAATCTACACCAGCATTAGTCATCATCGCTTTTATTTGCTTTTCCTGTCATACATTAATGCTTCCTCTGAATTTGTGTCTGAGGGAATCATTTTTTTAAACATTTCAGTTTCTTTCCTGCCACGGGATCTTCTAATTTCCTTGATACTCTTATTTTCTCTGTCTCATTCTCCGCCTTTAGTTCTTTCCTTCCGCTTTATAAGCCAGTCATTGTAATTTTATGTAAACTGCTTTTAACCTAGTTCGCCACAGAAATCACTAAACCTTCTGATCTGCGAGAAATGCAGACCGTTATTTGGCAATGATTGCTCTAATTAGAATTGTGTTAATGTATATAAATTGAAAAACCTAAAGTTAAAGACTCAAGACAATGGTAAACAAACTTTTTATCTTTGCGTTTGTAGTCGAGGCCTTGTGATGGTTGTTGCTCTGCAAACATTAACAGTTTAAAGCCCTCTCCTCACTATTCTGGATATTTTTAAAAACTTCTTTTCTGGATCTGTCACATCAAACTTTGATCATTTGCTAAAATTCTTATGAACCACGATGAACCTGTAAATGGTATAGAACTCTTTAGTCGAGCTAAGCATGTTCTTTCTCTGTATTTTGTTTTTGTGGACGTTATTGGAATTCAATGTCAGAATGTGTGAACAAAGAAAAAAAGAAATTTTAAAAACCCCAGAGTAGTGTAGACAAGGCATCAATCAAAACTGTTTGCTTTTTAACTTAAAGTAATTTCAAACAATCGATAAATGCAATTATTAACATACTGATGCCCAACATGTATGAGATCACTTGGGTGGGCACACAATGAATCCTAACACACAGCTCCCCAAATTCTAAATGAAGTTAATTTCAAAACATATATATCTTAAATTTTACACATCAGAACAAAAATAATTAAGCAAATTAAGATGATTAACCTGGTGGAAAGTCTAAAACACACAGCCTGCTCTTAAAAGCACTCATAACCAATCAAATTCCTCAAGTTCTTTGCAGTTTTTCATGCTGACAGCAAAGTGCGGAAAGAAAAAAAAAAAAAGCTAAACCTCCCTTGCAGCACTTGTGATGATCTAATGATAAGGAGTGAGGACATAAAGCAGTGAGAGGAAGCTGGATCTATTGTTACCTCCTCCTCACCTCGGCTTTCTTTGGGCTGCTCTGCCATTAAACAGGAAGTGTGGTTGATCTCAGAGAGGCTGATCAGAGCAAGAAATCGATCAGGAAGCCGTAGATCTTGTGTGGAGGCACTGTATTGATCCTTCTACCTCCTCCCATCTTTGTGACCATCTGCAGCATGGATAGATTACTGATGTCTGGGGGACACTTAAAGAGGTATTGGTTCTGTAATAACTGTACCTCAGATATTTAAAGCTTGAAAGTACTGGCAGTTTTTGTCCTCTTCTTGCATTTTTATGAAACAAATTGGTTAATTGAAAAAAAAAAACCCAACCTAGTATTGATATCTATTAAACCATGACTTCTTAAGCTGTTTGTTACTGTTAAAAAATTCAGTTTATAAAGGTTGCTGTTACTTCGTTTTAACATTTGTAATATTTTGCTTTGGGAGTCTGAGAAAAAATACAACAAAAGTAAGATTAAAAAAGAGATCTTTTGCACTTATTTTGCACATAGTTTTTTATTTATCATAATTTATCACTTTGTAATCAATATAAGTGTACTTTGTAGCTGCTGGATACACTTCTGTTAAGGATAAGTGGAAGCGTTTACTCAGGTATCTGCAGCACACCTCGGCTGGGGAAATAAGCTTGCGTCTGGATCAGGTATTTGTGCGTGTGCGTATGGAGATGACGTTTTGACATCGTGCATAGGTGA
Source organism: Kryptolebias marmoratus (assembly GCF_001649575.2). Classification (NCBI taxonomy): domain Eukaryota; kingdom Metazoa; phylum Chordata; class Actinopteri; order Cyprinodontiformes; family Rivulidae; genus Kryptolebias; species Kryptolebias marmoratus. The sequence continues at coordinate 17,673,531 of NC_051440.1, read as the reverse complement.
CACCTGTCATGTGTGACCGTGGGTCGGCCAGGTGACAACAGCAAATGCTGATTTACTAAAAGGACAGGAGCATTAGAGTATAACCTGACCACACATCCTTCACTCTGTCAGACAGATAAAACCTCTGCTCTCCATCGCCGAACGAGAAAGCAGCACCCATGGAGAGCGGCCCTCATCTCTCAATTTTTACACAACAGCACTCAGCTGTCCCTGTAGGTCTTTATCTCATGTCAGCATGTCCTTATTTACATGTCATTGTCGCACTCTGGCTTCGGTTTATCTTTGGGTGTGTGTTCATTTAAACACTGTACAGATGTTTATCTGTTTTACAGACTCTCCAGTAGATTCAAATTCCTTCCTTTCTCAGTCCTTTAGCTCATCTTGAATATCAGTCTGCCTGTATGTGCTGTCAATATGTCCTTGTGTTCAAAGTATTGTAATCAATAATCATATGATTATCCATGTAGGGAAGATAAAAATGATTTAAAACAAGGTGAGAGTGATTGATGTTTGCTTTAAATATTGAAATTGCTGTCAATAATTAATGTTTGTAATTAATCTGTCATCAGTTTGGCGGGGTGGGTAGGGTTTCCTGCGCGCGGGTGTGTGTGTGTGCATGTGGCCTTGACCTCCTGATTTCCTGTAAGAGGAAACAAGCCTGGAACTTCATGATTGTTGCTTATAGGATGTAATGGCACTATATTATTGTGATCTGAAGATGAATGCATGCTGTGCAAAACAAGTGCATGACACATTCAATAGGATATAAAAAAAACAAAAAACATTTGAAACCTTGTTGCATGTGTGGTTCTGTTTGGAATATGAGAAACTTATTTTTGTATGTTGTATTGCCAATTTAGTGTTGTTGAGCTTACATTTATCACTTGTTGTGAACTGGCTTTGTGTTAAAAAAACAAAAGAGAATTAAAATCTAAAAAGAATTTCTAATACACTTTTAAAAAGTTAGCTCTTACTAGTGCGTCCTGTAACCTATAACCTATAATATGCAACAAAATAAAAATTTTTTGGATTTAATTTGTTTTCTCTAAGTAAAGCTTCATCATTAAAGCTGACTGTTTACAGATTATTGCAGAATGTCATGTAAACTAAGTTTTATTCAAAGTATTTATAACTTTTAAGCGTAATCCTAAAATTAGAGCGTGTTTCTGTCCATTTAACCCAAACTGGAAGCTGGCTCCAAAAGGATGGAGCTTGATAGGTGCTTCCTGCTTCCTTTTCAACTTCTACTGGTGCTAGGAATCGCAAGGAAACCAACAGTCTGAGAGCCAGGCACTTTTTTCAGATTAAATGGGACTGCAGTGTTTTTAAAATATGAGGGAGCTCATTCATCTAGAGCTTTGTGTTACAAAAATATTGGAAATATAAAAACTCTGGGTTTTACAAAGAGACAATAAAGAAAAGCTGAATGTGGAGAAATGCATATGGCGGCTTTTAGAGGGTTCTTTAAAAAAAAGTCACAGTAGTCCAGTCTAAATGCATGATTTATTTGTTTCTGCATCACTATGAGAAAAGATGTTCTAAAATTTGTTAAAGATATCAAAATACATAATTTAGTCCATAATTTAGTCATAAATAAATCCAAAAGCTTACAGCTTTTAAAAGTCAAAATGGAAAACTAAACAAAGACTAAATAAAGATGAAACTTTATTAAAGCACTGAACTATTTAAAGGGTAAATAAGTTGTTTCATTTAATTTTAAATATACTGGTGGTATAAACCTCCTCAGGCATGTTTCACCTGACACCTGTAGTTCACAAGTCATGTGTGATAACAGAAAACCTGGAAGCTATTGGGATAAAATACATAGCATTTTGCTATTTATTTATTTATTTATTTATTTGAAATGAGATGTGTGAGCTTTGGCATGTTGACAGATTGAAGTAAAGTATTGGTCATGAATTTTTCAGTGAAATACCTACAGTTGTTGAAAATCTTTTAAATCTATTCAGAAATTCCTCATGTTTAAGAAGAAACCTATTTCCACCTTTTGTTTTTTCTATTTTCTGTAACCTACCAAAGTCAAAGAGTAAAATGGGTGAGAGGTGTAGCCCCCCATATCCTTCTCACACACAAACTCTTCATCTGTGTGTGTGTGTGTGTGTACATGGACATGAAGCTTATCTCGCCTGCTATCATTTCCTGAATGACCTCTGCTTTCATCTTATGATGGATTGTATTGCGCTCATACACATTAATTTTCCTGAACCAGGCAAATAAAAAAAAAAAAACTTTACTCACAGGAAGAGCATGTTAGTACAAGGGTAATACTGTGAAACAATGCGTGAAGATACAACAGAGAGTCGGTCATTATCAACCGCAAGCCTCGGAGAGTTTATTTACACCCTTCATCTCTGTTTCACTTCAGCACTCACTTTGATTCGCTGCCTCTCGGAGGTATTATCAAACTGTGTTTGGTTGTCTCAGTAGTTAGTAGCAGGTATTTACATTCGTTCTCCCGTGAGTGTGTGTGTGTCTGCAGTGTTCAGGTAAGTTGCAGCTGCTGTCTCTGTGGTACTCTCTTCTCATTAAGGCAGGTAATGAGCTCAGTCACATCCACCTCTGCAGGTCACCCCACGAGAGAGAGAGAGCGCGAGAGAGCGAGACAGAAAGGCAGAGAGGATTAGAAACAACAGAGGGAGAGTAGCAGGAAAGAGTTCGCACATGAGGGAGAAAGGGGATGTCTTAATTATGTCACCTGCCTGCTGTTCCACTCGACTGCAGCACCTTTGGGTAACTCCCTGTTTACACTGCTGCACAATCCTCTGCGCTCTGTGTACTCTAGGAAACGTATGATGGGAGAGCAGGGAACGCTCAGGTGGAGGAGGGACAGAGACACAATGAGGTTGTGGAGAAGAATACAGGAAAGTGGTTAAAATCGAGCAGGAGACTCTGGGAACAGGGAAGTGTTAAAGAAGGAGTGGGGAATCGAGGGAGTGTGTCTTCCCAAGAGTGAGCAGGCAGTCTTGTCGAGCACTTCATCATTGTGTCCCCGGTGACTGTGTCTGTGGCCTGGCCCCGCTGTAGCTATAATAAGACATAAATAAGGAACAAGACTGCCTTATCTACTCCGTGGCCCCCATCTCTTTCTCTCTCTTTCTCTTTCCTCCTTTTTCCCCTCACACACACTTTGTACTGCTGCAGATGTATGTGCTCCTAAGACGTAGTTTCCCACCATGGTTTTATCATTGGCAGTTACTGATCACTCTCACACAAACTCAAAGTGGTGGCAGCTGCATCTTTTAGCTTCACGACTACAAACCCCTTGTTTACTATTATCGAAAGAAAAAAAAAGTAGTCCAATGGTTGGATAACTCCATCAGATACAATAAATTATCACTGTACAGAACCACAGATAATACAAAAAACTAAAATGTTTCTTCATGAATAGAATTCACTTAAATTCAAGCACATTATATATTAACACAGCTTTGTCTCAGTTTGTTTTATAGTGCTTAAAATTAACAATCTCATCAATTCTTATCATTTATCTGAGTTTTTTTCTGTTTAGCCTATGTATTTAAGAAATTTTCTCACTTACATGGTTGGAATGCAGGAGAAATATCCTGGAACTGTGCACAAACAGGGCTTTGTTTTTGTATAAACTATAACTTTTGTGCGAAAGGTTGGTACAACCACCAGGATGTTTCACCATCAGTTTATGAATTGTTGTTTGGAAATGTCAGGTTTATTATTTGAACCTTGCAATTCAGGACAGCTTTCTTGGGTATTTTGAGTCATGACTGATGTGCAAGTGATGACTTAAAATCCAAGGATTATGTTTGTCCATTGAGTTTTGACCTCAGCACTCACTTGCCACGCACACAACTTAAATAATGCATAATTTTTTAACTGAAACAGGACAGGTTTGTACATCTTTGTAAAGATCATTATCTTTATAAACCCAAAAAATCAGGCGGTGAACTTATTTAAATATAATGTGTGTAAATCAGTCTCAAGTAGTAGTATTATGGCTGTATTTTTCGGAGTAAGCTCTCAACCTGGTGCCATCAATGCTTTACACTATCATCCTATTTTTTGTCACAGGGTATCACAAGTATTATACTGTAATGTTACTTAACTGTGTGCATATGCTTGTGTTGTGAAACCAGTCTTATAATGTCTTTTTCCATTGTGAGTGTGTTTTGAGTTGAGTTATTTATGTGTGTTTATTTGTTGGATTCAGCTTAATTTAGGGACCCAAAAATCTGGGGTTGTCTCTTATTCGTTTACACAACTTCCACTTTACTCTGTCAGGCATGCCTATTCTGTGTGTGTGCGTAAGTGTGTGCGCACAGGTGTGTGTGCGTGCACGTGTGTATGAGTTGGGAAGCAGAGAAAGATGAAGGTCAGAGCCAGAGAGAGAGAGAGACCCCATGAGAAGACCAGGGTTTTTACAGGGGCTTTGGTTGTTCCTGCATCATTACCCCAACTGCAGACAAAGCCTACTTATGTCTCTTTTCCCCTACCTAACCGTACACTCACTCATACGCGCATACACACACTTACTGTATGTGTCAACAGAGGCTGACAGAGGCTCCTGCACAGGGGTAAAAGAGGAAATACGAGAGAAAAGGCGAAGGAGGGGACGCAGAGAAAGGAGAAGGGAGAATAGATTTATGAAATGAAGCATTCCAAATAGCACTATCTGCCTGCTGTGAGAAACACCTTTAATAAATCACTGCACAGCAGCAGAAAATAGAGCATTTGGAGGAGTTCTTTACTGTGTTTGTATGTTTGCTCGTAGGTGTGTTTGTTTGAGAGAAAAAGAGAAAAAGTGGGAGAATCTTTTATTCCCATCACCGTTCTCGGTAAAAGTAAAGGGGAACTCAGAGTTGCGAGTGGCTCAGTTGTATCTATGAACGCATGTGTGCATGCACACATCTGCACATCGGTGTCAGTATGAGTGTACACAGTCAGTTTGTGTGGTTGTGTTTGTTACTTACTGCCCTCCCACAGGGTATCTTTACAGAGAGCATGATATGAAAAGAGACAGATTGGGTTAGAAAACGAAAACTGAAAAAGAAAAGAAACAGGAGAGGGAGGGGAGAGCAGAGCAGAGTGGCTCGGGGGGATCTGTCTGGGTCAGAGACAGCAGAGTCGGAGAGAGAAAGAACAAAGTAGAAAGGCAGAAAGGGAGAAGGGCGACGTGCTGAGAAGTGAGTTTTTCCTCAGGTGAGTTGTTCTGTAAGTGAGCACTGATCTGCCCCGATCCTGTCACTGAGAAGAACGCCAGGTCGACTGCGCTGAGAATAAAAACGGCACCTTACTGAACGCACACACACAGTCATGACTGCACAGTCTGAGCAGCATCTCAGAGCTATTCAGATGCAACTGTGAAACCAGTGAACTCTTCACCCAGCTGTTGAACACATTGAGAGCTTATTAAGTGTCTTTTCCAGCCAAAGAAAGGCCAAGGATGTAATTTGCCATTCACACACTGGTTTCTCAGTCTGTCTCTTTAACACATCTAGTGCTCATCTAGCATCCTTAAGTCCTCAGAATGAGACAATTAGCACCCAGAGACAAGGCCAGTTCAGTCAATGGAGGAGGAATGGCAATGTGGAAAGAGACGATTTAACACAGAAACACATTGAGACTGTAGGAGAAAAAAGAGAGAAAAATGTGAAGGAGAGACAGATCGTCAGAGAATGGTCTTTTTAGTTTCAGTAATAAGCTAGAGGAGAAACAGACAGGAGCAGAGGGAGACCTTTATGAGTCTGACAATGAGAAGCAATCAGATGGGAGTGATATGAAATCAGCAAAACACTGAGCATGTGTTCAACAGAGGACTCATTTCATGAACCACTTTTACTGATTGCTCATGAAAGGGCAGAGAGAAGAATGATGGGATTAGAGCGAGCCTGTGGTAGAAAGATGGTCATGAATGTTGTGCAAACATCAGCAATGATAAGTCATTTAAATATGACTGGCATTTTGTAGAGAAGTCTTCCATTGGAGTTGTCTTTTTAATATAATTAAAAAGCACAAACTCTGCTGGTTTGTTCTAAGTACCAGAGGCCTTAGCTGCAGATCATCACACATCTCTCTTTTCTTGTTTCCTGATCTCTCTATTGCTATCAAGCATAGACTGAAAAATAAATGTAAAAGAAAATCTCACATTTCATTAGTTTTGACATGGTAAGTTAATAAAATGTTAATACTGACATTTTGTGCAGTGTAACTAACTCCTCTGTACTGTATCCTGTAACTGGCCTGCAGGGCTTTGGACAGTGGGTGGTAATGTAGCATGCAGATGAATTAAAGGGGTTGGTATTTAATTGTGGCCCACAGATGGCCTCATACATCTTCGGATCATTTAAAGGGGCGGTGGGCTGAGTAATGTGTGTGTGACACGGCACTGTGTTTTATAAGAGAGCTGCTATTACACAGACTGCTCTATAAAGAGACACAGTTAGCGGGGGAGAGAGATGTGGTTAAAGTCCTGGTTTGTAATTGGAGTTTGACACTGCTTAGACTGTGCTCATCAGGTGCTAGCTTTGTTTACACAAAGATTTATGTTTTTTTTTTCCAGAGAAGGACTAAACTTGAGCAAGAATGTAAGAGTGTTCTTAAAAAAGTCAATGAAGACATAAATAAAGAAAAACACTCATGAACAGTTAAGCATTTCATTAGTTTAGTTTGCGTTTGAGTGCTGCTGTAAAAAGCTGGCTTACAAAAAACGCAAACAAAAAAGAATAAACCTTAAATATGCAGAATAAAAAAGTATTGTTTGATAAAGAGAAGAGAAGCTGGTGGAAAGATGAGGCTCGGAATGAAAGGAGATGACGATGGTTAAGATGAAATAAATGGTAAGAAAGGTCTGTTTGAGGTGGAGCCCCAGCTGTTATCTCCCTTGGAGCTCAAACAGCTGTCACAGACTTTATTAGCTCACACACGTGCGCACACACTCACACACACACACAAGCTCAGTACATTGTTTTTCCCTACCCTATTATATTCTCTCTTTTTAAAAAAATCTTTCTTTTTTATTTAAAACCAATGTTTGTCTTTCTCTGCCTACGTTCATCATTTTGTGTCCACATTTTCTTCTCCTACATTCCTCACTCCTTATTATTATAGAAATATGGGAATAGTGAGCAGGAATGATGGTAGGAAGGGTGAAGGAAAGAGAAAAGAGGCCTGGCAAGCAGAAGGGCAGCACTTTCATGTGGCCCTATCATTCAGTCTGCATAGTCCAGATTACGTTCCCTCTCTTTGGCTAGACAGGCTTTTCCAATTTCTCCTAGCTGAGCTAAGACAGGTTGAGAGGACGCCGTTGGTTAGCTGCATTAACTCATTTTGGCTTCCTGAATGTGTCTGGTTCCCTAATCCCTCTCTGTTGACTTGTCAGGACCAGGGAGTGTGGCACTGGTTGATAGTGAGGTCCTCCTTCTACTGTGGGAGACACTTGCCCTCCCACCTTGCACTCATCATGCACCCTTCTTTTCTCTCTTCAAAATTTAACAGCTTTTAAAATTAACAAACAAATTGGAAATTTGTCTTTGGTTACAGCTTTGGCTCTTAAGCTCAGGAATTATACAAAAAGAGGAGGGAATTGGGGTTGGACTTGTAAAGGAGAGGGAAAGACAGTTTGGTACAGTTTAAACTAAGAAAACTAAGGGCAACATGGACAGAGTGAGCACAGCTTGAATAGAAGCAGGTAGAGGTTGGATATGTACATGCACCTCCATTATAGACTTTGGTGTTGGGGGATGGAGAGCATTGTTGTAAAGGGTGGATACAGGGGAGATCTGGAGGGATAGAGGGGGATCAGCAGAGGAAAAGGAGGAGGGGTAAGAGAAGAGTGATTATGGTGGGTCTGGGCTGCCAGGCCTGATAAATGACTAATCAGGAGAACAGGGCCTTAGGTCCCTCACAGGACCACTACTACCACAGGCTTATCACATGCACATGCTGCAGACACACACCCATGCACACAGTCCTGCCTCTAGCAAACACACTGCAAACATCCAGTGTTACACATTTGGACACAAAAGGAGAGGGTAAGAGAAAAGAGAAGGATGAGTTGAATCCATGGCTGCCTCTCCTGGAGCAGCCCTCTGTTTGGAGTGCTGTTATAGATCCACCTCTGCCTCCTCCTCTCAACTGTCTCACCTCTCTGACTCCTTGCTCCGGGCCTAATAGTCTGCCAAGACTTGGACAAAGAGCAGGTCACAGAACTGACAAACTCTGGTTTTCTTACATGATGACGCGTTTTTAAAATGACGAGACTTGGTGTATGACAGTAAATGCCAAAATGAAGAGTCGTTTATTTTATCTGTTGTTGTCATTTTTGTTCTACATGGGATTTATGCAAAACAGCACAATTTGTCTGACTACTTGAATCCAATCTGGCTACATTCCAGGGTAATGATCAGGAATGGATGGGAAAAGGTGGGAGTGAGCCTCATTGAGAAGGAGGAAGTAGGAGGGAACTGGTGGTGATGGGGCTTTATGGATGTCTTTGTGTGTCATGCTCCATTGACTCAGCCTCTGTACCCCAGCAGGCATGTGATCCCTGTGTGATGCTGCTAATAGCGACACCAGTAGGGTCGAGAACAAGTGCGAAGGTGAGACAATGGGAATGGGTGGGTGGGGGTGCTTTAGGCAATGGAGGACAAACAACAAGAGTGGGAAGGAAAAAAAAAATGGGAAGAGTTTTTTGAGGGAAAAAAATTATATCGAGGGCAAAAATGTGGAGGAAGAGACTGATGAGACTCTAGTCTCTGAGGAATTGGTTACAAGGGCGGCCAGGTTGGTTTCTCTTTCCCCTTGTACCTTTATGTCCCCTTATGCCCCTTTATGTCCAGCCATGTCCCTGGATGCAAAGTCGGGATCATACTGTAGCTAGTTCACCTCTGTAGTTTATATACCTGAGTGAACTTAATGCGTTTTAACTCCTTTGACTGCTTCTGCCTCCTTCTGCGGCTAAAGGGCAGAAACATCTGTTCTTATACCGATTCATTTATTTTATACATTCCCATTTTTGTGTGTTACCAAGGTGCCTTTTTGCTTGAAGAGATAATTCAGCTTTTTATTTCAAAGTGGGGTTGTGTAAAGTGCATTTGAGTAGGCTGTATCTAACTAGCAGTCGACAGTAGACAGTGTGATCTTAGCTCTCATTGGAAAGCCAAGCTAACTGGTAATCTAAGCAAGATCGTTTAACCCTCCGGTGGCCTTTGGGTCAAACTGACCTAAAATTACAAAAGCTACTCTACCTCTCTTCTCTCTTACGTGTCCATATTTTTTTTAAATCCAGTATTGCAATGTGGATTCTTGGCACATTTACGTTTCATAGTAAATCAAGCTACATTTTGTATTTTCCTTGCAGCACACATTTTCTTCACTGCATGCTAAACAGAGGATGAAGATGAAATTCTACTAGTTTAAATTTTATTTCACACCCAATATGTATCTGTGCCATTCCGTTGGCAGCAGCAACAACATTGGAAGTGTTGCTTAAGCCTTCTATGCTCTCTGACTGTCAGTCCTGGCTAACTTTGAGCACCGTTGAAGCCTTGTGATGCCTACTTCGCTCTGACTCTCTGTCTCTACCAGTCACAACCAGCAGCTCCATGATGCCCTCTTATGTGGTTCCTGCAGATGCTGGTGTCTGTAACGATAAGGCCTCACAGTTGAGCAATCTGATTGGATTAGTGAGCTCTTTGAACAAGCCCTGACTGGCTGTTTGCCGGGGGGATGCAAATTAGGTTCTTAAGAGGAAGGGACTTGACCCTTATTGGGCTTGGCAGTATGGACGGTGGCACAGAGAAAAGAGGGGAAGGAGGAGTAGAGTAGAGCATCTGAAAGCTGAATTGTGGGAAAAGGTGGAAGTATATCACTGGCAGACTCTTCCTCTATCGTCTCATTTCTTTCTCTCAGTCTGGATAAGTGTCTCCGTGGTGCCAGTGGCTTGTCTGGCTGGTCGACCTCTTTTGGCTTGCAGGCTTTTCTAATTTGTGTCAATGTGTCAGAGCCATTCATTGCTGTATTTAACCCCTTTTGACAGCCAGTTACCTTCTTTGCCTGGAAGTCTCCAAATTTAAGATTCTTGACTCAGCAGGCCCATTGTACTCAAGACGAGAAAAAACTGAAAACAATTAAAACAAAAGTCTCTGGCCTGTTTCCGTCATGTATTTGGTGCAACAAGTAAAGGGTGGTCCAAGATGTGGACTCTGTGGTGTCTGCAAGCACACTTATTTTGGTTGCTGTTGGTGCAAGCACCATTAAGAGAAAGAACCTGAAGCATATTTAGATGAAAATGTTTACTTTTAGCCACATTTGAAGTTTACAGTTACTCATAACAAAATGGACAACAATGGATATTAGGTTAGATTTTGTTGAAAAGAAATCTCCAAAGTGGCTGCAGGTTGATAGAGAAATGGGTTTTTAGGAGGTTTTAAGAAATCTAAAAAATTGTGCTTTAACAGTAGCAATTTTGAATGTCACAGCAAGATGAGGGAACCTTAAAACTGTTTGTGCTTTATGATGCATTTGGTAAAATACCACACATCTGCATGAGGATCCATCTACAGCCTGCAAAAGTTCAAATTACACCCAGTTCACATAGTGGTTTCTACCATCTGAACACAATCTGCCATTACTCGAACATCTTTTTTTAAATATTTGTGAATTAGACACCTTCCTCACTTGAAGTTATGCCCCACACTTGCAGTTTGAAGTCAGATTACCCTTCCCTGTTGCCTCAAACCAATTTCAAGGTCAGAAAAAAAACAAACATGTCCTCAAAGTTGCATCAGTGATGGACAAACAAGATTTTTGGTCACTGAAAGTGGAATTTATATTTAATCAGATCAGTTTAAGACTGATGTGACAGGTTATGTTGAATGTTTCACAGTTACTGTAGGACCTTGAAGAAATCTCGTACTGTTTTATGTGAACACTTGAGAGCATTCACACATGCTATATGACCTCTCAGTGCGAACTTAGGAAGGGGAAAAAAGTCAGATTGGGGCTGTAAGTCATGCTAGATTAATCCTGCTTTTGTATGGAGAGACAAGGTTGTTTTGAGTGTGGATGGAGAAAAGTCTGAACAGATAAAGTACAGTTTTAAGAGCAGATCCAACTGTTAAAGGCTTTGTAGGCAGCATGGCCCTTCTCTCACCCTCTCGTCTCCCCTGGGGGGTTTTATCTGCCCATTTCTTTCTTTCATGCTGGGCCCACGGGACACCTTAATGGCGCCATGTTCCCTGTCAGTCAGATATTTAAATGGAAACCGACCATGAAAGTATGGCTGCTCAGGGCTGGCTTATTGTGTCACGTCCTTGCTCTCAGCAGCTAGAGTCAAATTCAGATGCCCAAACCCAAGCCCCAAGCTCCAGACAGGCCTGGGGAGTGGAGTCAGGCTCAATCTGCAAGTTTAATATCCCCATCAGGTTTTAAACCTGTTTACCTTGCAGATTTAATCAAGGATACCAATGCAAATGGAGGCAAAGACTCCTTGCTCTGTAAACCGTCTGTCCAGAGGTTCATTGATTCATGCTAAATGGGTTCAAGCATCATCACTTACTTGACTCAATGATATTGTCCTTAATACAAAAGAATGTTTTTCTTTTTGTTGGTGGTGTCTTTCTTCCAAACTTGTGTCTGTAAAAGTGCATTGTTGTACTTGTGTCTGTAGTTGGTGTTGGATCACTGTTGCGCTGTAATAGTTATAATTATCAGTGTGACAATTGACAGCTGCAGGTGGTCTCACGAACCCTCACCAGACAACCTAATTTAACCCAGTAATAAATCTCTGTGCCCAGTTGGCCATTTTATCTGTTTGGCACAGGGCACTGTAAATTCACCCTAATTAGATCCTCTCCCTACTCCTCCCACTCTGCTTCCCCATCTTCCCTCTCTTCTCAGACTCCCTCCCCCCATCTCCTCCCCTGCTCATTGGTACATATGCTCATACACCTGGCCTGCATCGTTACCTGTTTACAAATGACCAGGCTGGTTCTGCTGGCTTCAGCATCCACTTCCCCACACAGCACTGAATCTCTCCCTCTCTCGCTCTCTAACCTCCCCTGTGTCATAATTAGACCTCAGAGCTCATGTTTGCTTAATATTATAATCCACCTGCATTTCTCTCTCTGTAGTACTTTGGTGTACCATCAGCCCCACATGAACCCCCAAGTCCCCTCTTGTGACCTCATGTTGGGGGAAATTTGGAATTAAACTGTGAGCAAGAGTTTGCATTTTGTTTTCACGTCCCCTCCCTACATGGGCAGCAGCTCTGTGAGGCCCTTCTTTTGCTGTTCCTCTTAAAGCTATGGGTTTTGGGCTTGTGTGTGTCAATGTGTGTGTGTGTGTCAGGGGTATCAGTGTTAGGGCTAATGGTCTCTAGCAGGGGCGTCAGCCTGAAGATTTATGCCGCAAATTAGTCAAATGTGATCAAACAGCAACCCAGTTAATCATGCAGGACCCACGTTTATCCCTGCTTTATCTACAGGCATAATTATAGGCACCCACTCCTCTGACAGGCCAACGGCAGGCCCCTGCAGAGTGATATTGGGGGGGGCACCTCCATGCAGTGTTGTCACGGTGATAAATGTCTTAGGGGTGCAGGGAGTGTTTTAAACATGTATATACTTAACACACCCCTGTGAATGAAGGCATGGTTCCTGCAAAACTGGTTTCAACTGTGATCTGGACCATTTTCCCAAATGGAAGCTAGTGTGTCTAGTCCCACTTCCCTACTTAGCGTCACAACTTTGAAGCACCTCACCCATTAGGAACAAGCTTAGCCATAAATCCAATTCATCATCTGACTTCCAATTCATTATGCGTTAAGTGTCGACTAGTTAAAGCCAGCTCTATCACTCATTCCCTCGCATTTCAACTACCTCGTCTTCAGCCTCGCGCAACTTGGAAAGTGGGAATGGGAATCATCTGGCAGTATTCTGTTATTCCAGGCCATTACCATGTGCCAAGCTGGGAAAGAGATCCAGTGATGTGTGCTGCAGTTTGTGATTGGAGTGGATCCTCTCTCTCCCTCTCTGACAGCCATTTTAAACACTCGTTTATGCAGCGCTTTTAATATCAATAAGAGAAGCAGGCAGGCAGGCGGACAGGCTGCAGTTTTTTACACACACACACACATACACACACACACACGGAGTGACACATACGGCCTGGCTGGAAATCAGCAGCCTCCATCTCCCTGGTATGACAGGGTGTGGTAATTATGTCTCTGTGAGAGTGTGTGCTGTTTGCTGGGTGAAAAATGATAATGGGGTGATTTTTAAGTGCCATATCTCCCGCACGGGTAATGAAAAGTACTTTTAATCCAGTTCGGAGGAACGGAGGGGTGGAGGGGAGGAGTGGCTGGGGAAAGGAAGCAGAAGGGTCTGTTGTGATGGGAGGAGAGGAGGAGGAGTGGAGGAATAAGAGGGTGCTCTGAGGGTGGAGGCGTGCTGATAGAGGGAGCTGAGGAAAAGAGAGAGATGGGTAAGTTCTGTATGGAGATGAGGGAAGAGGACAAAATGAGGAGCGAGGAGAGGTTTTAAGGCATTTCAGTAGCTGATTTGGTGTGTGTGTGTGTGTGTGAGATGGAGAATTTGTGTTGTTGTGCCAGGGGAATGCATAAGCCTTGGCAGTGAGCTCAGCAATTAGAATAATTAAGAGGGACTGACAAGCTTTTAGTCTCTTTCTTTCCATCTCTCTTTCCTTTTTTCTCTCTTTTTCTTTCTCACTGTCATTTCTGCTGTAAACGGGTCAGACAACTTTATGACAGTTATGTCAGATGGACATGAACATGCATTTGTGAGAAGTTTTATTTAGGTGAATGCCAGCAAAAGGGAAAATCATTGCAAATATCTACTCCCATTTCCCTCAGCTCCCTTTGCTACCTGCAGTAATTCAGGTACACAAACATTACAAAGTTTCTTAATTGATACACATTAAAATGCATTTTTGTGAAGTATAAAAAAATAAAAGTCACCTAAAGCAATTTGGAACCAGGACTGTCATGCAGTTACAAATTGAGAGAAAAGGTCTGTTTTTCTGTGCACATATATGTTTGTGTGTTTGAGAGACAGACAGAGTTCACTAATGACTTTACACCCCATTAGCGCCCTTGCTTGATATGTCACACTTCATTATGTTCCTAGATCACTGGTGCATAAACTTGAACAGTGTGTGTGCATGTATGAAGTGTGTTTGGGCAGGGGAGTTTCATAACTCAACAAAATTTAGTTTCCCTCTTGCATAAGGGGCCAGTGGGTAATGCTGTTTTTCTTTTTTGGCAAATTTTCCTTTTTATGGAAATTTTACTCTTCTCAAAATTTAAATTCCAACAAATATTGCCCACTAATTAAACATAATCCCATATTTAGACAATTTATTTGCAGCATGCCTGCACTAATTTGTCCTTTTACAAACTTAAAGGTGCAGAATCTCAGGCTTATAAATATGCCCCTTTCTCCATGCATGAGAAGCAAAACATCATAAACAATCAAAAGGGAATTCCAGTTGTCTTTAATTCTACTCATCAGTAATTGAATTCTTCAGAATCTACACAAGCGTATCCTCTATCTATCTACCATCTTTGTTTTGTAAAGGACTTTTCACCTTTCAGTTTTGAGATCAATTTGATTTTTCCTTTGTTCCAAACTGAGATTTGAACACACTTGGAATAATCTGGATGCAAGACACGTCAGAGCAACAAATACAGGTCCCTGTCTGAGCATATACAATTCTGTTTAAATCTGCTTAAGATTTTGTAATAGGAGCTTGATAGATGGAGAGTTTATTTGTCTTCATAATTTACACGGTCTCTTGTGTGTGATTCATAGGTCAATTACTCAAAGAGCCACCACTGCCCAAACATTTATTCCTCTGTTTAGGCATGCATTTCTTTATAAATCCATCATAAACTCTGTAGTTTAAGTTATGTGTGTGTGCATGCCTGTATGCATGTATTAGTGTTTATGTGTGGATGCTTGAGTGTTTGCATTTGCATGCAGCACATGTGATATGTTTTAATTCGTGGTAAACAGACAGCAGTGTGGCAGGGCAGGTTGGTCTTATCAGAGTCTGTTTATCTTAATTCCCCTTCTTCTCTTTTTGTCCGACTATTCATTACCTGTCTGGCTCACACACAAACATACAGTTGGAGCTTTAAATATGATGTTAGAGTATCCCCTGTGTCTTTGTCAGTTGTGCATATGTTGTTACCTTGGCTTTTATGGAAAATGATGTTTTCATTGCAGTTCATTGTGACCTTGAATGTGTAAACCCCTTTGTGAGGTAACTAAAAGTGGAGGCGAGCTGACAAGGGCCTTTAAAGAAGCTCAGAGATGACACATCTCACACATCATATCACACTGCGTTCCTCGCCCCACACACTTCGCTGAGAGGCCAGGTGTGAGTGTATACAAATGAGGCAGAGCATCAACATGTAAATATGGGAGACCCACAGGCTTTCAAGCACAAACTGTATGTATGCACTCACAACATCACCCCCTGCGTGGAGAATGACAAGCTCTTTCGAGGGGATGACCCTCTCTCCGTGCTGTTTGTCTGTAAGGTCACGTCCTGCCCTCTAACTCCTGACCCCTCACCTTTGACCTCAGTCTGTCAGCCAGCAGACACCAACACTGAGCTGACAGCTCCCAAAGCCCACTGACCCTGAAAGCAGAGAGAGTGGAAGCGGCAGGAAAAAGACGGGGCCAGAGTTTGACCATCTACCTCTCTTGGACTGAAATTGATGTACACCCAGCAGGAGATAAGCTGTTTAACTGTTCAAAGAAGGCCAATAAAGACAAGGACTAAAAAGAAACAGTTTTCTTTTATGAAAAAAAAAAACAAAGTGAGAAAAGTTAATGAACAAAGGGGTGTGGGATTAAGGGGGTGGGGGAGAAAGTGAGCAATGAGATGGGAAGACAAACATGGGTGAACCTTACTGGTGGAGGTCACACTCTGCCTGAGGAGACAGGTGCATCAAGATTAGCCTCTACATTAATAGCCCTTTACTTGCTCTCACACAAACACACCCCTCCTTTTCCCCTCACTCACACACACACAAAAACTCACACATGCTACAAGCCGGTTCTGCAGAACTTCTTTACCGCAGGGACGCAGAACTCGTGAGAACACAACTCTGACTCTCATATCCTATTTATACATCCCTTTCTGTACATTACAATCCTATTTAGTGCGTCCTGCTTCCTACACAATCCTATTTATGGACTCAATTCCACCCCGCCGCCACCCCACGGTCTCCTTCCTCTCACGAATCCTATTTGTGTGCCCCCTCCTACTGTATGCAGGTGCCATCCATCCAAAAAGCTGCCTACTGGGTGTGTAAGCTGTGACTCAGATGAGAGTGCTGTAATGTAACTCTGAAATTGGAGTGCTCCATGCGGGAATAAGAGAAATGCTGTTCTTGGAGTCTACAGTGGACTAACATCTGTCAGTTGTTCTGTTGCCAACCAGCGCTAAAGCAAACCCAGATTATTGAGGTGACATTAGAAGTGCTTGCTCCTTACTGGATGCTCCGCTGTCTAGTGTAACACATTGCACATCCTCCGCTCTAATTGTACAAATCGTCTAAGAGCAAAGTTGAGCGTCTGTGTCTTCTGTCTCGTCCTATCTCCACCTGTCCCAGTGACAGGCTTCTTATCCTCCATTAGTGTATTTAAACAGGACAAAGTGCCTGTCTACATCACAGGCCTGTCTCCACCTGACTCCCCTACCTGTCACTCACCCAGTATTATGAAAGCATCCTCATTCTGTTTGAAGAAAGGGGATGAAAGAAGAACAGTAATCAGGGATGTAGTTGACCTGACAGACTAGATTAGAATAGCCCATCTCAGAGAAGGAGGTATGAGGAAGGGGATAGAATGGTGAGGATGTCTCTGCCTGTCTGGATTAAGGGGAGTAAATGAAATGTGTGTGTAGTGCAAAAGTCTCTGCCGGTCTTTATTAGGCGAAGCAACGTGTTGTTGTGTGGATATGGAGAGTTGTGTGAGTGTCCTGATTAAAAGGGCACTTAAAGACACTTTGTACTTAAGGTTTAAACCAAACAACATATATCTAAATACATGATGATTCAACAATAAAAAAAAAAAAAAACTTCACATCTTCTAATGATGTAATGTAATGATGACAAAGTGGAGCTCAGGCCATTAGAACATGCTTATATTCTGCTGATCCTGTATCTCAAACCGAACTGGTTCAGCTTATATCAATGCTCAGCTTGGGTTTCAGGCGAAGGATTTCAAAGAAGTGATATATGACGTCTCCCATTTGGCAGACATTTTTTTTCCAAAGCCAGCACCAGAATGAAATAGTGTGACTGAGCTGAATTTATTAATCATTCAATTAACTAAATGTTCTTTCTTGATATGGTTCAGATGAATAGAGTGTCAGTCTTTAATGCAATCCAATTCTCAGCACACCTCCAGAGAGATGCTGAGAACTTAACTGCACTGCAACTCTTTAATTTTTCTCACCCTGTCAGTGCCTTTTACCTGCATTACTCATTGCCTCATGCTCTTCTCACACTCATTTTTATTTCTCTGCAGGCTAAATCCTAATTCTTACAGCAACAGTTTTAAGCTGCCCTGCAGTCTGCCATGTTCATCCCTTTCTCGCTACTTCAGATAAAGACTTCCTCTGTGTCTTTGGGTCTGGCTGGTAAAGACAGTCAGGGCAGTCGATTGTATCAGACTATCCGGCCAGTTCAACCATAAATTACCTGCAGCTAACAAAGCGTGTTGCTGTAACTATTACACAGGCAGTCAAAGTCACCCCGACCCAAACTGCTCATTTACACCACACTGCAGACAAAAGAAAGTGCATGGACAGTGCTTATGTGAATTTGTTAAATCAGACACTGAGGTGTCAGTATTCACAACATGTAATACAATATGAAACTTGGTTGGTAAATGGAAATAATACAGCACAGCCAAATGCTGATGATGACTTAATATTATAACTCTATTTCTGATAAAGTAGGGATGTTGTATAAAATATAAATAAGAACAGAATGCAATGATTTACATATCTCATCAACCCATATTTTATTCACAGCTGAACATAGTAAACATATTAAATGTTTAAACTACTTCTTATTTGCATCACTTAGTTTTAGTCTTTTGTCGCTCCTTCCCAACTTTATTGAGATGAGCAATAACATAAAAAAGTATTTTTTCCTAAACATTGCATAAAGTCTCAGTTGAAACATTTGATATGTTTACTATGTTCCATTGTGAATGAAATATGGGTTTATGAAATTTGAAAAACATTTCGAAAACTTTATTGGAGTCGTGGTTGTGCAAAGAGTGACTTCATAACTAGCTTCTTCATAGTGACAGCACTCTAATTGCTGTGTGAAGTTCTTTATACAAGTCAACTTTAAAAGTTTGTATTATGATGAGCAGTCAATTGAGGTCAGCAGTTTCAGTCTGGTTGCTTTGAAATGAAAACTCACGCCTCATCTTTTAGTTGATCATCTGCTGTAGTTTTACAAAGTTTTCTGACAATAGTTCTTAAGAATCACATTGTTGGTCCTAAAATGAGTTATATTCAACTTAGAAAAAGGAAACAAATTGTGTTTTTGTAACAACTTAGATGATTTAAAAATCATAAAAGACATTCCTGTGAAAAAGATCAGCTACTGAATTGTCATCATTTTAAAAAGTTTTAAAAACAAATCAGCTGGACTTTATTGTAGCTGAAGATGTTTCGCACAAATCCTTGAAGCTTTCTCAGTTCAAAACTGGAGCATGTGGAGTTCCAAGCTTTAAACTAGTTAGTGGATTGTCAGTGAGTGAAAAAGCAGCCAAAGTCTGAAGAAAAACTTTGAAAAACCTTCAGAAATCCTGGCGAAATATTGTTCAAGACCGCTTTAAAAGATTAGAAGAAAAGTCTGTCTGCTTGGATGCAAACTCTATAGAAATGAGTGATGACTCAGGATTTTTACTCAAACCATATAATGTAAAATAAAAAACCCAAACATTTCTTTCGTTATTTGCTGTAAAAGCCTTTAAAACTCCACCAGGCTTCTTGAAAATGAAATGGTTTTGGAAGTCATTGGAAATATGGCTAATTTAATACAAGTCTTTCAGCAGCTAGTGTTTTAGCCGTGTTTCTGTATTTTAACGGGGGTTTTTTTGTGTTGTATAAGAACCCTGCCTCTCCCTCTTGCTGTGTTATTGGCTAATTGAGAGCGTGTTCTGTGCTGCAGCTCTGCCCTGGAGGTTAGTGTTGGCACACACACACGTAGCAGGACAAATGAGAATACACCCCACCATCTGCCCAGGAGAGACACTCCCTCGCCCTCTCCTTGTCCCTCTACCCTTGTCTTCTCTCTGTTTTATGCTCTTTTTGTCTAGCTTTTATTCCTTCAACTTCCGATAAACTCTTCCTACACCTCTTTTCTTCTTTCCCTGTAATTTTGGTTCAATCTTCCCACACTTTGGTTCTCTTTTATCTCTTTATCCCCTTTTCTTTTCTGCTACCCGCCTGTCTCGCCGTTCTGACTAAATCAGTGGGAGGTGTGTTTGTGTTGTGATGTTGAGGCCACTCGTGTTAAGGTGTTACTGTACTACGGACTTCCTGAGAGTTCTGTAGGTGCGATCCATAGGGACTGACATCGAAGGTGACCCCTGGCTGGTAACCTTGGAGACCAACTTTATTAAAATGAATTTGAGTAGAGGGGCCATCCTGACAGCAGCATAATTACATCGCAGAGCATCAGCACTAATTTATGCAGCCTGCATTCAACCGGTCAGGAGTGCCGAGATGGGGTCAGCGTGGACACGCAGAGAAACAAACTCACACATGAACATAATAAGAAACACACTCTGCTCTGTAAACACACACACACACATTCAGTGCATCATCATACCAATAAAATAAAAAGTTTTATTTTTGAACCAGGCATTTGTTGTGTGTTAACTGTTTTGATGGTGACTCTGTGATGAATGTATGTAACTAAATGTAAGTGAGCCGTGTGTGGCTGAATGACCGTGTTTATGAGAGTATTTAGCCGTGTTTTAAAGACAGATGTTAGACAGCTCTAAATGGCGTTGAAGCCAGAGAACTGCAGTGTGGTAATTTTTATGTTAAAAAAAAATGCTCCTAATGTTTGTTTATGTTTTCTTTTAGGGGTTGAAAACATGTCTAAGCTCATACTTATTCACTGTGGTGGTCGTAATTCATAAAACATCCTCTTTTATATCATTACAGAGGAAATATTTAAAGGCAGCTGTTGGGTCTTAAAAACTAAAAATTAAAAATTAAAGCGATGGAGTGATGTTAGTGTTTTCGAGAAATTCAGTCAAAACTGATCATTTCATCAACTGTTTTTCCAGTCAGCAGTATAGAATCAGCTTTTAATGCAGCACTTACAAGTAGAAGTCCTGCAATAAAATTTGTTTGTTAGTATCAAAGTAAATGATTGTCTTTAAAGAATATTTTGTTTCGTGTGTTAAGCTACTAAACACAGACGTTTTGGTGCATAAAAGGCTTCAACAGAAAGATTTGAATCTGTGTTGTGTTTATGCATAAAAAAGAACGGAGTGCCCTGCATAAACTGAAAAAAGAAAGAGGAAGAGATGTCTACAGGTTTTAAAAATGTTTTACAGTAAAACTGTCGTTGAAATGTTTTATCGATACAACTACTGAAATGGAACAAATTGTTTCTTTGTGAAAGGCAGCTATTAAAGTTCCTGAAGTGCCATTTTGAAATTGATTTTCTCAAAGACGTCTATTAGGTGTATAGTCAAAACAGTGCAATTTGTCCCTTGAATTTTAGGTAACTTTTTTTAAAGCTTGACTAAGCTTGAAAATAACCTCTAAAACCATTCAGTGTCTGGAAACTTCATTGCTCAAGGCCACTTTCAGTTTTTTTCAACAGTCTGGCTCCTTCATAACTAAACATAAAGAAATGAGAAATTCCTCATGGCTTTTTAAAATCAAATACATAAATTGTAAAAAAGTAGAATGTTGGTAATAAAGAAATAAAGTAAAATAACATTTTTTTATTGCATTTGTTTTGAATGATTAATTTTGATAACAGAATGCTAACTGTGGAGCTGCAATCAATCACATTTTGACTTGCTAAGTCCTTTGTGCTCCTTAGACTTCATGAACAAATTCTGTTAAATATATTTTAATCAAATTTTTTTTTGTTTCGACTTTTCCTCCACACCAAAACTTATTCTGTCTTCTCCTGGTTTTCATCCAGACATAAACCTCATTGTTAAAGTTAAACCAAGAATCAGGGTCAAACATAAAGCTGGAATCAGACGAGAGAGAAGTAGAACAATGAGGTTTTAGTGGAAGAGGAACAGGAGAAAGTTCAGAAGAGGAGTTTGAAAGTGTTAAGAAGAAGATTGAAGATGCAAGACATGGATATCAATCCCACCACTGCAGTTGTTGTGACCAAGGACATGCTAATCTTTCTCATTAGCAGATCTCTCCGACTCTCATAATGTTACTGCTAGCTGCTCTCCTGTGACATGCTGCTGGTTTGTGTGTGTGTGTGTGTGTGTGAGAGAGAGAGAGAGAGAGAGAGAGAGAGAGAGAGGGAGAAAGGGGAGATGAGTTAGTGGGGGAGTGTGCGGGTAGAGACAGTGTGAATGAGGCAGAATACTTTGTCTGTGTGTGTATATGTGTGTGTAATGACAGTTCAGCTAGTTGCTCTACTGTGAAAATGACACGTTCCTGCCAAATTAATATCATTACTATTAGAGTTTAATGGGCCGGTGCTGCCTTCTTATTTAAAACAGATCATCTCTCTCGCTCTCTTTCTCTCTCAACCTCCACCACGAGGGACGGGGGTGGCAGGAGAATGGGTTACTGTAAGAGAAAATGACAGACTGAGCAGGTTAGGTGATGTGAAACTACTGGTAGTTCCCAACCAAAGTTAGAGAGATGAATGAAATGAGACTGTTGAACATGATGCAGTAAATTTGTGCACAAACTAAATATTAAGGGTACAAAACAAAAACTGAAGAGAAAAAGAGATTTTAATTTCAGTGAAATTATCTTGTTGATAGAATTAGTTTTCTTCATTGTCCTTGTTGCTGCTTTGTTCTTTAAATTTTGCACTACTCTTGCACAATGGTGTCCCCTTGTCAGCTGTAGTTTTAAATTTTGAAACAGGATTCAGTTCTCAGTCATTTTCAGTGCTGAGCATGTGTTTTAGAGTGATTGTTGCTATTATGTCGGGTGTTTTACAAGAAAAAAAAATCTTGTGTTGTTTCAGTTTTGTTCAAAGGCTTTGTGGTGGAGAATTTTGGACACAGCCAAGTGGTGTTTGGCTCTAGAGTTCAGTTTTTGTTTCGCAATCTAAATGTTATTTTGCTGTATGCTTTTGTGGTCTTTGTTTTTTTTTTTTTAAAGTTTCACATGCAACAGCAGCTGTTTGTACAAAAGAAGCATTCTGTTGAGGTGTCATTCTTCACTCAGAGTTAGCACGGTGATAATGAGTAGATTTGGAAACACACTCTGCAGGCTGTCTGCATGTGTATGGTTATCTTCGGGCGTCAGTGCATATTTACACAGTAAATGTGGATATAACCATCGCACACTACATTGCGTGTGTGTGTGTTTTGGTAAGCTCACACACCTGACTGTGTGTGTGGGAGATTTTCAGTGTGTGAATATGTCAGGTTGCCGCAGGAGACCAATTAGCTGGTGCATCAGTGAGGAGGTGAGCGTAGACACACCTGTGTGTGGCCCTATTACACCAGCTCATCACACACTCACATACCGACACACAGACAGCATTGCTGTGCTCATAATAGAAATATAGTGACAGTTACAGTACGTTGACCATATGGAATAATGACTTCACCGTGTCAAACTGTCAGCCGTGAGTCACCAGCATGCCTTATTTCAACTGCATGTTACTAACTTAACAAACTTTTGTGATTTATAGGTTATCTTGCTGCTGCTGAATGGTTGTCATTAGCTATATGTACTTTACAACTGGAAATTTCCTGACCTTAAACTGCATGCCTTGTAGCATTCATACACAGGTATGGTGCGCTGATGCAATTAGGTGAGAGTGAAAAGGAAGATCACAGCCAATAAAGCAGCCAGGCCTCTTCATGTATAATTCAGATCTTTTATGGTGGGCTATGTACCCATATGGAAATCCTAAAGGAAGACTAAGGCCATTTCCAGCCAGAGAAAAGCCCTTTTAAAAGCTAATCCCTGTGCCAGAGCCCGGCACTTTTTACTGTTCCTTTTTAATGAATAGGTGTCCAATAAGGCCTTTTATTGTCTTAGCATATGTTGCTTTTATTAGGGGAAAATAATTAGGTTGCGCGGATCACTTCGGAAGTCCTCTCACAAGATAAAAATGAGATAGTTTCACAGTCGTTGCACAAGTCCTTCTGACTCTCCATCGTTTTCCCCTTGGATGCCCTGTGTCCTGTCTCCTTCACCTTCTGCTCTGCATCGTTTCTTACTCTTTCTCTTTGTCTCTCCTCTCATCTTAATCCTTCCCCTCCTCCTCTTGTCCTTTGCATTCCCTCTGCTTCATTCCTCACTTCCTCTTCTATTGTTTCTTTGAACAGGAGGGGTATTAAATGTATGCAGCAATGTCGCATTGGACTGCACATTTACACACGTGCACACAGTCATGTAGCAGATGAACAATCACAGCGTGACAGGAGGCTGTTGATGACTGACACTCTGTTGATCTTATCTGGTGCAAACTGGGTGAAAAGAGGGCCTCAGAGAGAAAGGGAGAGAAATAGTGCATTGGAAGTGGGGGGGAGTGTTTTTTTTTTTGTGTGTGTGTTTTGTGTTGTGTTCCTGTCACTCCTGGGTAGTTTTCTCTTCTCCTTTCTCTTTCTGCTTTTTCATCCTCCTCTACATCACTCTGCTTGCTTTGAAACAAAGACCGGCAACAGGGCTCATCTGTGATCTAGAACACCCGGGAAAGGAGATCCATTTACCTCCAAGATGTCATGCTATAATCGTTTACCCGTGAGACCTCAGTTACAGAAACACTGAATGCCCAGTCTTGTAAAGTTATGGGCCGAGGGGGGGATGGGTTCTACAGGCGAAAGGAAGGGGCTGAGCTAGAAAGTAGGCAGACAGACAGGGAAACTGAGCGGACATGATGAAGGAAGGGACTGAAACCAAGGATGGAGGGAGGAGGCTGGTTCTCCATCCTTCCCTTAATGCTTCTCTGGGGAGCATGCTGCCTTTAGGTGAGTATTAGCCATTGGCCTGTGGGCTAATGGACAGTACGAAATATAGTTTAGTACAAATAAATAACCAGAGGTAAACTAATCACTGGGGAGGCCTATGATGAAGGGTCTTTGTGTGCTTTCGGACCAAACAGAAGCTTGCTGAGGTAAATGGGGACCAGGGAGCTCCCTAAAGGACTAAATACCTGCAAGGCTTTTTTCTCTAGTTGCTTTCACACCAGAGTCAGAAATGCTTAAGTAGACTGATCAAAATTACATCCTATTCTGTTGTATACAATCTTAGTGAACCCTGGGCTTCACCATCTGTCCATTTTTCTATAATTTGCTTCATTTTTTTTCTGAATAACTTTGATAATTGTTTATTCGAATGGCATTTTACCCATGTTTACAGTAAATTGGTCACTTTGCCATAAAAGACCTCACAATCTTTCTCTAAATATTGTAAAAACCTTCAAAAAGTTTCTGCAATCTAAAAGCACTAACATTCTGAATGTTCTCAGTCAGATTATGAGCATTTCTTATCCTATTTAATAAAACGCTTTATGTGTAAACACTTTTTAAAAATAAATCATTTTATTTTATTTACAACTTTATTTGTCTCACAAAGGTTTACAAAGGCCATTACAGATTCATCGTGTGAGTGTCAGGATGCTTTCTGAAGTGTTTGCTGAGGTGTTTGGGGAGCTAATCTTTTATTATCTTGGTTGAACGGTCGAGCTGAATGGAGGGACAGCTTGTTTATGTGAGGAGGACCGCATTACCCGGGATTCTTTCTGCAGCGAGACCAGGCTCGCTCAGCTGAGTCGTGAACTCGCAGAGAGCTGAAGACAAAAGGGATCTACATACAGACGCCTATTCACAAACAAACTGCACACTTCAGAAAAACGTTGCTTTCAATGGTTATTTATTAAATGTAAAATATCTTTAGCACAGATTAAAAATCAGACACCTCCATATATTTTAAACATCACAGGTTGAGAAAAAAAAAACATTCCTGAAACAGAATCACAATCAGTTTGAAGTCTCACTTGGAGAATAGCTACTCCACGAGGCTGGGCAGAGGGCTGAGCCAGAAACTGCACTCCTTCTGATCCCTAAAAAGCCACATAAATACTTTAACCTTCATGTACTTTTTTTCCCCTTTTTTTCACTAAATACCTTTAGAATTCTGGAACGTTACTTTCCACAGATGAGGAACAAAAACACTTGATTTACATGTCAGCTTTATCTAAAAATTACTTTACCAGAATGAAATTGCCCCTTTATTACTGACAACTTGCCAAACTTAAAGTACAAAAAAAAAAAAAATGATCAAGTCCAAACTTGTCATTCTCACCTAAAAATGTTCTTTAGAACTGCTGCGTATCCAAAGGGCGTTCACATGACAAGCATGGACGTATGCTGTAATGATCTACGGTTCGTGCCAGGAACGAACTTCTCAAATTTGCGTCCCAGGCGTGAATAGCTTTGCCAGCTTTAGTACTGCTGCTG
The DNA here is from genome assembly GCF_001649575.2 of Kryptolebias marmoratus. Classification (NCBI taxonomy): domain Eukaryota; kingdom Metazoa; phylum Chordata; class Actinopteri; order Cyprinodontiformes; family Rivulidae; genus Kryptolebias; species Kryptolebias marmoratus. Next base: position 17,647,834 of record NC_051440.1, on the reverse strand, counting down.
CTGCTGAACTGGAGTGCCATCACAGAGGTCAGCTGGTGAACGCTCTCGTCTCTCCTCTGCCTCAACCCTCGCTGCTGTACAAATGCCAACTGACAACGACTGACACAGATGGTGAGCAGAAACACAGGACAGGCAATGGAAGAGAACCACCCACAGGAGTAAGAAAACAGGAAGACTCTACACACACTGTCCAAGAGAGGATATTGCCTGACAATATTATCAACTTATTTATTTTCACAATTTTTATTTTAAACTTTTCTATTTTTTCTACTTTTTTCATAGTTTTTTTAATGTTTCAGCACATGCCATATGAGAAATAGGGGGTTATAAAAGTACCTGAAAGAATTGCTAAATTTTCAGCATGCATAGCTGGAAGTATTTACAGGTTTGTATGTACAGAGACACATCTTTTCTAAAGTAATGGCTTATATACACCCAGTTGAGATGGAGAGGTCGATGCCATAACTACAAATGTGGGGTTTAAGGGTCACATGCATAGGATCAGAGGAAGCTCATACAGCTGAGTACAACTTGGATGACAAAGACACAGAACTAAACACTGCAAAAAGTAACAACACTGTTAATTCAACAACATTAAATCTCCTCCATATAGCTTTTTGCTTGTGAATACGCTCAGTAGGACTTCTCGACTACCGGTTATTGCTCAACACTTTACAAAGACATTTCTATTGCATGTCCAAGAGGTTCTTGGAGTTAATATTGAGTTTGGAAGACTCTGATTTGGTCCCAGTGCAGCATTTATACCAAAACTAATGTGGGCTCGTGCTGCTCACCAAAAATCAAATTATTGCAGGATGTTTTTTTTCAGTGTTTGTGTTTTATTGTTTTTCTGGCAAAAACAGATTTTGCCCAAAAGTTATCTGTAAAGACTCTGCAGTCAGATCTTGAGGTATTTGTCTCATTTGGTGTGTTTTATTGCTGATTATTTAAATAATATTTTAGTGGTATTAATACCTAACGGTATTAAGTTTTGGTGCACTTTTTTTGTCCAATCTCCTACTAGGCCCTAATTCATTATGGTAAAGGCAGAGCTGTTTAAAAAAAAAAAAAAAAAAAAAACGCTACTCAGGAGCACCAGCCAGTGTATCTCTCATGCCGGTCCCAAGCCCAAGTAAACAGTGAGGGTTGTGTCAGGAAGGGCATCTGGGTGATGTGTCTGCAGATAGAAGTAGGTCTGATGCTGAATGTTGTCAGTGGGTATGCTCCACAAGTTGGATGTGATGTAGAAGAGAAAGAGAAATTCTGGAAAAGGATCTTGATGAATTAATAGAGAGTATTTCCAGGGAGGAGAGAGTAGTGGTTGGAACAGATCTGACTGGACACGTTGGTGAAGGAAACAGTGGAGATTAGGAAGTGATGGGCAGGTTTGGTGTCAAGAAAAGAAACCAGGAAGGACAGATGGTGGTGGATTTTGCCAAGAGGAGGGAAATGGCTGCAGTGAACCAAAAGAGAGAGAAACACAAGGTGACCTATAAGAATGGAGTCAGGAGTACACAGGTAGACTACAATCCATGTTAAAGAGGTGGACTCTAAAGTTGTGGCAAGGGACAGGATGGCCAGACAGCATCAGATGGTGGTGTGTAGGATGAATGCTGTGGTGAAGAAGAGAAAAAGAGTAAAGGCAGAGAAAAGGACCAAAATATGGAAGTTGAAGAAGGAAGAATGTTGCAAAGAGTTTAGGAAGGAATTGTTAAAGTCTCTGGGTGGTAAGAAAGAGCTTCCAAATGACTGGGCTACTGCAGCAGCAGTGATTAGAGAGACAGGTAGGAAGTTACTAGGTGTGTCATCTGGACAGAGAAAAGATAAGGAAACCTGGTGGTGGAATAGTGAAGTGCAGGAAGTTATCCAGAGGAAGAGGTTAGCCAGGAAGAAATGGGACAGTGAGAGGACTGAAGAGAGTAGACTGGACTGGAGAAGGACTTCTATTGACTGGCAGGACAGTGGGACCAGGCTGGAAAGGATGTGCAGCAGGTTAGAATTGTTAGATAGAAACTGTAATGTTCTAACAAGCGAGGAGAGTGTGATGGAAAGATGGAACAAGTGATTTGTGACAAAAGGGTGGCAGCAAAGGTCAAAGAAAAGGTTTACAAGACAGTGGTGAGACCAGTTATGTTGTATGACTTGGAGACAGTGGGACACACACACAAAAAAAACAGGAGACAGAACTGGAAGAGAAAGAGCTGAAGATGTTGAGGTTCTCCTTGGGAGTGTCTGAGATGGTTTGGACATGTGCAGAGGAGGGACAGTGGGTACATTGGTAGAAGGATCTTAGAGATGTCTGGATGCAAGTAGAGAGGACATGGAGGTAGTTGAAGTGAAGACAGAATTAGATGGAGGTGGATGACTGGCTGTGGCGACACCTGAAAAGGTAACAGCTTAAAGCAAAAGAAGAAGAAGAATTATATATGTATCCTAAAGTATTCAGAATATGCCCCCTTCAGGTCTCAAGTCTCTGTTATATTCTTGCAGGTTTCTGAATTCTGATTCTGTTTATTATTAACATAATTTAGTCTGAAGCATTTCATTATTCTTCTTTCAAAGCTTTTTAAAGCAATGTTTATTGACAGCTGAGATGGTGCCTTTACTTATCAATTTGCTTTTTACAACTAAAATTTAAGTATATCTGAAATTACTTGGAATATTTAGGGTATGATATTTAAAGTGGAGCATGTGACAAGTTTTAATTAGGCAGAGAAAGCTCTATGAACTTAGGATCATTTTGTTTTTCTTGTAGTTGTTAAGCGGCTGAAACAGTATGGTTTTCAAGCCTCTCATTTGCATCCAATTCAAATTCCAAGCCATTAGTTTTGCCTCTTGATTCAGAGTCAAGTTCACAGCTTTGGTTGGAAAAGAGCTAAGCAAAACAAAGCAAAACCAAGAAAACATTTTATCTCAGAAAACTACAGTAGACATAAGGATTCATTCTTAGTTGCAGAAACTTTAAAGACGTACTGTATCTAAACTGTACGGTTTAGAAATGGCCTTTTTTTTGTTGTTCTTTTTTTTTAAGTGGTTTTGTCAATTTTAAGCTGTAGGACTGTGAGATTTTCGTCCATTCTCCCTCATTCTCTGTCGCACTACCTTGTACGCACCTTACCATCTATCTGCAAACACACACAATGATGAATGGCTGTGGTGGGTGGCTGAGCATGTTAATGCCTAATCTCATCAGCCTTATCTTTTACAGAGGTCACAAGATCAAGTGGTGAGGGGGATGAGCTAAACACCAATAAGATAGTCCAAACAGTCCATGTAATACTTTATCTGCCACTAACTGGACTGATGCAGTCTGGATTTGCTTTTCAAAGAATAAAAGAGCTTTAAAAATATTGGGGATTTGAGTCAAATAAATCTAAACTTGATTTTTTTTTTCAAGTCAGTATTTTAACCTGAAGCAGAGCTAGTGTTTGGTAATTGCACACTAACTGCTCTGAAAGTCAGGCGAGTTCAAGGGGTGTCAGAGAGTCAGAGCCTGCAGCGCTGACATCTTCTGTCGAGTTTAAAAGGAATTTCACACACAGACGAACTAAATCAGATGCCCTAAGTGAGAGAGATGAGTTAAACGGAGCGCGTGTGAACCTGTAACTCAGAGACACTGCTTGGCATTTGTCTGTCTTTGATATGGCGACATGTGACGTGGATGAAGTTATCGCCTCGCTGGCAGGTGAGACAGACAGCGGCACACAGAGAGATGGTGCCGTTTCATCTGCTGTTTACCAGCCCTCTCATCACGCTGCACTTCAAACACGCTCAATCTGCTGCTGCAGCGTTACACAGCAGAGCTCATCCTGCTGGAATGCTGTTGCTTTGTGTGCACTGAGAAACACATTTCTTTAAATCTGCTTTGTTTTGTTTTATTGTTTAATTTATCTGTTTTTAGTTGTTTATTGGATATGCATTTTGTGCATATTTTTGTCTTAGGCTGTGAATGTATAAATGCTTTGAGACCTCAGTGGATCTTTCCACTTTGTAAGCCACACAGCTGCTTTAGGAAGCTGTTCAAACAGTTGGCATGTAATGTGCCTCCATTATGCATGTGCGTATATTTGTGTGTCCTGCCTATGTTTGACTACTGCACATATGGGCTCATCTCAGTGTGTGCCAGTGCTCTGTGCGAAACTCTCATCACTCTCATCGGGAGATAAAGTGTGCAAGCCATTTCATGTAGTCGTACAGAAGTCGTCTCCAGCGCCGGGGTTTGCAGGGAAGCTGTCACAGCAGCTTTTAGCCAGAGCCGCAACATGAAAGATCCGTCTTTGAGCATTCGGGTTATGTGTGTAATTCTCTCTGACATGTTTATTCTGCCGCTGTTTCAACTTTCATTTTCAAATGTCACAGAAATCTCCCTCCAAGAATATCCCTGCTAATTACTGACTGATAGAGCAGGGTGCATTAGAAAACTTAGCAGGTTGCATCCAGAAAACTCTTTTACACTGTGACTCGGCTTGAGACAACATGAAGCTTAGTCCGTTTCTGGGTGGAGACTTAATGGTCCTCAAGTTTAACCCCAAGAGAAAAAAAATACTTGGAGTAAAAAAGTGAAAATGCCTTATGATGTGTGAGTGTATACATGTGGAAACACTGTTTTTTTTTTTTTTTCTAAAACCAACTAACTTATATTTTAAGATACAGAATTGTACTTGCAATAATTTCCAACACTTATATTCAGCTTTACAAGCCTGGCTGAACCCATGTACACGTATTGAGAAAATATACATATTCATTGCCATCAAAACTTTTTTTTTCTTTTTTTCTTTTTTGGTAATATACATGAAAGCTGTGTTTCTGAGGTGATTCCCATCCAGACTGGAACTGATCTCTTGTTCTTGCCTTTACTGCTTTGGGTGTTTTGCAATTGGAGCATTGACACAATCCGTTACAGCCAGATGTCCTACACATGCCAGGTAGATGAATAAATAAATAAATAAATATATGTACATTAATATATATATATATATATATATATATATATAAATCTATATATATACAGTATGCTGCTCTCATGGTAATATGACCCAGTCATCATGAGCTACAAGGGAGAAGGGTGAGACAGCGTGTGCATGAGTCTTTTTCTTTTTTTCCTGTGGCCTATCGGTCGTGCTGTCTCTTTTTGTGTCTGTGTGTGTGTCTCATACAGGACATATGGATGCTGTCCGTTGTTTGTCCTCTCTGGACAGGGCACATCCTAATGTCCGTGTGCGAGTAGATGAGTTGTCCATATTTTGTCTCCTCCTGCAGGATGAAGCCGTCTCACAGAGCCATGATTTGTCCCAACTGACCTTGTCCCTTTGGTCTGTGTCTTTTTTTTTTTTTTTTCTCCTCTCTCGTCGACAGCAACAAGGTGCAGCCACCACGATGTACTGTGCAGTGGCTCCGGAGCTGGAGGGTCTCGGCGGCATGTACTTCAACAACTGCTTCCGCTGCCAGCCTTCCATCCAGGCGGAGGATCCGAGCAGCGCTACCAGCCTGTGGGAGCTGAGTGAGCGCTTGGTTGCAGAGCGGTCAGCTGGGGTACAGGCCCTCTAAGGGATTTGGGGGCGGCAAGTCAAACAGGAATCAGAGAAGAAGCAGTTGACCTAGGTATGAACTTACTAAAAGACTGACTGCACTACACAAAAGCTGCCAAACTACAAAAGTCGATCTGGATGTGTCACATCACTACAGGGCTAAAACACACTACATACATGGTACCGGAGGGGTTTTCATTTACAATCAACTGATTGAGTCAAAGTTTCTGTTGTGTTCAGCTCTGCTTTGTTAGTTTAGGAGGGAAGTCATTTTATCAGAAGTATTTTAGTAACTCTTCAATTTAAAAACCCACAAGATTTACGTGTAAACATACACATTTTATGCATCAGATTATAGCACTGTTGATAAATGTTGTCTTCCCAATTCAGTTCTGTAAATTTTGTATTTGTTTGTCTGGTTCCGTTTTTTTTTTTTTTTTTAAATCCTTGTGCTAAACAATTAATTTGGGCAAGAAGAAATAAAAATGAATGGGCATAGGACACTCATAGGTATATAAACAGACTAGAGGAATGATTTTTATGGCTATATACATTATTTGCAATAATCATATTTCTTATCGATGTCCCTATTTGTTGTCTGTACAGTATTTACAACCTCCTGATTTGTAAAGGTAGGCTAAATTTGAGCTTGAACATAGTTTTTTTTTCTTTCATCTATTATTAAACTGAAGTCTTATTTATCTGTACTCTGTTAGGACATAATTAAAATGTGGAAATTTGTGGAATGATTTTTGGCAATTTGAATTGAGACAGTGGCAAGTTTTATTTACAAGATGTGCAAGATGTTTATTTCCTGTCGTCCTTTGCTGTTTTTTTTAACAGAATGGGTGATTTTCAGGCTCCTTTTTTTTCATCTTTTTTTTTTTTTAATTGCAATCCTTATTGTTGAACTCTGAATTTCGGTTTGCTGTGGACTGGTTGTCTTGAAGCCGCTGGGAGGGTGGGGAGCTTTTGGGACATTGTGCTTTGTGGCAGTCCAGGTGCCGTAGGTTGTTCAAGAAACAGCATTCCAGTATCAAGACATCTGTAATAAAAGGGAGAGAGAGAAGAAAAAGAAACCATAAGATTGAGAACATTGAATAAAGCTCTGCTGTTGCTTTTTAAGTGAAATCTTTTTGTCCATCATTTGCAGGCTATATATTTGTTCAGAAAGGCGATGACTAAAACATTGCAACAAACATCAGCAGTTTATAATATAATAATAAAATAAAAATGGAACATGATACTGTAAATTTAATATCCAAGCTACAACATGACTGATGAGAAGTTTCTGTCTGTTTTTATTTTGTCCTTTTTCAGTCAGCTAGTGAGAGAAACTGATCCTAGTGTCCTGCCCTGGAATAATCTGAGTACAGGTGTCTTATCACTGTCCTTTCACAGCACCGGACACACGTGTAGTTTTCAGCCAAAGCAGCCAGCATCTGATACATTCACCTTCAGGAAACGAGTAACAAAACATGTCTTTCAACTATTCAGGTGATTTCATGATAAATTCTTCAAATTTTAATCTTGTTTGAACACAGTGTGTTGCAATGACATTCAAATAAAATTACAGGAAATATTACAAACTGAATCACTTCATTGCAGCCACACCAAATAGTAGTGTTTAGTTTCACAGCTGATGAAATGTTAAAGATAATATTGATATCAGAAAGCTGCCCCTGCCGCTGTCTATGGTGCTGATTGGATCATTCTGCCATATTCTTTTGATAATCCTCATGCATTTTATTTATCTATAAAGTTTGTCCTGCTATCTATTTTCTCATCATGATTTGAATGGTTTTGAGGATTTCCCATTTCATCTTAAGAAGAACCTTTTAACCCTAGAAGCGAACACAAGACACAAAGAAGAATCTGTCAAAGAGAAACAAACAGCTTGATGTCTCTGCGTTGGTCTGCAGTGCAGTGGCCGCAGAGTGAGGAGGGAGGGTCCTGCCTGGCTTTCATCCTATCGATCAGGCTCTATCGGAATCATCTGATAGCTAATCAATAAGCTACACTTCCTCTCTGTGAGCAGAGAGAACAGAGAGTCATTGCTTTCATGAGAGGCGCACCTTGATCCTTTGACCCCATACTTCCCCACCCCAGCCTCACAACATAATTTTCCATTTTCTCTTTCATTCTTTCCCTTTATCTCTCTCCTGTAAAAACACAACCTTCTCAACTGTATAATAGCTGAAAGTCAGTGTAAACCAAATATCCAATATAGATTGGAATGTTATTTTAATTAGTTGGATTTACAGTGGATTTTTTCCCCTTCGCTGGATTTATTTCAATTTGGGCCGTAATTGTTTACGACAGACCATTTCATTTTCCATTATTGTTTTTATTTCTTCTTGTGATTAATTCCACCTTTCAAAGAATAATTATGAGAGGATTGATTTGATTATGCCTTTGTTCTGCTTCTATTGGCTCCATTGACTGAAGGAATGCCATGTTGCCATTTCAAGCGGATATATTTAATGATCACAATCAATGTTAGAGCTCTCTCTGGACTCAACTAACCCAATAAATATCTGCCAGGAGGAACTTCACCATCTAACTACAGCAGGCAATAAAATCTCTGTTCTCCTCCTGCCCTCCTGCTCTCTTTTCATCTCTCCTTTTTGAAGATGACATTAGTATTAAAACTGTTGATCAATTTTCATAAAGTATTGCTGTATGTGAGTCAATAGAAATATAGCTTTCCTTCGATATTTAAGTGTGTCCTTTGTTTGCAGATTGTGTTCTAGATGCTGTCAGAGACTATATTTCAAACAGAGCAGATCATTTCTTTGTAACTGATTAGTACATTTTAATCTAAAAATCTGTTAAGGTTAGCAGAGTCTTTTAGAATATTTTATTTTACATGCATCACTCTTTCTTTCTCTTTGTTTGAAATCAATGAAAATATTTTTATTGATCATTTTTTTTGGTATTTGGTAAAACACTTTTGATTTGTTTTAGTAATCTTTTAAAGTGGGCTTGATCAATAGTTCTTCTGGCTTTCTGACAATCTTCCAGAGTTTATTTTTTATTTTTCTTATTTTGTCTCATTCGTTTTCTGTCTAGTCCTTGTACCTGTCCAGAACAGCATATTGTGCAGTGTAAACTTTAAAAATTAAGAAAAAAAAAATGGACCAAAAAAACCCCCCGAAAGCGTCAGACCCAAAACCTTATCTTTAGCCTATGAGCAATATCTAATATTATGTGTTTAGGAAAGAGGTAAAAACCTGAGAGATACATCATCTTTCAATTGATCATTTGTACTTTAGGTTTTAGCTTTTAACAGGTTTTTGAGAATCATCTTGTTGCGCTAAAAACTATTTGACGAATAAATGGTGTTATTTTCAATATTTTTTATTGATTTAACTAAAGAAACAAATTGCATCTTTGTGACAGGCTGCTGGTATCAAAGTGCCTAAAGATCTGATTTAATTTTTTTTTTTTACTAAATTTTCTAGTACATGTCAAGACAACACTGATTAAGCAGTTAAATTCCCTTTTATATCTGTTAGAGGTAAATGATTCAACAAATGAACAACAATTTCATTCCTCTGAAAACTGTCTGTACCGGACTGAGATTAGGGCAAAATAACCAAAGTTCAAAGAAAAACTGAAAGATTTTAAGAAAGTCTGGCTGTTTGGTTGAAACAAGTACTTTTGCACAGTGCTAATGCTAAATAAATTTCTCTCTTGACACATAAACCAGTAACAATAAATTTACATTGTTGTACTGTTTGGCACAGTTTCTTAACAGATTTTTTTTTTTCGCATTAGAGGATAATACTGTATTTTCTGTTCCTATCAATAAAAGTCATAGACGGAGCTGAAGATGTTGTTACAAGCAACACAAAGACTTTTTTATTCCCAACCACACTTCAATTCTTTCATAGGAATCCTTAGAAGCAAAATTTAAATCCAGATGTCTGAAATGCACGTCATAAATGCGCTAATTCCCCAAATATTACTTCTTACTCCCATAGATCTGCTTCCACAATCTATAACTTTTTTATTTTTTTATTGAAGTCTCAACACGACTGCTTTGAGGAAATGCTTCCAGCCCCAAATCCCCAGCGTGTCCTCACTACAAGACAGCATGACCTTGTAAACCCTGAGTTATTTTACTCACCCCATTGTGTGAGGATAGAAAGAAAAGGTAGAGAAAGAGAAGAAGAGAAGGACTAGGGGGGTGCAGAGGGGAAAAAAGGAGCCCCTGCCTGTCACAGCTTTCAAACACAAAGAAAAATGAGCACTTGGGCTGAAGTACAATTATTAGCCCCTGTCTACAGATTCATCACAGTATAGAGAGGCAGGCAGAGGCGGAGGGATAGAGGGAGGAGCGGAGCAGAAGGGTGAGTAGAAGAACAGAGGAAAAAAAAAAACTGTGTAGGTATCAGCATAGGCGTGCAGAAGATGAAAAGACAATGAGGGGGAGAAAAAGAATGAGCAAATAGAAAACAGGAAAAACTGAAGCCAGCAGAGCGCAAGGTGAAGCACGCAAAGCTGCCGCAGAGCCAGAAGAAAGGAGGAGGAGGGAGATTTTAGGAAAATAAAGGAGTGAGGAGAAAAAGCGGGAGGCAGGGGTAGAGGTAGGAGAAAGTAAAATGAAATAAGAGGATTTGTCAGACCAGTGGTTGGTGGCAGTAATAAAGCCCGCTAATCTGAGGGAGAACGCTTGACTGCTCACACACGGGCTCTCCTGACGCCCCACTTTACCACCGGGCCAAGCCAAGGTCACACACACACACACACGTGATCATGCCAGTCCAAACACACACACACACAAGGAGAGGAGAGTCCTGCTTGTTTACACACTGTCCCATTTCTCGTTTTTTGTTAAATCGTGTGTTTTCAACCAAAGCCTCTGTCCTGTCACTGCTACTCACACAATTTTATTTTTCTCACAGCCTTTTTTTTTTCTGTCACTCATCATCTTCACAAAATTCCCCTCGCAGCCATGTTGATTTTGAAATCTCATTTTTCTCAGTTTCTTAACTGGCTCCGCCGTTTGGATCAATACCTATCAAAACTATTACATAAATACATCTGTCATGAGCAGATAGCGGAGTGGGGATGTAATGTGTCTTGTTGAGGCCACCGTAGAGTGAAAGAAGATCTGCTGTGTGTGTTCTCAGAGGACAGCAAAGTGTTATTCTGTGTGACCAGGTGTGTCAGGCACAGCCTTGATGACCTGGTGTACTTCATACTTAGCACAAAACCTCTGCTTTCTCTGTTTTTTTGTCGCCTATACTCATGTGTTTTAAACGCGTTATTGTGAAAGTTTAGTTTGCCACTGAAAGTAAAAATACTTTGGATGCACAGAAGGCCCTCGTCTTTACCAGGTTCCACATGAAAACATTAACCTTTGTTTTTTGTTTTTAATTAATAGTTTTAGAGTTGGGACTGTGAAAGGTGTTACCTTTTCCACACAAGCAGCTAAATAATTTTTTTACTTTATGATGTGATGATGGTATTATAGTTTATGGGAGAAGATACTATTTTACACATGCAAAAAAGCCAAAACACCAGAACACTTCTATTATACAAAAAAGTTCTTTAAGTTCCTTAAATTTTTTAGAATCTTCCACAATTCCTCCTAAATATACTGTAATATAAAGTTTATAAAGAGAACATACTTAAACAAATGAGAGACAGGTGGCATTTTTGTTTAAGAGGAAAACAATCTATAAATGGAAAAGCCAAAAACCTTTAAACCTCTCATGTTAGCAGTTAAACTGAAGGTAAAACTGGAGTTTTCTATCAATAAAATGACAAAGGCGGTGCTATTTGTATTAATCAAAAATATTGCATTAAATTCAGATTTCTATACCACTTTTGTGGAAATGCATCATAAAACACAAAAGGGGGATTTTTGAGAACAAACAAAAACTGAGTTGTTTGGAATATATTTTAAGAAATCATTCTAAAAAAGAACTTTTGACTAAGTCAGAAATGTAGAGTACATAGAAAACATTTTAAGACCTTTTCTATCCAGCACAGAAGATGTAAACCAGCAAAGGTGAAGGGTTCAAAGGTCACTGAAGTTGCAAAGAAACACAAAGTTCTAAAACCCTCCCTGATGTTTTTATTATCGGGTCCACCATCAGAAGAAGACTGAACAACAATGATCTGCATGGCTGCACTGATCTGTAAAAGGCTCATTAGTGTGTTTCTGTGTTTTACTAACAGCGCTGTTGAGTTTTTGTTGATTTGTTTTGTGTTACAGGAACAGAAACCATCACATTCTTGAACGATGAGCTTGTCTCATATGTGGAACATGGCTGTGGCAGAACTGTGCTGTTTTGCTGCCTCGGGTCCAGAACGACCCGTAATCAGTGATGGAACAATAAGTTCTGAATTATTTCTTCTATATAGTGAACTAAATCTAGAGAAAGCAAGACATGCAGCAAGTTGGTGAGCTCACAAGAGGAATGATAAAAAATTAAGTTTTAATTTAATATGCTTAAGTTTGAGAAGGAATTATGCATAGAAATGGAAACATTTTAAAGGGTTCACAAGCTTTAAAGCATCACTTTTACACAATCAGTGATTTAAATGTTTTCAGAAGAAAAAACAGGTGAACAGGACTGACACCTAATGTACAATCGGGTTTTCTGAAGTTGGAAACGCAATATTACAAACATTAAGTGGAGAGGTCTTCAGGTGGTCTTCGAGAATCAAATTAAATTTAAAAAAAAAAGCTTAATGATTGCTAAAAATTTAAAAGCAGTCTCCAGTAGCATATGGTTTGTTACATTAGTTACAAGACATAAATGAACAGTTAGCATAAAGGAATTAACTGTGACCAACTGGAGTTTAGTGAAGCTTTACTTTTTCTGAATGACTTGTTTTTATTCTTTCCATTTTTCTGATTCTTTTTTTTCTCTCATCATCCTTTTCCCACCTCACTTTCCTGACAGCGGAGCCTGTGATTAATGGTGCGATACAGATTTACACGTCATGCTGAAATAGCACAATAACCTGCACGCAGATAATCACCTCATTGAGAACCACTCTGGCCTCTCTCCATTCACAATTACTATTGTGTATTTTATCATATAACCAGTCTCCAACAATGTGCCTTAATGGGCTTATTGGCAGCAGACCAGAACTTGCTTGTAAATAATTCTGATGGTGTTTGAGTCTAATAAATTAGACTTATATATGCAAACACAGTAAAATCATAACAATATCCAAATGTGTGGAGGCAGAGGTGGGGTGCCGAAAGGAGAAGATTTATGCTGCTCGCAATTGGCCGGCTTCATCACTCACTCAGCTATCTTCAACTTTTTTTATTTGTTTAATTTCCAAATGTGATTGCTCCACCACTCCTGCTCAGGCTGATAGATGCAAGGGATCATGGGTAAAATGGGGGCAAGATTAATACACATCATTTTATTTAACTGGACAATCAGAGCAGACCCCACACTTCCCCTCCCTGAGAAAAATAATAAAAGGTAATGCAGTTAGAGTGCTCTGAGGAAGAAAAGCCATTTCCTGCAGGATGTAACTGTAATGCAGACACATTTTTTTTAAAGGGATAGTTCGGATTCTTTGAGCTGGAGCTCTGTGATAAGGCTATTGAACAATTTCACTTTGGAGAAACAGACTTTAATTCTTCAGATTGACAAGCTCGTGGGCAGTTTGAGTTACACTGAGATCGAAGTGGATTGCTGCAGTCTTAAAACAACTCCAATATTAAAATAATCCATCGTGGTTCACGCAAAGCTGTGTTATAAATTGTCACATCACTGTCAGTCCTGCATTACTCTGTTATTCTGGCAGAAACATTACGCTGTGTGAGCCGGACGTATCCCGGGCTGCTCCAGAACTGCTGCTGCTGCTTTATGCCGTAGAATTCCATGTAAATATAAGTATTCAGTAAAATTCACTGCAGTATAATAATTTATATAAAAAAAACAAAACGTTTGCAAGAAATGCTATGAAACTTTTTAGATTGGAGTTGTTTTAAGATGGCAGCATTCCATTTTGGTTTTGGTCCCGTTTGAACAAGCAACTCGAAACAGTAGTTGTTCTTAACGTTTCCACAGAACTGTTCTACAAGAGATCTACATTATCCTTTTGACTCCGTCGTGTTTAATAAAATGACATATTGCAGATAATATAAAACCGAGTGAGTGAATTTGATGAGCAGCATTCAAATGGAAGAACGTTTGTTACTCTGTTTGTGTGTGTGCGTGTGTGTGTAAAATATAAGTGGAGGTAGGGGAGTGCCCTCTCAAAAAAAAACACACTCACACACCTACGAGATTAATTACAAGTACCGTGAATCACTGTGCAATTAATTAACTCATCCTCAGTAATGAGTGAGTGTGTGTGTGTGAGAGTGAACTGTGTGTCACGCAGATCCCCCACCCCCACCTCCCCATCCCATCTCTTCACCTCTCGGCCTGTCCCCTCTCTAATTGCTTCCCTCTCTATTAAAATGCATTCTGTTGTGACATCACTCAGCCCTCTCTGTTAGAGCGGGCCAGCGCACCTGACAAAACACACACACACACCCACACCCACACACACAAGGTATTTTAGAGAGTATTGATATAAGAACTGGAAATATTTTGCTTGTCATTTTAAACCTGGGAGTGTGAGCGAGTGGAGCAGAACTGTATTGAGATAAAATGAAACGATGATGGCTTCACGATGTTTCAAAGCGAATGATCGACTTCCCCATAACTTCCTAAACTCTGGTTACATCTTACTGATGGTGGGAAACTGCAGCTAAATTTAAAAAAGTCCAGATTTTTGTATTTATTTGTTCTGAAGTTGAATTCTTTTCACTGTTTATTAGTTTCACCTGAAACTATAGCAATATGTACATATGTTTAAATTTCACAGAACTATTATCAAAAATATTCAAACAAAAACACATCAATATAGATGTGACATGATTTTTACATAATTAATGCGTTATGATATAATACGTTTCTTCTTTCCTTTGAGTATTTTTTTATTTTATAGGTTTATTTGCTGTCCTATATTTCATCAATAAGTTTTTTGTTCTCATTGTTTATGTACTTGAGACAATTAGTGAAAAAAGCACTTTCATTAATAAATACACAAGGTGTTATTACAAGTTTACCTATACACAAAAAAAGCTGAACTCATTGCAAACGGTTTTTAATGCTTTCTAAAACCTGAATTTTCTGGAAATTAAAAATTTTCAAGTAAAACCTTTTTAAGCTTTTTAGGAAACTACATTATGAAATAAAAACTATTTGAGAGGTTCAGTAGATTATTGGTAATTCAAAAGGTAGTGTACACGTGTTTCCATTAAAAGGAAAAACATGAATATTTCTTCAATTTGCAATGAATTTATCAGACAATAGGAGCTCTAATTAAAATAAGTGTATACAACAGCCTTAGGATTTTGTGAATGGAGAGTTTTTTGCTTTCTGATTATCTTATCATATACTTTTTTTTTTAAAAAGGTGCTCATGGTAGAACACACTGTACATTATTTTGATGATTTCATTTGCAATATGTTTGAATAAATCTCATATTTCTTCTTATTCTCATTGTATTTTTAATTTTATCTGAGTTTTTATCTTTACCGCTTTCCCTATTTTGTTCAATTTAAAATAAAAACTGCCAACTTGGAGTGGTTTACATGACTAAACTGGAGTTGCAAAGAAAAGAGCAATACATAAATTTAGCATGTCTACAATAAAATAAAGAAAAATTAAGTTACTTTTGACATACAGTATACTGTAAATATTTTATGACTTCATGTTTCTAGATTTCTCAGCTGTGTTGTTGCTGGAAGTTGGCACAAGATGAGCCCTTTCTTCAGGACACTTTCTAATATTGTATCGTATGTAAGTATTGTTTGACCAGATTAATACGACTGCACAAGGAAAAACATGACAATAACTCAAAATGTGGCCTGATTTGTAGCATTCGGTCCCAGCTCTCTTCCTCTCATTGTCTCCCTCAGAGCTAATCTGATTGGTGAATAAATCATGCTGACATCAGCGCGGATGGAAGTTGGTCTACTCTTCAGTGAGGTGAGAGCGGCGGCGTGCTCCTCGGTGATCATGAGGACAGCGGATAACAAATCTCTCTTTTATCATTCCCTGACTTTCCCTGACATTTAAAAAGCTATTAACACCACTGAGATTCACCCTCGTGTACATTTCATATGGACGCACGCCCCCCGAACACACATATGTGCTTGCTTGCCATTCACTCACAGGGTTTTTATGCTTTTGTGTGTGTGTGGGAATAATCTCAGTGATAATGCAAGCCCAAATGACCCCGACAGAGCAGTGAATTATACCTTAATAAGATTTTCACACCTGCTCCTGTTCTGTAAGATTAAAGAAAAGAGATTCAGCTTTCTGCTGGTGTATTCTAACTGTGGTAAGACTCAGCTAGTGATCCACTGACATTTTGAGGCCCTGATATCCTTGATCAAGATGCAATAGCTCTCTCTCTTCTCCGCTCGTGACAAATGCACACTTAGTGTCTGGTGTCTTGAAGTGACCGCCTCTGTGAATGGTAATTATCCACCAATTCATCCACATGTACACTGGTATACTGTAAACACTCACAGCATTATAGTATTTACTGCTGAGCACTGTATTAATTTATGAGCCATTATTGTAAAGCCCAATGTTACAATGCAAGGGGGCATTTATTGTAATCAGAAGAATGATAGAGACTGGAAACACAGCTAATGTATGTAATGTACCCACAAGCAGTCTGCCTGACAAAAACTGTACACTGGCTAATGCAGCAAATGACATATGGCCTTAGTCTTTGTTGTTAGCATTTATTAGCAGCAGGCGGAGGCCTGGGCGTGAAGCAGCTCCGGACTAATTATATTCCATTGTGTATGTGTGGAAAACAAAAAAAAAAATGGGTGCCACGTTGGTCACCACTTAATCAGCAGGGTATGATCATAAAAATGAAACCGAGCTGCAGCATGAGTCATACCCAGCAGATGCATGTACTGAATTCAGTCATTTAAATGCATGTTATTGTAAGTCTGCAGATGTTCAAAGAGCTTCTGTGATTATAGATCGGACCTTTTTAAACTCCTCTGACAACAGCTTTAAATCTCCCGTCCCTCAGGGCACACCGGCACGTTCAGAAGACAGAGGACATGTTTGCATAGGAGAGGAGAGACAAAGTCAGAGAGGGCTTTAGGAAAGAGTTGTCTCCCAGTTCTAAGGCTGTAGGTAAGCTCCGCTGGATGAAAACCACATAAAAACAACAAAAGTCATAGGCTAATCTAATGTCAAGGAGAGATGCAAAAGTACTACATGTAAAAAAAAGAGAGAAAGGTTAGATGCGCCCTCTGTGAAACAAAGTCCCGGGGCTGTGCATGTTTTATTCTACATGTGTGTATGCTCTTACCACAGTGATGCAGAATGCATGATTTGTTTCTTAACTTCAGGGCAGCTAAAGCTCAGAGCGTGTATCAGAAACAACAGCTGGATTCTGGATAAGTACTGAGTGAATGACAGACGAAGGAGATACCGAAGAAGGAAAAGATCCAAACGTATCATCTTCTACGAAGTTCTCCTCAGCAGAGCCCGACTCGAGCTGCAATCTTAATGCTGCAATCTTAATGCTGCAGGCCAAGCAGCCTGCAACTCTAGATAGTAGGTGTTTTTATTCACATCTGTTTACATCGCACGCAAGAAAGTTTGGCATTAATTCACATCTCTGTTATTAGAGTTTCCACTCACGCTGATAGGCGACTGAGTTTATCCTCGCTCATGAACATAATGAGCTCAAAGAGCGAAGAAGCTTCACCCCGAGTGATGCTTGTTTATGACTCCTTCCCCACTTGAGCTCAGTTATGTCTATCATCCTCCACCGTGTATCATTTTGTATTCAGCGTGGTGTTATACAGTAGTGTCTGGTCTCTCTTGTGCTCTGTTGCAAAGGAGGGTAATGCACCGGGTCTCACCCCACGTCCATCACTCTGCTCACTGTAAGTCAGGCAGGCCGCCAAACAACCTCCCACCCGAGAGAGATAAATGGTGGGATTTGGAGGAGAGGCACAACACGAGCTCAGTTCTGAGTCGGGACCCCAGTGCTAGGTTCGAAAATTGTTATTAAAAGACAGAATAAAGACACGAGAAAGATGAGTGAAATGTCACAAAGATGTAATCACGACCGGGTGTAAGAGTGAGGTGAGCGAGCAGGTTAGAGATAGAGGGGGAACCCCAGTGAATTATGGGAAAGATGGAGTGAGTGAGATGGTGGCGAGGAGAGCACCGGCACAGACAAGATGAGTTATAGAAGCGGAGAGAGATAGAGCTTTCACACATGGAGACTGCCTGGTGATTTAGGGCGAAAGGACACTGAGACAAGTTGTGCTGTGAGAGGCGATAGACCCAAAAGAGGCGTAACAGATTCACTGCAACACTACAGCACTGACGGTGGAGCATCTGCGTCTCCCCCCCTCCCTCTTATCTTATCTACACAAGCATTCATGCACCACATATTATGTAGACAAGTGCACCATAACAGCACTTTAAGATTAGATAGAGACTCATTCAAATGATAGTAAGAAGCACATGATTATCTTCAGAGTCAGGATAAAATGATAATGAACACATTCACAAATAAAGAAAAAAAATACAAAATAGAAAGAAACACATGGAGACATTTATACCACTAATGACACATAAAGGTTTCCTACATTAAATAAAAATATATTTATTCACTAGCTAAAACTTTGAAAGATGCCATTATTGTGTTCAAAAAGACAACTGTGTTTCTGAATCAAGGTGCAAAATAAAAAAAAGGCTGTCACTTCTGTTTGCTTTCGGTAGATCATGCAGCTCTGAGATTTTTGTAACCTGCCACATTTGGTGCAGCTGGTTTGTTTGTGAAACAAGCTGAAGGCGTGGGTCTATTTGTCTGAGTGCTTCTTAGATCTCTGCCAATACAAGATGATATAGACTCCCAAATGATAAAGAACTTGCAGAAATATTGTTGCAACAATTCGAAGAGACATTCTGCAGAACAAAACCTTCGTTATGTTTTAAACATTTTCCATTGCATGTGGTGTGATGATGCATTAGTTCTGTCCCTAACTATTTTTATTTAACAATTCTTTAGGAGAAGGCTTAATCATGTACAACTATAATTATGGTACAGCGCTGTTGTCACTCATCTGTATGAGACACAATAAACATAATTGTGGCACAAGCATTTTGAAGGATTTTGTTAAAATAGTCAAAGCAGAAGGGCACGTTTTTTTTAACAAAAACTGAAGCCATTTCTTGGATTTACTGTTTCATTTCTGATTTATTTTCTTTTATTATCACTGAAAAGAAATGACAAACATAGACTCTATGTACTAAATACAAATATTATTTCTGAGTAATGCAGCCTCTTCTTTAACTCATGTTTAGCTGGAAGCAGATTGAACAAATTTGCTCACTATCTTCAGGTAAAGTGGCATAACGAAGGAGAAGCACTTGACACAAGCTGGGTTAAACTGTAAATTTAAACTAATCATTAAAAAACAGATGTTTTGTGAAGTTTTATACTTTATTGCAAAAGTCAAAAAGTACTTGCTTATACTTAATCAAATCATAACCCAAGGCAGAAATCTAAGAAAGTGCTGTAAAAAACATGTAGGCCAAGTATTATCAGTGACATGTTGTTTGCTTCTATTTCTACGTGTTTTTTTTTTCCTTTAAGTTGTTTGAGGCAAATATTGTTTCTGTTGAGGACAATCTAAAAAAATGGACATAATATCCCATTGTCAAACATTGCTGATGCCAGATTTAAATCAGTGTGTGTGTATAGGAAAGGGTGTGTCGGCATTTCGGTGGCTGCAGGTATTTGTATGGCAGCACGGTCGTGTCTATATTTTGGCGGTCACTAATCCATCTGACCTTCTGGCTCATTTGCATGCACCGCCCCCTCCTGACTGAGAGATGCCATGACCTTTATTAGCTAATTAAGAAACATAACAGAAATAAACCTGACAGGATGGGAATGGACATGCGCACACACACACACACACACACACACACTCACAGCATGGTTGCTGACAGAGTGAGGATGGTGAGAAAAGGGAAGGAGACGGGGGGAGTGGAAAAAGAAAGGCCCAAGTGAGGAGAAGAATTTGGCATTCATCAAATCAAAACCGCAACCACCACACACCCATGTGTACGGAGGTTCTATGTCTTGTGGAGAAAAGTGTTGCCACACACACTTGTCATCATTACATTTGCCAGCAGACATTCAAGCATTATAGTATTACAGAGGGAGTATCACTTAATCACATACAGAGCTCCTCTAAATCTTTGTGTGCTGGAAAAAGAGAAGTAAATCTCTCTGTGTCTGCTGTCTGCTGCCACTTAAGTGCAGTCGGCCTCTTGTTCTCTCCTCCCTCTTCCACTAAGGACTCATAATAAGCTGTTGGACCCCTCAGGCTACAAGAGGAGGTGTGTGTGTCTGTGTGTGTGTTTCTTTACAGCACAGACAGACAGCAGCAGCAAAAACAAGTGTTTTAAAAAAGCCCAAATACACACGAACGCAGAGCCACGGCATGCTCCAAAAGCACACAGAAAAATAAGCAACAACGAGGCACAAAATACAGTCTGAATACCAAGACACACCAAACTTAAGGGGGGATGTTATCTGTCGCCCCCTCCCAGTGTTTATTCTCTGTTCATCTGAGCTGTAATCTGCAGAGATGGCAGATTATCATCTGACAAGCACCGTTTTGAGGTTTGTAGGATTATGCAATCAATTGCACTCCCACAGTACATCACAAGGCTGAAGATGCAAAGGAAACACACACACACACACACGCACACACCCAATGCTGACACTGGTTTAAAAATCAGGGCGGGTGCATCTAACTTTTATAAACTTTTACGCATTTTTCTGAAAATTTCCAGAATTGTTTTCTTCTGAAAAGTAGTAAAACCTTTCAGACCAGACTTAAAAAAAAAAACTTTTTTTTTTTTTTTTTTTTTTTTACTTCAGATGGTAAAACAGATGTAAGCATACAGTAAATGATAACTTTCCAAAACGCCTACAATCTGTTTCCATCCAGGCTTCAGAGACGAAGCAAAGAAGGTGAGAGACTTTCAGGGGCTGAATGAGAGAAACTGAGAACCTTGAAGATTGAAGGGTGCAGCCTCTCAGTGCTACAGAGTGTCAGTCTGTGTGTGTCACCATGACAGGTCTGCAGCAGTGGGTGAGCCCCGAACAGCTCCGTCCACACTGCTGCACACAGGGGCTTCACACGCTGACAGACAGAGCCAAGGGCTGTCCTGTCCACAACATATCACCATCTGACTGCCTGCTTCACTCCAGCAGCCCACCCTCCTGTTTTCACCACCTACGTGCACACACAAAACATTTTCATGTCCACTAAGTGTTCATATGACAGCTTGCACGGGAACTAAAAAAACTCTGAAAGAAGAAAAAAAAGAGGTCTAAAAGGCTTATTTTGAGGAATAGAAATTGAAACTTTTTTTTCTGAATTAAAAGTGAATTCTTTATGTCAAAAAGTGACCAATTTTTCATTTTCTGAAACATAAATATGCAGCAAAATCAATTAAATAAATGTAATAATCTTTCTGCTGGTGGAGCTGCAGTTTTACGTTTAATTATGCCCCTAAAATTTTTTTATTTTAAGAACAAGCTATGCCAATTGAATCTGTTTCTTTGGCAAGTACAGATTATGTCCATTTTTATTTCCTCCTTATGTTTTCTCACTGAGCGCAGACAACCTGAATGTACAGTGTAAAAGTCAGATTGATTGTGAGAGTTTTGCTCATCAAAGCTGATGGAAACAACAGGAGGAGGATGAAAGAGACCCGAGAGGCAGTGTCAGGATTACTTTTTAACAAGAGAAATAAGCTGGCTTTGGTGTGGTTTGTATTTATTGTTACTTTTTTTTTGTTTTAGAGCTTTTCACCTTGCACAAATGAAACTGTTCTTTCATTCTGACTGTACAATCAGCACACTTCACCTGGGTCAAAGGTTGTACTGACCTAACTTTGGACCAGATTTTTTTCTATGTAATGATAAAACATGCTAAAAATATTGCTTTTGCTAAAATTTTTTTTTTACTTTGAGCTGTAATTTTCCTGCTATGAGAAGAATTATTATATATAAAACAGCCTTTAATTTTGTTTTATTTAAAACTTTTTGGGTCACATTGAAAAATCAGGAGGGTGACAAATTTTCACGCAGACATTCCTTTAAAATTTATATTGATTTGACTACTTTTTTTTAAAGCAGATGTAATTTTAAAATAGGTTTCTAAACCATCCCAAACGAAACTGGGTCATGTCAGGGGAACTTGCATGCTTTTAACAAGTTTGCCTTTATGTCTGCACCTTTGAGCTGCTCTGTACGATTTTTCTTTTGCTTTGCTGATTGTTTGTATCGGCCTCCCTGCCTCTGATTTTTATCCTCCCAACATTCTGGTAAATGCTCAGACAAAACACAACACACTCTGAGGAGCCTTGGGCCACTGCAATCAATCAGGGAAGGAACAACACAGAGATCAGGCTGTTTCTGCTCCATAAAACAACCTTTAGACATCAGAGCACCACCAGCCATTCAATGGCTTGGGTAAAGAATTAATAATATTTTAGCTTTTTTTTTTCTTCTCTGTATTTTTCTACCATCGCGCCTCTCCATCTCTGCCTCAAAAACTGTCTCAAGTCCTACAGTGAGAGGTGTCACCTGCTCTCATCACGTCATCGGAATAATCAGCCAAGGCTAAGTAACAGAAACTGTTTTAACCCAAAACCTAAACTTAAATTGTGAACATCTGTAATGTTTGCTATTCTTACAGGCTATAGGATCAGGGATAATGTTGTATAAATATTTGATGGTGTCCTACAGTAGCAGGATCTCAAATGGGTGAATGAGTGCAGCATTACTGTAAGGCTGAAGATCAGGGAGCACTTTAAGTCGCACTTTCACACATGTAAACATTTAAAAACAGCAGCACACGCATGGTATCACATATAGGCTTTATATGCATAAACAGCAATACACACACACACATGTACAAATATGATACAGGCTTGCTCTGTCTTTCTGTCTCTGCACAGCATTTGGTTTCACTTTCTGTGTGTGCCTCGTTTGCAGATGTTGATCATGTCTCGCTGAGTTTGCAGCAAAAAGACAGATTCGTTACATCTCTGAGACCACGCACGACCCCTCACACACTGCAACGTCTTTTTCTTTCTGACAAAAGCTGCAGAAAAGCCTTGACTCGCTGCAGAGGCTACAGAGCCTCTGTAAAGTTATGATAATGCACAAAAGGCAATGAAAGTCATTTTTCGAAAGCTTTAAATGTCTTAAATATCACAGTGTTCTTCTTTAGAATACAGAGTTGAGCAATTTGAGAGTTTAAAAGTTTTATATCTTTCACAGCACTAAAGGAAAGTGTGGAAATTCTTCTCCATTTAGAAAGTGTGAAATGTCACCAAGTGTAAAATATTAAAGTGATCAACCGTACAAACAGAGATGAAGAGGATTTTTCCCTATGCAGATGGCAGCTGATGTATGATATTAACCTTTGCTATTCTAACCTCTGTCTATACCATCCTCACTTCACACAAATGCACAAGCATGGCATACTAATCATATTGATCCACCTTTACAGAAGACAGCCCTCTTGTTTTCTTTCTCCCTCTTGGTCAAAATCAGTTTTGGTCGCCAGGAAATGATGCAAAATTGTCTGTGAAGTCACGCTAAATCATAAGTGTCAATAACATTTTTTTTCTGTCTCTCTGCTTGTGAGTAAACCTGCCAAAGGTGCAGCTTGTTTTCGCACAAATTAATTTGATAAATGTGTAAGTCTGCAAGTATTTTCCTCGGTTCAGATTGCTTGTCAGTGGCAACGTTTTTAGACAAATTGGCTCCTCGGTCGGAGTGCTGCTCCTCTCTTTGTCAGTTTTAGCAAGAAAAGGAGAACAGCTGGAGGATGAGAGCGAGGGAGCAAAGTATAAAAACAAATTGGCACAGAAGGATAAAGTGAGATATCAAAAGAGAGGATGATTGAAATGGAGTATCGGATGTGCTGTGGTCTCGGAGGTCATGGTCTATATCGCCCCCCGCTTCAGAAACAACAACCAGCACAAGAAGCATCAGCCAGCCAACCAATCTGGGCTGCTGCATTGTTCACTATTTGTTGAAAAAAAAAATCAGCTCTCTTTTTCTTACACACACACACACAATCACTTCTCACTGTTCATATCTGGAGAGAGAATAGCGCGTGTTCCTTATTGTCCCCTTAGTGGTGATGTGGGGGTGTGTGTTAGGGCTTGATTGTTACTGGTTTACATAAGGGTATTAAACTCTAGCATTGCACTATCTATCTGAGCCAGGCAGATATATTTGTGTTGTGGCTCCTTTATGCATTTGTTATTTCCAAAGAGGATTGGGATGCACCAGTGGAAGAGAGGATAGATAGCCTGCTGATATTACCCTCTTCCTCCTTTTTTCCCTATGAAAACCAAACTCTTGCCTGTATCTGAATGTATATATGTGTGTGTGTGTGTGTGTGTTATCTGTGAGTGCATGTTTATGTATTGCCTGCAGAAACAAAAGCGGGTAATTAATTAAAGAGGAGTGCACTTTGCCGCTATTGTCGTGTTTAACAACTCCAACAGTGGTGAGCAGAGTTGAATTCAGCAATATTACTGGTAATAATAGCTGTAGTGGTTTGGAGTTATTAGCGTTGTGTTGATGCATTTAACTTAACTAATATCATGTGAAGAAATTTACTGTTTAATTACAACCATTCTGTAAGCTGTAGTGTATTGTGTGCATTCATGTGTGCATATAATTTATATTTGTAATATTGAGGTTTACATGAGAATTCCTATTTTAGGAAAATTGTATTTTTTTTAATGATTTTATCCTTTTTGTCATCTAAAACCACTTTTTTGTGAATGGATTAAGATTTGAAACATACCATACAACTAGCACTTTCCGATTTTTCTTTTAAAAGCATAAACTAATAAAAAAAAAGTTTAAACTTAAACTTATCTTCTGGTGTCACAGGTATAAATACGGTCAGTAGTAATCTTAAATATGAATATAAATTTAAGGTTTTGACTTGTTATCACCTGACATTTGGAAGAAAATACTGAATCTAAAAGAACTTCAAAGTGCAACAGCTTTATTCCTCACATAAGGCTGCTAAAATCCCAATAACCCATTATCTGGACAGCCAATACATATATATTGCCTGTCCAGATATATATTAATATATATTTAAATTTATGTGAAATAGCAAAAGAAAAAAAACTTGTTATTTATAGATTTCTTCCACATAGATTTCATATTTATATATGGTGACAACAAAGGCTGTGGTGGCTCTAATCTAATGAATTTTAATTAAAAAACACTTTTTATCCAGTAAAGTAGTTTGATAAGGAATATAAGCAGCTATACTTCTGAGAAAATGTATAATAGTTTGTTCCTAAAAGTCCTGCTAAAAATAATTCAAAGCATCACACAATATTACTTTTTGTTATAATGCATGATTAAACTATTTGCATAAATTTGCATTTATTTATGTATTGATTTTTACTTTTCTATCTGAATATATGGGATCTTTTATGGATATAAGTTTGGGGTATAATATGTGTTCTGCTGTGTATTCACTCCTGATAGAGCTGCTGTCTGTTTTGATCAGGACATGAAAAAATGCTTAGGAGTCCCATTTTTCCTGTTTTATTTAAATAAATTAATTTAAGCCATTTTATGTCATAAACCTTCAGAAAATGTGCCCCAGTTTTTTCCCCTTTACTTGTTAAACTTATTTCATTTAACGCCTCAAAGTGACCCACAGAAAACATGAGACAGTCATGACTGACCTGCCAAATAAAGTGCAGTTTGACACTTGTGTGTAACACCATGAGAATGTAATACTTAAAATGTTTAAATGTTTCTCTGCTGCCTAATAACAGATGCTACAATAGATCCTTGTGAGTTTTTTACCTTTTATGAATGCTATAGTTTTTATTATATCAAGTACAAATTACACATGCTTGCATTTATAAGTCAAAATCGGATTCAGATGAGCTCAAAGGGATAGTTATGACAGAAACAGGGTGGAAAACTGCAGCAAGCTTGTGATTTGCTTAAATTAAGAACTTTCAAAAGCAGAGTGCTTGAAAGCTCTTATTTCTACATAAAGGATCTGAAGCCAAAAATCTTTTCTGAGCTGCATCTTTAGCATGTACATTTCTCAGAGGACGGCTGTTATTTTGAGAATTCCCCGATCTGCATGTGTCTGTGAGCTTCTGAGGATCAGGCAGGAGAGGTTAAATCAAAGTGGAGTCAATAACTTCATCCCTCCCGGTCTGCTGTGCTGCGCTGCTGGGAACGCCCGCAGCTCACTCTCTGGCTGGTGAAAGAGGAGGACAGGATGGGGTTCATCACTTTCACAAACACTAAAAGGAGGGAAGAGTGGTGCTGCTAATACAGAGGATGATCTAAGTCTCTGGCGCACTCTCATAGAGATGCACATTTATCTGCACACACTCCCCGACAAAAAGGCTTCCTCTCTGTGTCTGAGAATGATAATGAGCTAAATTCTCTTTTCTTCCAACCTGAGAGCCCGAGTCCAGTCATGGCCACAGCCCTGGCTAAATCAATATCATCATCCATAATCTTTATTGTGGGATGAAACACAGCATAAATCAGCACAAAGCCTTTCACACATCCCTCTCTTTAGCAGCCTCCAATTTCACGCAGCACTCTCCTGGGCCGCTGGTGCTTTCTTTTTTAGAACAGAGAGGTTCTCTCCCTGTCTCCGCTCTCTCTGCAGGACCTGCCCCTGCATCTATCACACGTTTGTTTAGTGCTTTCTTTTGCATTTTATCTGCTGCAGATGTGAAAGGTGGGCTGAAAATAAAGTGCAGAAGTGGGACAATGTTCAGGTTGGTAAATCTTAACATGGAAAAGCTGAAGTTTAAGCAGGATGGAAGTCTCTGTGCGAACATGTCTCTGCTTGAGTTACTTCTGCATGTGAATTTGCTTCTTCCAGTTCTGGTCTTTTTGAGTGTGAGTAATGAGGTTTGGGAAGAAAGCTTAGCCAAATCCTCTCATCAATCTTTACTCCTTCAATACCAAATCAGCAGGCTAATTCAATACCCAATCACAGGGCTAATGACATCCAGCTGAGAGGAGAACCAATGAGAACTTGGCTAATGGACGTTGGGGAACAACTACTTAGACAAAAACTTAGTGCAACAAAAGACTAGCATTCCTTGAAGGAGTGCATATCACCCGGTGCTTTTCATGCCACAGTTTTAGACCAAGATTGTCTTATGCTATGAAAGTTATAGATGTTTTGGGTCCACGTTTTCAATGATGTTTTGCTGAATCTCATGTGATATTGTGAGGTCTCTTGAGATGTATTAGCTCTCACAGTTTGTGTTGAGAATGTCTCTCAGCTACCACCACACAAGATTTTAGCTCAATGTCTGTAAAATTGTCTGAGTTATAGCCAGTTTGGTGTTGGCTAATTTTGATTAGCTGTGGTAACCATCTTGAACTTGGTTGAATCCAAATGTTAATGAGTTGTAGATGTACACATCAAGCTAACTTTCTGAGATTTTCAATCAAACCCATCCAGTGGTTCATGAGATATTTTGCTAACGCTACAGACAAATAAACAAACACACTTACACACAGACATAGGCAAAAATATTATTGTCTCTTCATGTTCAGCAGGCTGGTGATATTTTGGTTTATTTTTGCTTTTTTCAAGTTAAGGAACTATTTTTATTAACAAAATCGAAGCACGTGTGTATGTCTGGTCTGAAACTCCAACTCTGGTGCATTTCACATGCAGACATTCACATTTCCTTCACTCATCCTGCTCTCCGGAGCTGTGACTGGTGGGTGCATAAGTGCACGGATCTGCAGGAGGATCCCAGCCATCGTGGCGTCACAAATCCCCTCCTCCTGACATGCACTGAATAAACTGTCACATGCGTTATATAGAGTCTCCATAAAGCCTGCCATCAAACAGTTACTGCCTCCATGGCCTCAGTCCACTGCACCAACAACACAAACAAATCACTCTGTGGTGCCTTCAAGTGTTTTAAACTAAGTGTGTGTGTTTGTATACTAAAAAGTAGAGTGCATACATGTCTGTGTTTTCTAATCTTATAACCTCTATTTGTTTTGCTCATTTGAAATCCATTTTGACCGCTCTTTCTCCACCTCACTAAAAGCTTTTCATGAAGCATGTTCAGCTTCCAGACAAGAGTTTGTCTCATCCCTTTTTTTTCTTGTTTCTTTGCACATATTTCCAAAATAAATCTACTTTCAGGTCACAGGTTAATGCCATGCATAGCTGTCAACTCCTCACCATCTATCACTGTCTTTTAACACCATTAAAGCGAACGCCTCTTTTTTCTGTTATTCTCATAAAACCAGATCCCCATCCAGCTACAGCAAGTTTCAGTTTGAGTTGACACGTGTGGCTTGATATATAGGCGATCATTTACTAATGCAGGAGGCAGCGTGTGCTACGAGTACCAAAAAACAAAACAAAAAAACAAATCTTGTCATTCTTTCAGAGAATAACTGTAACATTTAATGAACAGTATAAAAGTATGTAGGGAGGAAGTTCTCCTTTATTTTTCTTCATCTTTTATTGGTGGACAAAGTGAAGCGCAGCCTCCAGCCTCAGTCTCATAGAAATGACAATTGATTTGCAGGTTATTTCCTGCTTCCTGTGAGCTAATTGAAATAAAGTGGGATGGTAGACTCAGTTGCTGCAGCATCTATCAATACTGCAGCTGTACAGCAGAAGGCAGAGCTTTAAGCAGCCCTGCAGAGGCTTTTTTATTGTATGGTCCTTCATTATGTAAGTGTTTTAGATGCACGTGTTTATGCTGTCTGGTGTGTTAGCATTTATTTAACGACGGTGGAACAATAAGCAAAACAAGTGAATTCTGGGATTGCATACACTTTTCATTGGTGTTTGCCTAAACATGTTTGTTGATTTTGTCTTTGCAGTTTTTCTGGGATATTTTGGAGTGGAAAATTTCCCCTCCTCGTCATGTACATCTGATGGTCTTTATGGTCAAATCAGAGCAAAACATTTTTCTGCACTCACTGTAATGACTCCAATAACAAAAGTGGGATTTTATGTCATAGATAGGAGTGATGCAAACATAAATCCTCAGCTGAGCTTTGGCTTTTTAGACGGAAAGACAAAAACAGGCTTGAATGTTCATGAAATGTACAGTTTTAACAGCAAAGTTTTTATACAATGAAAATAATCATTTGACTTTCATAATTTCCTTTCCTTTTATGCCGTAAAGAAACCTCCTGTTCACACATGCTTTTACAATTATTAGGAACATTTGTTTAAATCAATTTGACATACCGTAGATAAATATAAAATGTACAGCAGTGCACATCTGTCCAAATGTGTGCGTGTGTGTGTGTGTGTGAGAGAGCGAGGGAGAGAAAGAAAGAAAGAAATTTGGTCATGTCAGGATGATAACAGAAGAAGAAGTGTTAATGTGTGCAAGAAGGAAGCTGTGTTTTATTAACTTAGAATATGTCCCAGCTGCTCCGAACAGCTGGATGTTGCTCAGATTAAACTGGTTAATGTAAAAAATCAGATGTACGGTGCAACACTTTTGATAAACAGCAGGAGGAACCAAGGCAGTGGGAAGCAGGGGTGTGGAGGGTGCTGTGCCCTTTAGCCTGTGGTAAGCACATATATTCAAACACATAGCTGATGAATTAATGAAAAAACAAATAGTGCTACATATGTTTGCATTCTAATATTTGGATATTATTTAGTTTTGTATTTTTGGTATATAAACCTACACTGTTATTGTATATCAGTGTACAAAGTTTACATCTCCTTAAACCCCATAAAAAGTGAGCAGATGAGCATTAGAACATGACTGCAATTTTGTATTGCATACTGTATATTATACTGCCCAAAACATACAGCATATTATTCAATGTCTATATTCAGTAGGACATTATGCACTGCCAGTGTGCGTTAGTGTTATAATATTATTCATTCAGGCATTTAGGGTCATAAAAAATTCAGGATTATGCATTGGATTGTTTTTGTTGATTTCTTTGTCCAACACTTACAAAACAGTTTTCTTTTCAGTTTGTAAAAGTTTAAGCAAAGAATCCCATGCTGTTTGCAGCTAGAAGCTGTATCCTGAATTTTGTCGATCAAAAGAGTCACTCAGAAGAGCTCTATGCACCTTTAAATTTCTTTAAACACCACATCTGCTTCTTCCTGCTCTTCCCTCCAATCGCAGTAATGATTTTAGCCAATGGCTTCCAATGGTTTAATCAAACTCTCGTTAGACTGCAAGATACACTGAATCATCATTAAATCTATCTGCATATTACCTGTGTTGTTACACTCAGCTATGAATCTCATTTGAATCTTATTTCAATCCCTCCTATGAATCTCAATTAAACGGAGATGCAAACAAAGCACCAGAAATGTGTTCACACACACACACGCGCACACACACACATGAACATCACACCTGCTGTTATCATCGCTGGTGTTTTAAATGTGTTAATTTTAATTAATTTGTTTTGATACTCCAGACAAATCCTTACGTGGTAATTAACAATTATTGCGCATTTAATAAGGACATGGAGATAATGAAACAATTAGAGAAACAAGCTGTTTAAAGGCTGAAGCTTTGAACTTGTGGAAATGCTTTAATTGTCTTTTGGTGGTTTGTGACTTCAATAAGCTGTAAGATTGAACGCTTCCTCACAGCTTACAAACCAAACATCCTTCAAAGCACAAATGACAAAACAACAAAATGTTAGCAAATCACGTGAACTTTCAGCTGTAAAACCAAAACATGTCCACACAGAGACATTACTTTTGTCTCCGCCAATTAACGGCCCCCTGCTTTCCGAACAGGCATGTGTCCGGGGACCTATAGGGAGCCTGCAAAGCTGCGAGGGGCCCAAGGCTTGCAGAAGAATTATCACTTTCTTCATCTCTGCATCTCGAACGCATTCTTGCATATACACCCATCCTCTCTCTGCTTGGAGCGACTCGTTTCTTTCTCTCCTGTGTCTTTGATTTTTTTTAACCTCACGGGCCCCCAGAACAGCAAACAAAGAATGATCCAGAATATTGTGAAAAGCTAAGACATCAAACTAATGTACTTTAAACTGAATGTGGTTCAATAAACATAAGCATAGCCTCCATTCTCTATGCAGTTTGCTCATGACCTTTGACCCCTCTGAACCAGGTGTGCCGGCCAGTTTTGTGAAGGTGTGCACTTTTAGGTAACAGAATGACCAACTCATCATAATAGATGCTGATCAAAGGCTCTGTATGGTGACTGTTGGTGAAGGTGTGTTCAGGGAGAGCAGGCAGGTTGCTGAAACATGTGCTTAGCTGTGTGTGTGCGTGTATGTGCGCGCACGTGTGTGTGTGTGAGTGCATGCAAAGCTGTTTATTGTCTAAGAGTTTAATCCATATTGCACCTCCTTCCCACCCCCTTATCCTTTTTTATCTTATCCCAACGTGGCACCCCGCTGAGTGGCTGGTAGCTAACACTCTCTGTTTTTCCACACACACACACTCACACACTGATAAAAACACACAGTAAGTCCTCCACAGGCTGCAGAAAGCTGCAGATCCCTTTTTTCTTCGACACTGTAGTGAAGAAAGTAGGAGTGGATGACAGGATGGGAAAAAGGGGGAACAGTGTGCATTCGTGAGTATGTGAAGAACAAAACGAGTGGACACCTGTCCACTGTCAAGCCCCTGTCTGTGGGCACCGTGGGCTGTGTGTCTTTCTTTTTGTCAGGTGGAGTTTCAGTACAACAATCCAAAATGCCGCTCCGAAAGAGTGACACTCCCATCTGAGAGAACCAGTCACATTTAATGCATAAGTTTGTTACTGATTTTTTTTTTTGTTTTTGTGTGTGACGCCGGCTGGGACAGAGACAACAGAGTGGAGGCTGTAGATAAGATAAGTGTTCTTTATTTCTGACAGAGTCATTTAGCTGCGGCCGAGGAGGAGAGAGGAGGAGAGAGTTATAGTTATGGAGCTGTCGGAGGTTCGGGAGTGTTGAATGAAATGAGGTCCAGAGGAGCTGAGGGAAACAAAGGTGGGGAGAAAGAGAGAGGGAGGCTCCTGCATGACCTTGCCATCAGAGAAACAGATGGATGAAGGAGGAAAACCTGTTTCCTCTAAATCATCAATTGTTTTTGTTTTCTTTTCACTGTTAAAGTGTCAGCTTACAGGCCACCTGCTATATCTTCCCTTTCCTCCAAATTTCTGCATCAATGTCTTCCTCACTTTTATTCCCCACGATGATTGAAGATGTGGCTGTGTTTTAGTGCTAAATTGCACCACGCTCAGACTCAGAAGCGTTTTCGTCGTCATATATTTGCTTGTTCTGAAGCATCAAACTGCCAGAGATCTCATGTCACTTCTGCCATTTTCTTTTTTCCCCCTCTGCTCCTCATATGAAGAAAAGTATTTATTTTCATTTATCAAAGCCTTTTACCCCTGAGAGAGAAAGAAAAATTGCAGTGTCTGCAATACTCTGTGTACGTGTGTGTGTCAGGGGGATGTGCAGCAATGCTGGGGGTTATTATGAAGAGACTGAAATGCGACAGGAGATTCCTCTGATTGGGAATAAAACACCATCTTATCTATTTAAATAAACCCCACTGCAGCTTCATCTACACACAAATGTGCACACACATTCATGTACTAAAAATAAAGAGGGTATATGTGCAGACCGACACAAGAAAGTAAAGACATCTAAAGAGGCAGACACACACACACATATTCAAACACAAAAATAAAAGTGCAGAAGCTGGCAAATCTATGCATGTAAACAAACACGGGAGCAAATTCACAAAGGGATTTGTAGTAATTAAATTGCAATGATCATCCTATTTTAGCTCTCACTTTGAAGATGAAAAAATAGTGTTTGAGCGGATGAACATGAGGAAAAACAGTTCTAATAGAACATGAAAAGAACATCTAATTATTCAATGGAGGGTAGTTACTGTAGGAATAAAAAAAACTGAGATAAGTAAATAAAAAGGTTTCATGCTCTATAGAACAATGCATCGAAAATCAGCCACAAATCATCCAATGAGTCGCACTGATTCTATGTCTTTGACACTAACCTGCTGACCTTTGAACTCTAACAAACCAGAAGAGTAACCTGTGACATTTAAAGCATTATTAGGGACTATTCTACATGCAGGCAGAAATGCACGTCAGTCAGATGAGAGCCATGCAAAACATGCATATGTGTGTATGTCTGTGTGTGTGTGTGACAGGAAATAGTCAGAAAAGTGTGGTGCAGATGTTCACCCCAGGTGGTCTGACGTTAATAATATTCCACTTTTTTACAGGCCTTTTGATTCGCTCTAGGTAAAGTCATGTAAAATATACTATGCAGAACACTGATAGCACCACTAAAACTCAGTAAGCAGAAGGAATCAGATGCTCTCTCTTCATTAAAAGTGAGGCACAGTCAGTTCCATCTTCTGAACAAACATCCTGCATTCAGCATTTATTGTAAATTTATGAAAAATGACATTTTTTGCAGCCTGTTCTGACTTATCTGACACAGAGTTATAAATACCACTATGTAAGATATGTGAATTTGTTTTTCTCAAAAATACACACACACAAAGACGGTGTGACAAGGTCTCGAATAATCTATGAGCAAATAGCAAATAGTTTGTAATTTCTGAAATTGATCTGAGACGAAAACGTGTTTTCTCAGAATAGTTTCTCGGCATCTTCTGAAAGGTTTAGGTTAAAAACTGAAAACGATGGGTGTAGGTGCTCCGTGGTGGTGCACGCTCCCTGTCTTGGCAGGACGTCACGCTCCCATAAAGAAACACTCACACACCATCTCCCCTCCCTGCTGCTCCTTTCCTCGAGTCTCCTCCCTGTTTTGTTTTGTTGCTGTTTGTGCGTCAGCGTTAATGCAGGGCACGAGGAAAACAGAAAACTGAAGGCTTTCATCTCTCTACACATCATGCATGTAGGTAGGAATAAAACGGGGGTATTTCAGAATTGGTGGTGTACCTGCAAAAGCTATAAGGTATTCGCCTTATTATTATACGCATTTAAAGCAAACACAAATAGTTATGAATAAAGCACCACTCATACATTTTGTTATGTGCACATTATAAAACAATGTTTTTATGGTTATACAAAATTCACTGCCAGATATTCTTGCCAAAAATGAATAAATTAACTACATAAACTTTTCTTTTTTGTTGGAAAATCAATAAGCTGCGTAAGTCAGAATTTAGGGACTTGCATTGTGTATCTTTCCTCCAGAAAAAAAAATAAAAATTCTTGACAGTTTGCAATACTTCATGTACCACATAAGCACAAACACTCTCACAGTGTTTACTTTGTATTCTAGTGGAGTTAATGTGTACACAAAATTTTTTTCCCTTGCTTTTGTCACACGCTCCAGTTTTCCAAATGTTTCTGCCTGTAAAGCTGGAGTCAGTGAAGTCCTGCCTCGATGGAATACAGCATTAACTCACACAGAGCTCTTTCTGCGCTGCAACTTATGGAGATTAAAAATCAAAAAAATGAAACAACTCTTGAAGCAACGAGAACAGCGCCTGCTGATAACTGATCTCATTCTGCTGCAGAAAACCTGACTGACTTAACGCCTCTCAGTTTAAGGACTCTGCTGGCCACTTAATGACCTCTGTCTTTAATGAATGTGAGTGTCAGAAACAAAACCACACCTTTCTTATTCTCCTTCAATTATTCTAGACCATTAATAGGGGACATTTTTTTTCTTTTCTTTTCTTTTTCAGTCATGAATCTTTAATCAGCCTTTTTCGAAGTGATTGGGCAGGTTGAGTCTCTGCAGAGCACTGACCTGAGCTGCTGAAACATATTCAGATGTAACTTACACGAACCCTGCACAGGTCAGACCACACCCCAGCACCTCTCTTAGACTTTTCAAAAACTAAAACTTAAAGCGATTGTTCAGATTATTAGAAGTGTGGTTCTGTGGAAAGTTTATGAACAATAATATCTTACCTGTTATAGATTGCTCAGTATGGAGAAATTGAGTTTAATTGTAATAAGATTGATGAGCTAACAGCTTGCCTGAGAGAGGTCAAGGTCTAAGTAGGTTGTTTCCATTTTAAAATACCTCCAATCTCAAAAAATTGCTATTTTATAAACCTATTATAAACCACTATTTTTATAAACCACTTCTGGTGGAGCTTGGGGCACTCCCAGAGGAAATGTCATAATATTTCTGCCAGGATAACAATGAAATGCAAAAGTGACAGCAATGTAAAGGTTTATGAAATTATGTTTGCTAAAACTGCTATGAACATTTTTAAATTGGAGTTATTTTAGGACAGCAGAAATCCACTTCGAACAAGCCTTTTAGTTAATTAAACTCTATTTCTCCAAACTGAAACCATTCAAAGAGCTATTTACAACAGGCAAGATAATAATTATACATAACCTTTTCACTGAGCTCCACTTCAAAAGTGTGAATGTTGGTTTTAGACTCAATTTCTTCACAGAAAGGCCAAATGGAGAGAAAACCAAAGAATGACGGAGTTTATATTCTCTTAATAAAACTGACAACAATTAGGAACACTGTTTGGTCTGTGGAGACTCTGCATGCTGAGCTTTTAGAGTGTTTGCTCTTGAAATCCTTTGGGAAACAAAGAGAGAGTGAACTGACAGTTTTGTACATATGCTCTCTGCATTTCTCTCTCTGTCATGACACAATTGCATTTGCTTGTGCAGTCGTGCACCAAACTGCACACGTGAACACACCTCCAACAGTAAATAAAGCAGTGCAGTCAGGTCACAATCACAGTAAACCACACAAACGACTACCATCTGTCTTTTTGTCTCTGCCTGTATGAGTCAATGAGCCTCAATGGCAAGTGTTCATACTACACTGCCCAAACACAATACCGTTCAACATAGCCTAAATATAAAATTAAAGAATTAAATTTGTTTGAAGGGTTACGGGCTTTTCATTATTCCTCTCCCTTGCTCTTATCACTCTCTTGTTTCTGCTTTACCCCTCTCTGTCCCTCCTTCTTTTCCTGTAAATGAGTGATTTATCAGCCTTAATTGCTGGCAGTGGTTCATGTGGTCATGTGACCGCAACCTGACAGCATGTGATAAATACGCCCTGGAAATTAAACCCTGCATTGCAAACAGAAACGCGCACTGCTTGCATGGCATCTGCAGAGTGAGTGCGCATTCTGACAAAAATAGATACGGTCTAATAAAAGCATCACTTTAAAAAAACACAAAATCCGAGCCCATCTCTCGCTTTTGTCGCTTGCTTTAAAATGCTGTAATAAAAAGCATTTATCAAAATGAGGCAAAGGGCAAAAGAGAAAAGTGTACAATCAATAATGATAGACCAAGTAAATCTATTGTTGGGAGCTGTTTCATTAGGGGTGCCCCGTAAACAGCGAGTGTCACACACAAAGCACACACACACACACTCACACACTCAGACACATGGCCTACAGTGGAATCCATCACTCCAGCTCGCATGTGTTTCCTGCTCAGAGCGTCGAGCTGCAGGATGCTGACTGAAGGGTCTGCAGAGCTCAGTTCATGCATCTTATTGTTACATGAAGCCAGTTCTCAACCACTGACCTTTTTATTCACTGCACTATACATTGTTAAAATAATGTATGAGGTGTCGTAGCCAATGCCACTTCATTGTGTTTTATATATATATATATATATATACACAGCAGTGTGTGTTAGAAAGAGTCTTACATGAATTTGTGCAAAAATACAAATTGTACAGGAGCTACAACATGAGGTTGTTAAACTGATAGTTTCACCTAATCTGTAGTGATGCAAACATCCCGTCAACCTCTCTTTATATAGCCTCTTATATATCTTTTGTTTATAGAAACACATTTACTGCTGTGCTTTTTTGTGCTGTCAGGAATCAAATGCTGCATGTAAGTGTGAAGTCATCTTGGGCTTTGTTTCCTTTCAAACTGTACGTATAGGAAAATTGAAAAAAAAAATCAAACAAACTCAAATAATAATAATAATGCCTTTTCATATTTTTGTTACTTTGCATTTTTACTCCTCAGCAGCAGAATTATTGAGAAAAGTATTTGAACAAGTGTGGCCAAAGTGCTGAGGTTTATTACTAAATCAGATAAAGATATACATACCAGTATATATATATATATATTTAAAAGCTTTTATAACATGTATGTATATAGACTCTAAAAACTGTTAGGTTAAAAACAATCCATTTGATTTATTTTGGTTCAGGTTTGGACTGAGCCAACCCTGCGTTTTTTTTTTTAACTCAGCAGGTTTGGACTATTGTTTGACCCAGCATACTGGGTTTTATTTTCTACCTCAAAAATGGGGTTAAAATGGCCAATTTATAGATTTAAACCTACTGAAAATTGTATATATGTGTCATTGTTTTTGCTTTTTTAAATAACACAATTACTATATTCAATACATTTTAAACATGCATAATTTAAGTGTTGCTGCTTTCTTTCCTTTTCTGCTCCAGTTTAATTAATTTTTCTCAAATATTGCTACTGCTCTCATTATTTAGACTGCGACTAATGAGCTACTCAGAGCTAATCTCTGTTTTGTCTCCTCGGTATGCTCATGTAAATACAGTTTATCCAGAGTGTGGTTGCATTACTGCCGCTCATTTCTGTTTCTGATGAAGCACACAGTTTAGGAAGACTGAAAGCGAATATAGGAGGGACAAAGTGGAGAGATTAACACGACTGACTGACTGGCAGGAGCTGAACTTGTAATAAGATGAGATGATTTCACAGTTTGGACAACAAAAGAAGCATCTATTGGGAAACTATGTGAGCGTGCTTAACTTTGCTCTGTTTATTTTTGCAGCTTTGCATATTGCATTTATGAATGCCTGTGCATAAACAGGTAACTGGGGGAGTGGGTGGAGGGGGTGTAAGTGGGGGGGGAGCAGCAGTGACTCCAGCACCTCTGCACCTTCCTTATTTATTTGTCTGTATTAGTTAGCTCCTTCTCAGCACTTAAAATTAATGTCATCCAGCACAAAATAGAGGCTGAAAGCTAAAATTCAGCACTTTCTCTGCAGCCTGGTTATTTATCAAGCTAACAAGGAGGAGATGCATCCTGTTTCAGCCGGGCCCAGGAAATATGTGCCATTAAAGCCCAGAGCTAGTGTTTGAGAGCCAAGGAATAAAAGTGAGCGTGTCAGGTAGAGGGGATGGACGGCGTTGCCAGCAATATGGATGCAGAGAGAGCAGCAGACACATTTATATAGGAGACAATAGATACACTCAGGTTGCAGCTTGAGAATACATCCTCTGCATGCGCTCCGTGTGTGTGTATATATAAGAAGTGCTGATTCGCTGATGGCTATAAAAGACGATCCTTTAGGGGAAACAGAAGACATAGTTTGGAGCTTTGAATAAATCATGTGCTGCCAGAGTGAGCTTAGCACTAATTTTCTCTTTAGGAGAAGGATGTCGAAACACGTCCCGAGGACTGTTAGTATTGTGCCGTGTTAACATCTCTATGGCATCAGGAGCTAACGGCTGAGTGTTGGAATTCAATTAGACACTGGGTGCAATGCTAAGCAGGTTGCACTGGGCAGTCACCGCAGGGAGAGAAGAGAGGAGAGAATGGTGACGCCTGGGGAGTGAGGAAGGTTTGTGTGTGTGAGCGGAGAGGAGGAGAAGGAGGCTGCGGGCTGAAGGAAGGCCTTGGGCTGCCGGCTGCTGTGATATCACACCAACCTCCGGCTCATCACAAGTTCCTCTCTCAATCACGCTGTGAATACACAGCCACAACCTGAGGACAACGGTGGCTCGGAGGCTCACACACAAACACTCACGCACACACACGTACGCACAGTAGAAACGGCTTTGCAGCTAATTATGTCTGAATAAAACAACACGGTTTTGGGTTTGAAGATCTGAAACGACTGAGAGAAAACCTTGTGTTAATTTACAAAAAGAGGAGCTGGTTGATGTTCTAAAGGTTTAGCTTGGGGTGACGCTCTGTACTCATCAAAAACACACAGCACACTTTTAAAAACAATCCACATCTAAACACAGATGTTCAACTTGTGTATCTTCACAAAAAGCTTGGAAGGGGAAAAAAATTCTCCCTCTTTTCTGTATTTTGGAACTCAATTCTGCAAGCTTCCTCTCTTTTCAGACTAGGCCTCTATAACGAGCATACATCCTGTTCGTATTCTCGCTGTCATTTGGGTTTTATGGATAGAAGGATGATGTCTGTGTCACTACCAAAACCGCACCAGTGTAATGAGTCTCACAGTGTTCAGCTGTAGTGGTTATATATATCCCAGGGAGTGAGGGAAGTGAAGTATGTCACTCCCGTGGATGGAGCAAATCCTGCTCGCTGCAGAAAACAAAAGAACTACGCAGGGGTAGTTTTTAAATGACAGCTGAGTATTTGAAGTTTTTGTGGGCAACACCTCAACACGTACTACCTAAAACCAAAACTGTGCTTTTTAATTTAAGGAATTTTGTAAAACTGATTTGTTTATTCCAAAGTTAATTGATGATTTAAATCAGAGTGTTTTTTTTAGAAGTTGAAATGCAGCTAAGATTAACAAGTGTAATTTAAACTTTCCCCAACAGCTGTTCCTATTTGAAACACTGACAGAATCCATGGTGTGCGGGCAAAACTTTTCAGGTTTTTACATCCACAGCACATATGTCTATGCATGCATTTTAAATTATATCCTCTCTCCATTTTCTTTGCTCCTGCTGCAGACACACACCTTGACATGTCAGTGTGCACACGTGTCTACAAAAACCTGACCTGCCGGCTGTCAGCCACAGAGGCACCTTGCTTCCTTTTCCCCCCACCCCCAAATGGCCGACTCACCCCATCATCACGGGGGGGAAAATAAGTCTCATGAGGAGGGATGACGGTGGATAAAAGAAAGGAAGAAGGAGCTGAATGCTGGTGGAGACGTGGTTGTTTGGTTGGTGGGTGGGTGGGGGCTCTAGAGCTTTTTCTAATGTGCCCTCCTCACCACCACCACTCCCCTCCCTGTGACCTCAGCGCTCCTGACAGTCAGAAAGTGCTGAAGCATGCAGGTGTCCTAATGCTGCAGCCACACACAAGTGAACACAAACATGTGCAGCACACACACACACAGATGCAGGAGTTTACCTTTGCAGCTTAGTTTCTGTCAAGTTTTCATTCCTTTAACACACAAATATTCAAATGTTCACTCATTAAGGTCTCATTCAAAGTAAAATAAGATACTGCATTCTTTTTCAAAAGCAAAGTGAGCATCATAATACTGCACACACGAGGAAAGAGGAGTGTCTGCTCTGCTGCACAGTAAAATTAGCTGATGCTGATGCTGTAGTTTTCTTTGTCCAGCCTTTTAATGGTACGGGGTAAACCTGAGGTGTCCGGAGAGTGTCCTGTCCTAAGTGTGTGTGTGTGTGTGTTTAGGAAGGTGGGAGTTGGCGTTAGAGAGTTGTATTACAGTGGTGATGGGTCGCCTGGCTGTAAGTCTGATACCTCAGCAGCACACAGCATTGACCAGGCCTTTAAATAAAGCCTTCGATCCTCCAGCAGCAGAGAAGGTCACCGCCTGCCTCTGGTTACCCTGCCTGTCTGTCTGCATCCACGGACAGGAGCCCTCACTCCCTTCACCACCTCCTCCCTCCCCCCGATCCCCACCCCCTCCCCAATCTGACGTTCACATTCAAATCCAGGTGCCTTCCCTCCCTCAGTCCCTTGACTCCTGCTCTAACTTTGCTTTGAATGTTTCCTTCCATCCATTTCCCCCCCTCTACTGGTCTTTATCGCTTGCTTCTTCCATCCCCTCCTGTTTCTCTCTACTGGAAATGTCAGACAGCAAACAAACAAACAAAAAAGAAAAGAAAACAAACAACAACAAACAAACTAGTCCTCCATTTTCTTTTCTCACTCAATCCCACCGTCCATCCATCTCCATGTCAGCCCCAGATAAAAATAATGTTCACTGCTTTTTTTTTCTCTCTGCAAAAAGAGCAAGGAAGATGAAAGAAGTCAGGGGGTCAAGAGAGAGGTCAAAGGTTATGGCCTCATCCCATGAGCACTGTGCATGTCACCCCCACCCTCTTGTCATTCAAGCAGCTCCAGAGACATGCAAAACACTGCAAACAGTCGATGGAAAGAGAGAACAGAGCTTATCATACAAATAAATGTACAGTAAGAAAAAGGTTAATATTAGTAATAGTTTGAAACTGTGTGCATTAGGAAACTGAAATTAAAATTAAGAGTAAAAGTTTCATCAACATTTGTAAATCACTCACAATGATAAAGGTAAACAATAATGTTTTTAATCTTTATTGACTGTTTCTAACATTTTTCAGCAGTTTTGGTAAACATTAATTCTAAGCTTTGGGATTCATACGTTTGAATACCTTAATTTGTTTGCTGTTTTATGTCTGTTTTTATTACACATTGCATTTTTTGTGAATCTAAATGAAAAAGATTGCACTTTTTTGAGTTTAAATGAAGAGTTTTGAGATCAACAATTATTTTACAGAAACAGAATAAGACACTGAATGATCTCTAACAGTTTCATTGTAATAACTCTTAAACATTAAATTATTTGAAGCTCAACATGAACAGGATACACTTCGTTTTCTGATAAAACTGCCAGCAGACATATTATTTAAATTGCAGGACTTTTGCATGAGTGAACATTTTAATGTTGATTAGTGCTTTATTTTCATTTCTCATCATATCAGTGAAAATGTTGGCATTAATACAAATCTATTTTTGTTTTTTGTGTCCCAGATTAGAGGCTGAAAAGTATGTGTTACCTCAATCTCCAGGCTGGCAGGACCAAGGAAACACAGCTCTCTATCACAGATGGAGGAATTTTCTCGATGTCCTGCAAGAAAAAAACAAAAAAACAAAAACAGAACAAGAATAAATGTTAAAGATATCTAACAGTGAACCCATCTTAAAGTACAACACTTATTTTAGATATCTGGTTTAAAAAAATTACTGTAAGAGAAGTGTTGAAAAGAACAAACATAATGTTATGAATCATTTGTTCAGACGAAACAATTTTAATTTCCTCCCAAAATTTGCAACAGTTACTGCCAAAAACATTGTTGTGCAACTTAGAGCTGTATTATTAAAAATTTTTTTAAGACACTTATATGACGTGGAATTATGCAGAAAATGTAACAGTTAGAATGACAAAACTGAATCAGACAAAATTAAACAATTAAAAAACAAAAGAATTGTCAAATGCGTAAAATTTAAACAATTTGATTTCAATATTCACATTTGTTTTACGATTTGAACACACATATGTGTTTGTGTTTATATATTTCTCATTTCTGCACATGCTTATAAATGCATACGCATGCATAATCACACACACACACACACACACATACTGTAGTTATTTCATAAGTCCAATCAATTAGTTTTAATTTAAAGTTTAGAGTCATAAAACAAATTTCTCAATGTTTGGAAACAAACTATTATTTTGAAACTTTTTTTTATCAGGACTAACAATCGAAACAGAAGTGCATTATATATGACTTACCTAAATAATCAGATTTCATTATTATGCATTAGGAATAAAACCTGAAGCACTGCCTCAGTCAGTTTGTGAGTTTTGTATCTCCATTCATCAGATCAAAGTTTATCAAAATCCTGCATGAACAGTAAACAAACACTTGTAATGGATGACTGTAGAAAAAAAAATACTACAAGTCCTGTAATGCATCATTGTGATTAGGAAATAAAGGAAAGTAGTGCTAAAGATGATTAATTCCCTTCAATCCATCTTGAAGCAACAATAAAAACTATTCACTGCTCTGTAATCTGGTTCGTATTGCTGCCAAATGGACTTTGACACTTGCAGAAACACAAGAACTCCCAGTGACAGACCTACAGCCCAGAGAAGGCCAGCATCACCAGAAAATTCACCAAACCATCCAACAGACTCTGAGGTGTACAGCAAAAAACACTTTGTTGAGAGTTTACAATTTTAAGAGACAAAAATGAATCTGCACATGTGAGAAGCTGACTTGACCACCACAGGACCTGATAAATGTAGTTGGATATGTGCACACAGCGCTGCTCTGTGCTAACTCAAACAACCGCTCACACTCGGGGTAAGAGAGGCCCCGTGCAGAAGGCTGCGACATGGGAGCAGTGTGTGAGGTCAAGGCCTTTCCCAGGTACAAATAAAAGCGAGGCGCGAGGCTTTGGAGGAGCTGAACAATATGGTGGGTCACCTTGCCTGGGAAAGAGATCAATGTCTGTTTGACTGGCTTAAGGGAGAGGCTGACTACAGTCGAAGGGTAAATCACCTTTTACTTCATTGAGATGCAGGTAAAACACACAGGGTCCGGGCTCAGCTCCAGCTCCACCCTGCAGAACACAAACTCATGCATGGAAATACACAACTCTGTCAAACACCCCAACGGTGCTTTTTGACTGACTTTGTATCCTGAAACATCAACACAACTGCATTGTTTCAGGGGAGATAATTGCAATTTCATTTAACCAAATCACAACGACTTTTCATCTATTGCCCTTCAGTTGTGCATTCTGAGGACAACTTCCTGCACAGCTAAATGCACCTTTTCCTACACTACGCTGCACAGACCACAACATTCAGATTCAGTCACATTTTCTTCACAATGCTCGTTCCTCTGTTTGCAGGGAAAACACCTCTTGTAAAGCCCAATAGGATACATCTGAAGGGAGAAGTGCCATTCTCTTTTCTTTTTCTTTTTTTTTCCAGCAGTAGCATTCTTAGCACATGCATAGCCATGGCCGAATGGGACAAGGTAAATTATTACAGTTTCAAATAAATGACATAACTCAGGTTGCAACAAAGAGGGCGAGGAGGGAGAAAAGCTCCACCACTGACGGACTGGATGCTAGACGGACCACAAAAGAATGTAAAGGCAGCTGATTTAAATCACTTTAAATGTAAATGTTTATCGCATGGAGTTATGCAGATGCCAACTGAGTGGAAAAGATTGAAATCGTTTCCTTCTTTTGAATGTGAATTTGTTTTAACCCTTTGGGGGGTTCACATGGGAAGAATGAAACACGGCCACACTGATCTTAAGCACAAGCATACTGTTGCAAAGAGTTTTGGTGAGAAAAAGTTATTTTAAACTCAGCATCTGATTAAATTATGGTTTATAGTAACTGGAGGTTAAACATTTTGCAGTTAAGCAGCACTTTTTCAGATAAATGAGTCTCATGAATGTTTTTAACACCTTTAATTCTTTATAAATCTACGACAACCGCTTGTTTTAAAATTTTTGCAGAAATCCCTGTTATAAAAAAATTAGCTTTTTCTGTGGATCTAACACGATCAGTTAAAGCCTGTAGACCCCCCCCCCCCCCCCACCCCCACCCCCCTGCCTCCACCACCACAAGGTCATATATAAGGCAGTGCACACAAACAGGCATTCAACAGTGCACCCATCCTTTGTCCTACTAATTCTGAGACATTAAAGCAAAGTACATGATGATGATTCAAATGTCAATACTGATAAATTTCAAAGTGATTTCCCATAGTTGACCTGAAAGAGAGAGTCCAATATTGTGACAGCAGACAACTACATTATCTTTAATAACCTAATCATTGGACAGACTGCAAATGATCACAGCGCAGGAGTCAATACGTAGGGCCAGAGAATAGAATTACAGTTTCTATTGATGAGATTAATAATGCACTGTATCTATAC
Organism: Kryptolebias marmoratus; assembly: GCF_001649575.2. NCBI lineage: Eukaryota > Metazoa > Chordata > Actinopteri > Cyprinodontiformes > Rivulidae > Kryptolebias > Kryptolebias marmoratus. The sequence goes on along the minus strand of NC_051440.1, from coordinate 17,603,533 downwards.
TCTGCGCGTTGTTCCATGCAAATGAATGGGAAGAGGCATAAAAGAGGTGAACCGAGGCTGTGACTCTGACAGAGTGCTGAAAGGTGAGGAGGAAGGCCTGACATGTTTGCTTCCTGTGACTTCTTGTCTTCCTTCAACACAGGAAGTGAATCAGTGCTACTGAATTCACCTGCTTCTCAGTGTGTTTAGAGGTCAAAACAACACACCAGGGAAAGAAAAAAAAGATAAAAGAAGTACACAATTTCCACAGCTGCTGCACTAATCAGAAAATGTTCCACTTCATCCTTCGTGAATGACGGAACGCAAACATTAGAAACACAAAACAGATCCTCACAAGTGAGAAGCAGAGACCTGACAGATCCTTCTGGCCTCACAGAACAAAGAGGTGACACGAAAGAACTATAGTGTCTCCATGCAGTTCTAGGGTTATAACACAAATGTAATTAAATCGCTCACTATATTGACCTAATCAGATAGGAGGACCATAAATTAGTGGACACATGCTCACTAAAAGGCCCTCTCCTCTCAGCTCATGTGCATCTCTGATCGTTTATCATTTGAAAGGAGCAGGACTGCAGCCAGCACCCTCCTCCCCCCCCTCCCCTCCCGCTCTCTCTCTCTCTCCCTCCCTCCTGTTCTTGCTGTCTCCCTTTTAATCACAGACAAAATCATTCCTTCAGGCTCTGCTGTCTTGTCCCTCACGTTTCATGCATGGGAGCCACACAGTCCAGGTGACATTGTGTGTGTGTGAGACAATGTTGTACAGATGAGAGACGGAATGAAAACAGAGTCTTCATATTCTTATTTGACTCTTGTTTGTTCTGAAGTTTCCATGTGCAAAAATCAGTTCCTTCTCATATGAAAAAAAACACACACCGTGCAAACACACACATGCACAGAACCACACAGATGTCTGGCTGCACGCATCATGGTGATGGTGACCTTGTAAGGATGTTTAAGTTTTTATCTGAACCGTGCTGCTCTTTAGAATGCACCGGATGGAAACACTCTGCAGGCGGGTTAAAGGCTGTCTACTAAACCAATTCTCTGCCAGGGCATCCTGTAGCTTTTGTTTAAAAAACAAAAAAAAAATGTTCTTTTAAACCCATGAAGTCAATAAAAGCGTCTTTAAATGCGTTGGATTATCTCAATAGTTAATAACTAATCATACAGACACGAGCGAGATTTTTCATTTTAAAAAAACGGAAATTCTCGCATAATTTCGCCCAACTACATTTCTTTTTTTTCTTTTTCAAATACACTGCGAAATTTTGAAATAAAAAAGAGAAACATTTGACTTCAGTTAATTCTGTCTACACAGAAACCTGCGTCATGTTTGTCATTAAGTGAAGTCGATCCTAAATGAAAGACTCCAGAGATTCAACTGGTGGAGGAGGAAAAAGTGTAAGTTTACTCTGAAATCAATCATTAACGCTTCTGTCTGTTCCTGTCGGACCTGCAGCGCACACATCCGGGCATGCATGCAGCAAAAACAAATATATATATTTTAAATGAAAAAAATTATTTCAATCTAATCGTTTTTTTGATTTTCTGCGAGATCTTTAGGAAAATCATTCACTTTTTTCTGGCTTTGAGCAACAAGTCAAGGCCGTCGTTTTTATTTGTAAGGAAATAAAAATGATCAGTGGGGGAAAAAAATTAATCTGTTTACCGAAATAATTAACCTTGTAATAAAATCATTGATGATGGTGATGAGATTAAAACATATGTGAACCTAAATGACAGAATTACTTCACTGCGTCCTAAAACGAGACCTCCTTATAATTAAGCGCTCGATATTTGCGTCGTGCTTCAAACTGTCTGATCACACTTTTCTGTGATTAAAGTGTGAAAATCCTTTTATTACATTTCAGTTTCAGTCAGGAGGGAAATGACAGGACTGATGAAAAGACACAAAAACAGAAAATCCAAAAACATGATCGGGAAAATAAATTTGTTTTCATTCATGAAGATTTATTAATAAAATGTGAAAATGGATTCAATCCTCATTTTTTTAAGGACTTTACAGGACAACTATTCTGCTTCGGATAGCACGTTTTACTGGAGACAAATCCGGAGCATCACAGGAGACGAATGAGAAAAATTTACACTTTGGATTATTTATTGTAAAAAGACAAGCAGGATGCTGATGATTCTTAAATAAAAAGCAAACGCTTAAACATGGAGATGCTGGAAGGACTGTTCATGTGTTGCACCGTTTTTAGTCTTTTCTGCTTCATTTATTTTAATCTCGAGTCCCACTTGTTGATCGCAATAATCTGTCTGGTCGCTTTAATTATCAGGACAGATTATTAGCACAATCTACAGAAGGTGGTCCTCCTGTTTTCTGAAAGGCCTTTAGAATAAATCAATACTGAGGACAAAGTTGCTTTACAGTCATTTTCCCCACGTGGCTCAAACACAAGCCATAAACCTGCCGGGTTCATCGCGGGAAAGTTAATATGGATATATATATATTATAATGAAGTGATGCATAACTTCATTACTTTTTCTAATTAGGTGATGGAGCTGAACGATGCATTTATGGTAATAACAAAACAAAACAAAAGTTCCCACACAAACAGAAAGGAAATAAAAGAACAAAATGAAACACAATCCTTACATGACCAGCATGCATGGCTTCACTAACTCACACATGAAGACAGCAGATCCAAACTTCTGATTTGGCAAAGTTTGGATTTTTTTTAGTTTTCCTCCCTCACAAATGAAACCAAACATGAAAATCTGAAAATCCATATTCAGATCATTTGACTTCAAATTAAAAAGATCACATCAAATCACACCGCAGAGCTTGAGGCGTTTGTTAATTTCAGAGAAGAGATTTTTAGCTGAAGAGGAAAAAACGAGGCGCAAAGAGAGGCTTTAAGAGCGGAGCCACGCAGAAAGCTTCCTCAGCTTCAGATGAAGAGACTAAAGTCAAATATTAACAAGTGGATGATTTCAAATATATGCGGAGCACAGACTCAGAGGCTTTTATACAAGTTTTCTGTTGCTTTTAAAAGGTGTAAAACGGTAATCAAAGAAGAGCCGCACTTTGCCACAAAATGCTTTTCAAATGACAGAAAACAGTTTTGGTTTTTCACTGACTCAACTTTTGCAAAACTGCTTTAATGGAGCACGCGTGGGTTTTAGAAGCTGCGCGCAAACTAAAAGTTTTCTCTGTGGTTCTTTGCGGAGAGGAAAGTTTCTCAGCGCCCGGGACTCACATGAAAAACTCCGGAGATGAAGGGTTGTTGTCGCTGCTGGAGCCTCCGTTTTCTCTGAAGCCGGTGCTGATCAGCTTCTCGTATTTCTCCTTGTAGGCGTCCCTCTCCCTGGCCAGCCGGGAGATCTCCTGCTTGAGGTGGTCCACCTGCTGCATGAGCTGCGTCTTCTCCCCCTCCAGGACGTGCCGCTGCTGGACCCGCTTGTACCGACAGGACTGCGCGTAGCCTCTGTTCTTTAGCGTCCTCCTCTTCTGTTTCAGACGGATCACCTCCTCCTTGCTGACCCCCCGCAGCTGCCGGTTCAGTTCCCGCACCGACATGGTCACCAGCTGCTCGTCCGAGAAGCGCTCCTCCAGGCGCATGTGCTGGTGGTTTCCCCCCGCGCCGCCGCCGGACTGAGAGCCGGAGGAGGGGTGGTGTGCCCCTGTGTGGTGGTGGTGGTGATGGTGGTGGTGGTGGTGGGGAGTCCCGTTCTGGGCTGCGGCTGCGGCGATGACCGCGGACACCACGGCGGCCGCTGACCCCATCTCCTCCCCGGCCATGGCGCCCGCTGCCCCGGCTGCGCCGCCGAACTGCTGCCCTCTGGCATAGCCATCAAAGGTTTGGAGCTGGTGACTGCTGCTGATCAGCGCCTCTACGGCGTCCTCTGGGCTAAAGCCCAGAGCCTCGGGGTTCAGCTGCTGCTGGTACCCGGTCATCCAGTAGAAATCCTCCAAGTGCGTCTTCTGTTCGCTCCCTGATCCCGGACTGGGCGCAGAGAAGCTTGGAGAGGGGGGAACCGAGCTGCAAGGCGTGCTCATCGGGGTGGAAGATAGGGATCCCCCGGCGACCAGGCGGCTGCACTGGTTGATGCTGCGATCGGGCTCCACCGGCTCCTTTTTCACTTCAAACTTCATCAGATCGAAGTCATTAACATATTCCATGGCCAGGGGACTGGTGGGCAGGTCGGAGTTGCTCATTGCCAGCTCTGATGCCATCCTCTTGCTGTTGACAGTCCTCCAAAGGGGGTGAGGAGCACCTGTCAAAGTGGGCTGCTGAGACACGCACTGAGCCAGCTTGATTTCTTTATTTATTTTCTTCAAAACCGAAGGAAAAGTGAGTTCTCTCGCACTAATTGCGCAGCGCAGGTTCTGGTTTTGTGAGTCGATAAGTTTTTTTTTTCTTCAGCCTGTGTTGCACAGACGCATTGGAGCTGCGCTGTTTCCTCCCTCTCTCCCAGCTGCGGGTGTCTGAGCGCCGCTCTCTCTGTTTCTACCGTTTAACACTTCATGGCTCCTTTTAGGATTAGTGCGCCAATTTGAGGAGGTTCACGTATGTGTCCCGGGCAAATAGTTGCCTTGTAGAGAATGGAGGAGGAAAAAAAAAAAAAAAAACAACTCCACCCAAGGATTGATAGATTTTTTTTTCTAAGAGATCAGTCAGCCGACGAGTTAAAAAGCATTGCTTAGTTTTATGGGCGTCCTGACGTCAGGGCTGAAATATGAAATTGACTGAGACCCAGCCAATCAGCAGCCCAGTCCGGGGAAGTAATTAGCATAGTAGTAAAATAACTAAAGTTTATTTGAACTGCCAGAGCCCATCAGAAGACTGAATGTAGGCACTTAATATGGAAGTTATTTTATTGTCAGTTTTAAAGAAAGATGCAAAGGAAAACAAAAGCTACATGAAGGTTATCATTCATATTTTAATTTGGTAATACATATTTACTGAATCAGTAAATATAAACAGGAATGGGACTCAGTGTGTTTTCATTCGAGCACTCTGCTGAGAAGTCTGACTCTATTAATCCCGTCCTCACGTAGCATGTATGTAGAGAATTTTACATCACGGTATGTCATTTATTATTTAGGCAACTTGCTAATTACTGACTCAGTCTCAGCCTTTTTGGTATCTCACAGACAAATATAAAAGATCATCATGAATTTGGAGGAGTTTCTTTCACCAACAGGCCATGTTAAGCTGACAGATAGGTTGTTTATGTGAAGACAAAGTAAATGGCACTTTATTTTAGTGAGGAAGTGTTTAAAAAGAGCGTGCCATGCAGCTGCTCCGGCACTGTTTGGAAACCCAATGTCGCCACCTTTCGGTACAAATGAGAACTACACGAGGCTCCTTATTTGTAAACTCATTTCCCCAACTCGTGTAGCTTGATAAAATATTTATAATAAATACTCATCATTGTCAGTATAAAGTCCCTTTTTCTAATGGAATAGTGTCAGCATCTTGACGTCTGTCCTCCTGGACTCTGCAGCCTCAATCCCATGTTTGATCACAGTATTAGTGCCTCTCTGCTTCTGTCTGTCTCTCCCCGAGCACATTGTGGCACATGAGAACAAACAATAAGCAGGGCTATACACACAGGAGCGGAGAGTAAATAGGAGCACTCTCCCTGGAACATGTCACACGGGGAAGCTTCAGAAAACTACAAAGCCGCCAGCAGATAATCCAACTCCCTGGTGTCCCAACACTAGTAAATATTCTCCCATGGTCCCTGTGACTGTTCATGGGGACTTAATGTTAAACAGGAAGGATAAACATCGTGTTTTATTCATTAGAACACACAACAGAAGCCCCCTCAGATGCTTCTGAATAAATATTAGCCAGATGAGTTGTCTCATCTGATGCTGCTACATGTTGCTGTTGACAAATATAGGAATTGAACATAAAAGTGAGATTTTTTAAAATATTTTTAAAAACTAAACTATTCTTTTTCTCCAAACTGAGTTCCTTCAAAGAGCTACCTAACCTTTCTGCAGACCCCCACTTCAAAAGATCTGAACTATGGCTTAAGGTGTCTATAAAGAGCGTGTCATCAACATTTGAAGTCCAACTACAGCACAGATAAATGAGACAATCTCTGACTTTTCAAAGTTTACCCCAGAAGAACACTGTTGAAAACTAACCAATGCTTCAGGGCTTTTGATTTACTTTTACAGAGACTTTGCTAATTGTTTCATCCATTAAAAATCATCCTCATTACAGCGTGACTTGTGTGCATCTTACAACAGACTTCCCTTTTTATTTTCAGCTTGTTAACATTTCATTTGCCTCTGAGGTTCCATAAAGTTGACCAAACAGAGTTGATGTGCATTTTCTTTCAGAAACAGTCCTATTTGTCTCTGTCCAGGAAATAATTGCAATATCTTAAAATTAAACAACATATAGAAAAATGATTTGTTTGAGTCCATCATGAAATAAATATCTTGCTGTAGAAGAAAAAAAAAATGAGGCTTACTTAAGAATTTGCAAGAAATGTCTTTTATGACTTAACTCACTATAAAAAAACAGAACCATGCCTAAAATAGCCTAATTTATTACAATATTTAACAGACAATAACTTAACTAAAATGACAGGAACTAAAGGATTTCTGTATTACTAAGATTATGCCTTATAATCATCCATTACATTCCCCACTGGGAGGTGGGCTTCATTTTCATCCTCAATCCCTGTTTAATGCCGTATATTAAACTCTGGTGGCACTCCAAATGGAGGACAACCAGACGAGTGGGCTCAGTGGGCTCATCTGAGACACATTTAATTAGAAGGATAGAAAATGAAATGTTTCGTGGGGTCTTAACTAACTGTTGTATCATTTGTAATAGAATGAGGAGCCAAGAGAAGCTATTACAAAGGAGAGCTTGGAGAACAGCCTCCTCTTGCCAGCATTTTATGGGGGGGGAAGTAAAAGGATGGATAATCAGATAGCAAGCTTGTGCATCACAGAAAAGCATCTTTATATTTGGAAAGTGTTACATTTGACCAAGCAGGTCTGGCTTCACTCAGACCTTTTCTAATCTTTCAAATCACTGACCTGCTCAGGAAGAAAGCAGCAGCTCTGATGTGCAAACTGTTGTGCTTTTTGAAATGTTGGAGAAAACCTGACTGGCTGACAGAAGGGAAGCAGGTCCTCAACACGTAAGTGTGATGATTACTTCATATCACACTTGTACACACACACACAAACTACACTTGGTTAAATATTGGACAAGTGTAGAGAAAGGAGGCAAAGTTTTATTATTTTATTGTTTTATGCAGTGATAGATTCTTGCTTTGTGCAGAAATATCCAGGTCACAATAATCAATGACACATTTAAAGGTAAATACACCAGCAAATATGAATCTGATTCAAACGACTGGATGGATCTGATTAGAAAATGAGGCTGTGACACCCTTTCAGTGATTACTGCTTCAACCGGCTAATTGGCCACAGTGAGAAAGCTTGCATGTGTCAAAGTCTCCTCTCTACATCTGCTTATTGTTTCTCACAGCAGGTGGACATCACGGGCACCATCTGAGCAGTCTCATCTGCTCCCTGCTTCTAAGGCTACTGCCATCAAAATACACATAAGTAAAAACCGGCTGCGGAAGATTTTCTGTGAGATGCTGCAGAATTACAACGATTGTGGATTCACGACTGTCGTCATGTTTGCACACAAGTACACTAAAATTAGGTGTGAATATTTGGTACCTGAGCTCATCTTCTCTCATTAGACACACACTGCTACATTATTGGTCTCATTAACAATCCCCACGTGCATCACCCAGCGTGTGGAGGAGCAGGTAGAAGAAGTCCACACTCACAAAACAATAAAAACAAAACAATGCACACAAGATATGTGCTTCCCTCTAAAGCTAATAGTTTCTAATGCAGACAGACACATATGGAATATTCCAGCATTTCATGGCTAATGACTGTCATTTCCTGTTTCTAGGAGCATGCACAAACACAGTGTTTGCTTGTATGACTCTCAGTGTCCATGTGGCATAATGATTCATGTTGCAGTAGGACGTTATGAGTTGTTATTGATGCAGCTGGTATATGTAGTGTGCTATATGCTCCCTGCAACTGCATGCTGTTATTAATGTCCATACTGTCCACTCTGTGCTGTTATTAATGTGACTCATATACATAAAGGCTTCCTCCATTAGTCAGAGTCCAACTGCACCGTCTTACAAAGAGGAGGTGCAGGGAATCTTTTTCCTCTTTATCCTTCTATACTTTCCCCTCATTCTTCCCCTCCTCCTCCTTCTCATACACCCATGCACGATCAGAGATAATGCAGCCTTCTTCAATCCGAAAGAAAGCCACCATGTCATCTGTTGTCTCAGAAGTTATGTGGTTAACTTGAACCTATAAAAAAAAGAAATTCATTGATTATTCAGATTATATTTTTTGTTACAAAACACACAGTAAAAATGTAAAACTTTGATAGGAGTTTGTTTACAATAACATAATATTCTTCTTATAAAAGTTTTCTAGTTTATAACATTAACTAAGAGTATAATGTTTTGTGTTACATGTGATTAGAAATGTTTATACATGGAAATGAAGTATTAGTTATCAAAATAAAAAAGCACTGACATTTTTTTTCTCTTTTTGTACAGAGAAGACTTTTGATCTCTTTTAAAACAGTCAACAAGTAAAAAATGAAAAAAAAAAATGCTGTGATTTTACATGATAATTGGAAACTAAACAGACTATACAAGAAAGCTCTAAAATAAAGATTTTTATAAACTTTTTTTTTAGATTACATGCAGAATTTGGCGTTTGAAGCTTTGTCCTGTGAAAAGAAACTTTAAAAAACCAACTACCATTCCTTGAAGGATTGTGTTACTTGCTGCCTTGTATGTCAAAGTTTTAAAGAAAGCTTTTAGGTGGTCTGTTAGTGCTCACACTATGTGTTGGGGATGACTTTCAGCTACAAACATATCAAATTTCAGCTCAATATCTGTAAAAGTGACTGAGTTATAGGCATTTTTGTGTTCGCTAGGATCCATTAGCTGTGGCAACCATCTTGAATTGGATTGACTCCAAAAGTTTATCAATTTTAGATGTACATCCAGTAATTCCTTTCTGAGAGTTTCATTAAAATCTTTCCCGTGATTCATGACATATTATAACAAACAAACAGACAAAGGTGACTGCACGACTGCTCACCTTGGAGGTGGACGATAATGACACAATACATTACTGTTAGGCACTGCAATTAACAAAAATAATTAATAGAATGGGAAAGTTTCTCCAATTTATTATTAAGGTTATCATTTGCCTTTTTTGCCTTTCATTAAAAGAAAAATTGGCAGCTGAATACTTTGAATAAGCAATTTTAGCTTCAAACATTATTTATGTGTAAAAGCTGCTTAAATAACCAAAATCCTATAAAAGTTTACAGTAGAGTTGTTTTTATAAATACATGGTAAATAAATGCAGTAACACTTTGACATTACGTGAAGCTAAAGTAGGGATGAAACAATCAATTAAACTGTGAATATTAATCAAAAGCAATGCATCTTGTGTGATGATAAATATTAACTGGATCGGTACCACCTTACAGACAGTGCAGCCCATGTGTCCCAAGTCTTCCCAACACAAGCTTTCATTTTATTGGAGATGTTAAAATATTCAGCCTAAAGAAAAAAAGAATGAGATTGTAAATACCCGAGTGCGTTCAGTGTGATTTAAGATTATTACAGATGAGTGTAAATATTAATTTAACCCTCCCTGCGATAATCCCCTCATCTGTTCCTTCCAAATTGAAGAATCATTTGCCTCGTAAGCGGAGGAGTGTGTGAGGTAGCAGGCAAACTAAAGTCACATCTCTCTGCGTTATTCTGTACTCTGTCACAGAGGAAGATGCAGAGACAATACAGGCCAAGGAGCACCAAGGCCTCATTCAACAATCCTTTATATCTCGGCTAGATTAATGCCAGGAGACAAATGCACTTCCACTGGGATGTGAGTTCTTCTGAGGGGGAGCAGGGGGAGGAGAACGGAGGGAACAGGGGTTGATTGTTACTGGACCGAAGGGAGGAGTGAAGTGGGATGATGAACAAGCTTCATGTAACTGGTGGACTTTTGATTATGGCAATATTGAGTGTGGAAATGAGATGTTTATCAGATGTGGTTTTGAGGGAGAGACGTGAGGAGCAAAGGAGCAGGGGGCGGACTGAGATAAGCTTTAATCTGGCTGCTAAATGGAGGGTTTGACATGTTGTGTCTGTCCAGAGAGCCCTGTGGGACACACCTCCTCTTCATCTACTCTCCGTAAACTCTCACCAAGCTCACAAACAGCCACAGTTGAAACCTCATGGTGAGAATTTGTAAAGTGATTTACATGCGACAGACTCTTAAACTAAAAGATCCTAAGAGCGACATGTAATTTTGAGAGGGGTAAAAGAGGGTTTTGACAGCAAGAAGGATTGAGACGAAAAAGAGAGGAAAGTATCTAGAAGCTTTTCCTAAAAATGCACAAACAGACTTAGTAAGAGTTAGTCATGGTTCTTTGCTCACTCATAGTAGATTTGGATGCTTACACAGGAGCAGAGACACCCTTCCTGTTGCTTATCCGCTTCCTGAGCCTCAATTTGTATTGAAATCCCTCACAGGCAATTATCCATAAGCGAATGGTGTACTTACTTTGAGCTTCTATAACTTTCTTTCTCAGTAATCCGCACCATTTTCATTTTAAAACTCTGATTACAATTTCAGAGTTTATTTATATGAAAAAAAAGCAAAAAAAAAAAAAGGGTCCTCACAGCTCACACAGAGTATGAAATCCTGCTGGACTTCTCGCTGGCCGCATAATTTGAAAGACTGAATAATCTTTCACTGGCATAAAGTTGAGAATCCCTTTTCGGGGAGAGAAATGTCGGTGGCAGTTGGCAACCATGTGGTCAGAAAGACATTTTGTTGAGTAAAGTGTTGGCAGGCAGGCAGGAGGAACCCCTCTCTTCTGCTCTCTCTCCCACCCCCTCACCCACCTCTCAGGCTGTCAGGAGTGTCATATATCTGGAGGATATCTCAGGGCGAGGGAGATCGCAGCCCAATTACGGGCTGATAACTAATCAATAGGTCGCTTATTCCTACAGCAGAAAGTAAAAGAATGGGCCCCTGGGACGCATAGTTCAGATTACTCTCTGCTCAACATGGGACAGCTGCTAATGGTGGCACAGAAAAGAAGTTTAAAGAGGCAGACAGAGGAAGAAATTAAAGGAAAGAAAAGTGCTCCAGCGTTGCAGTATGGGAAAATGCAGTCATGGTTGGGAGATAAATACAGTAAATGGAGAAAAATGGCGCAAAGTCCTGTCATATTTGATATGGCATAAGTATTTTAAAAGATGGGTTGTGTGGAACATGCATGAGCAGTTAGTGTCTTACCTGCAGCAGACAATGGTCAGAGTAAATCCTGTTTAAAGATTCAAAAAGAAATTCTCATGGAGGAGTCAAGCTAATAGGTAATCAGAGCAGGAACCATGTAGGAGCAAACTTCTGCCATCTTAAATTACCTAAATTAAAAGAAATTAGTACTTTGAGCAAATTCTATACTCTGTATTTAAACTGTTACTTTTTGATGAGTCAGTTATTTATATTTAGTATTTTTTTTTAACCAAACAGTACGATGTCCATGTTGCCTCACTAACTTCACAGTTAGTGACAGCTGAATACTACCACGGATCATCTGCCAGGAGTTGTTCAGTGTTTCCAATCAACCTCAGAGAAGTTACATTTTCTTTGCCTTAGTGATTTCAAGTTGTTGTTTTGAGGTCAGAGGAACTTCGACAAATACAGGATTTGTGATGAGATATGTTCTGCACCTTCTGTGGGTGCAGTTACGTGTTGCTGCACAAATGTTCTGCAGCTACAAATGTCACTAGAAAAAAAATACAATACAAAGAGCTGTTTCCTGCAAAAGTAAAAATACTTTCTTTTTCTTTTTCTTAAAATTTTAGAGTTTAGCTTGTCAAGAATATTGCACATTCTTAAACAGATACTGTTAATGTGCCCTAATTAATCAAAAAGCCATTTTCATCTGATGTCTTTGGACAGGTGTTACAAATCAAAATTAAAATTAAAATCAAACTCTAACAGTATTCAAAATGTCCTTTCAGTCTCATTGTAGATTAACATTATATCACAACTTAAGCAACTTTTTAGGCTTTTAAATATACCTATCTTGTTTTTTTCCGCCCTGCTCTCAATATAAATGTGAATTAATAAAGTGTTAGATCACAACTAACTTGATGCAAGACATCACTCACACATTTTCAATCCCTATTTATTCCTGCTGTATTCATTTATTATTTATGTATTTTATAATTATTGGCCTCTGTTAGTGCTTAGAACTTCAAATTCTCAGAAATCATGCTAGCTGCAACCTGGTTTCTTGTCTCTGCCTCCAAACAAACCACCTCTTGATGCTTGAAGAGTCCTCTTTCCATGGAATACAAGAACTATTTGTTCTCATTTCTTTTGACAGGCCATTCGTTTTGTCGCTCCTCTGTCACTGTCGTCTTCATGAAGAAATATAGCAGCATCCTCTGCCCCTGCCCCACACACCCCCTGCCCTTAGCTGACAACCTGCCCAGATCTCAGCTGGGCCCTCTTCAGAGGGCCCTCCTGCCATTTCTACCACTTCTTTACTAATACTGTGTGAGCTTCGAGTTCAAAGTATTTCAGCTCCTTGATCCTCCGGCTCCAAGTGGAGAATTGTGTTTGTGAGTTTTAAAGTTTGTAAATGCTGTATTGGCGCTGAAGAAAAGTCTGATTTTGTAAGCTTTAGAAGATGAAGAAAAACATTGAGGCGTGATAAGTCTGTCTTGCCTTAAGCAACAAATGTGTAATCAGCAGAATGGTGTTTTTGGCCATCAGACGTAAGGTGTCAGTGAAAGAAAAAAGTCTGAACCCTTTACACTGATCAAGTTTCTCCCAATCTGCTTGTTTATCCTCCTCTCTCCGTAGATCAGTGCAAAGCTACTTTACAGCTTCTTAAACCCAGCGTGTTTCTCCCAGACAATACAGCTGAACCACAAAACAGCTTTTTGTGACTTTACTGATTAAACACAGCAGTGGTTTTGGATCAAATCAGAGAAGAAACAGCAAAACAGACAGAAAGAGACTGAATGAGAGTCACTCTTTCAAACAACTTCATCTTTAAATCAGCTCCATTGGAATTGGCACACGGGCCAGATTCAAAGTTTTCCACTCAACAAAAGAACAATGCAAAAGCTTTCTCCAAATCGATTGGTAATACGTCTCATCCCATTGATGCCATCTCTAATCCATTCTGGGCTCCTGAGTGAGATGGAGGTGGAGAGGCAGAGGGAGCGCTTCAGCCCGACATGGAGAGAGAAACTGTAAATAGTGGCTGAGCAGCCATGTATTCTGAGGAATTTGTGTTGTTTTTCTTTTTTTCTTCTCTCTTCTCTTCGCTGTGATGAGGCTGTGTTGTTAAGCTCTTTAGTCCGCATGGCTAATGGAATAGGGTTGGCAGGATTACACAGGGCTAAAGCACTGTGCCTGGTGAGCCTTGGAGAAACTGCTGCAGCTTCGCCAAGTGAAAGGAAGGGAAGGATGGAAAAGGACGAATGGGTTTATGGAGCAGAAGGGGCAAAAAAGGGGGTTGGGGGAAGGGAGATTGTAGGTTAATTGAAGAGAAGAGAACTCCTGACCATACAAGGCCATTATCACATCTGTCAGATCTCATTCTTAACGGCTCTTTAGAGTTTTGCTGCTATGACCTGGAGGTCGTTGGCCTCCCAGTTTGTTGAACACTTTGCTGCCCAAAGGCTCTTAAATTTTTTAGGGTCACCAAAGCTGGTGAGAGGAGGAAATAGAGGATTGCTCACACTTGGCTTCTAATAGTAATGAAACCAGCTGAAGGTTTTTAACTGGTCATAAAATCAGTGGCAGGAACAGGAGGGTATTAATTGTATTAGTGCATTCATGGTTCTGTGAGCACCTTTTCTGCTTCCATGATCATCTCTAAGAGATAAAATTGAATCTACAAAGATACTGACAAAAACAATTTTAAACATAGATATATAAATATATAATAAAGCTCCCCCACAACTTGGAAAGGAAAAAGAGGTAAAGAAATAGATGGTTGGATGGATGAATTCCCCCATTTTTAAAGATGTGCAATAGTTGTGTCCCCTCACTACACCCTGTGTTTATTTCAGGGATTTGTCTGCCCTTTACTTCTCTCTTCTTTCTCTCCCTCCTGATCTTCCCTCCTCTTGTCACTTTGCAGGAATAAATCTGTTTCCAAACGTAATGGAGCACTCCAGGGGGGAGGGGCCTCCGTTTAGTATGGCGCTTCCTGATTGGCTGCTTAGCGCAGCGTCGAATATGATGATAAATCTGGCCCAGGTGTCACCTCTTCGGCAGCAGGTGAGGATTGATGGGATACAGGAGGACTATCCATCATCCTGGGCAGGTGGCACGCTATTGGAATTTGGGAAATCTGTTCCCAATCAGGGTCCTGCGGTGCTCGGCAGGGTTCGCAGCGCTGTTTGGGAGGCGTTACTGGAAATCAATGGCAAGCACTCAAGGTCAATGTACTGTTAGAAAACTCCTTAAGCTCTGACGGATAGACCCCTCTACTCTTTCTCTGTTTCTCTTGCTTTCTTACTTTCTCCACAAGCAAATGTGAGGAGACACTGACATCTTCTATACTCTGCTGCCCTGTTAAAGGAAAGGTGGTTTTCAGGTGGATGTCATACCGGCTGTCTGGAGTAATTTGCAACATAGCCCTTCTCTAGGTGGAGCCAGCAAGTGCCAATCTAAGGCCGTGGCTGGGACTGGGGCTGGGAAGTATTGGAGATCTAATAAAAGCCCAGGGCGTCTGCCTGGCTCCCTATTCTTATAGATTACCTGTAAGGCACCTTGTCTCTGCTACTGTAAGGGTTGGGAGTTAAGGCAGACATTCACCCTCACCTCCTTGGATGGTTGAAAGTCAATTCAAACTGCAGATCAGAGGAGGGGGAAAGTTTGTTAAAGATCTTATACAAACTGGTGACTCAGCATGCAGCCTAATTGTAGTCTCAGTTGCAGCTCAAAAAGTGATTGCACTTCAATTGAGTTTAATCATAAAATCTACAACACAACTGCCTACTGTTTGTTTTAACTTCTTCTTTTAGTTAAAACAGCAAAAAGGAAAGTAGAATTACTTGGATATATACTTCAAATACATGGTCAAAGATCCCATGAGTTCAAACTCATGAAAGAAATTCTGTTTCCCATAATTATAAAGTTATTGAGCAAATAACTGGTGAAGGATTTTGCAGCTCAGAACAAGTATTTCCTTTGTTTTATTTTAGTTTATTTATTGTGTTAGTAAATTGGAGACCATATCAAAGGTAAAAGGAGACCAGATACCAAAATTAATTTAAAATGACAAAAGTAAAATAGCAAAAAAATCTATTTATATACTTTAAATAAGCAGAAACACAAAAAATTATCATAACTTTTCCAGTGAATAACCAAACCACATTATGACCCACTTGTCCATCAGTCTCTCAAACCAGTTGGCACACAGACATATTTATATCTGCATATATTTAAGAAGCAACACAGTCTCACAAAACAAAATTCATTGCCTTTTTTAACCAAAATATAGTTGTTATTTAAGCTACTGGAAATTCACAAAATAAGAAATTGATCAGTTTTAAACTCAAAATAGCAAAAAGCTATTTTCTTTTTAATTTTTAACCACACTGATTTTTATTTAGCTTAGCAATCTAAAAACCAGTTAATTCCAAGTTCAAGTTTTATGAATTGTTTTTCATCTAGAAAATACACACTACCAGAACATGTCAGATACAGTTTAAGTTAAAAGAAAAAAAAAAAAACACAACCAGGTTGTGGTGAGCTGGTACCTATTTCCAGCATTCCAGCATTCAATGTGCAAGAGGTGGGGTGCAAATTAAAAACAAAAAACAAAAAACAAAAACAACAACAAATAAAATAAATAAATAACTAAAAAATCCCACCTAATTTAGTTTTTGGATTGTCTCCTGGAGATTAACACTTCACAAAGTCCTTGCTGTGCTACACATTTTCTTTTGATGCAATAAAACAATAAAATGTTGACCATTTATTTTTTGAACTGGAACACCCCCACCCATGTCTTTCCACACACTAGCTATCTGTCTCCTTCCTTTCACCTCATTACCAGCATGGAGGTCAGCTCCAGTGAAGGTTAGAGACCTAACCAACTGTGTCCATGTTCCTGTACACTTTAAGGTCATATCTTTGTCTTTTACCTATTACCTTCACTGCTTATTCTTCTTTTATCAACACTCAGTTGGACAGAACATTTCAAGTGTCAGTCTTGTATTTCCAAGTTCATCCTACCTTTACCTCTACTAGTCTTCCCGCTGCATATTTGCCTCCCTACCCCCCTATTCCAAGGTGACCCAGCCTCCCAATCCCCACTATCGGTCAGACTCGGGCCCCTATTAATCCTACTTCATTTGTCCTGCCTCTCCTCTCTACTTTGGGAGGAATTTATGACAGTACCTTAAATGCTAATGGAGTCTAATCTGTGGAGAGCTTCGCTCTTTTCTAAAGACTCCTATCACTCTTTGTGCCACATGCATACAATAAGTCCACACACAGAGGGACAGAGCCAGACTGGTATTAAGAGAAAGTTTTGTCAGTGAATAGACAGCACATGTCCATTCAAATATATTTCCACCCAGGAAATCATGTCCTTTTTGTGGAATGGTGAAAATAATATTTTTTTGTCAGAATGCCTTAGGCTCAAAAGATGAATCCTCTATCAAAGTTCAATGGCTCACTGTGGTGAGTCACTGTGGTTAACTGGGGAGATTAATTTGGCCTGGTGTACTTTACTGTGACTGGATGTATGCCTATCCCAACGTCTGCCCAGCTTCTTCTGTCTATCTGTCACAGTAACAATTAACATGAAAACTCCTCAAGGATGTTTAGCCTCACTGAAGTATGAAACCTGTCAAAATAGTGTGTTTATAAGGGAGAGGATAAAACTGGACAATTTTCTGCCTCACTAGTTTATTCAATGCTGGAGTAAAATAATGCACATTTTAAATGGATGTAATTACTAGTTATCACCAGCAGTTACTTTGAGTCACTTTGTGCTAGAATAGAGTCTAAGGACCAAAGGTTTCTCTGCAACAGTGGAAGCTATATACCTAACACACAGTCGTTCAGTAAAGTGAACTACTGTGACACTTTAGTTCAGAGCACAGATCCTCTTTGTTTGATTTGTAAGTTGGATGGACCAAATGAATATGCAGTGAAGGATTTTATTCCTGAACAATAACAGCCAAAATGGTGCAGGAGATAAACTCAACAAATGGGATACATGCACAGAAAAATACAACATACTGTACATGTATATTCATGCTGAACAGGGATTTGATCCTTGATCAAACAAGCTCAGAAGCATTTTTATATTTAGCTATAAATAAAAACAAGGATAATTTTACAGAATAGGGTATATATATATAAACAAACACACAGAGCCAACAAAAAATATTAATTCATTATTAAGGATTTTTCCTTCAATCTTTATGTTAATTACACATTCTTGTCATATTGTCATGGTTTTGAGGTTCCTCTGGTATTTGGATGCAGTTATTTATTTTTTCTGTTTGGATTTGCCTTAGCTCCTTGTTTTCAGTTCTGGGTATTGATGAGCTCCTGGTTTTTATTCAGTTATCTTGTTTATTTCTGTCAGGTTGTTTTTCGTTATCAAGTATCTGTGTTTCTGTTAGTAATCTGGTCTGGCATTTTTAGGTTTTGTTTTCTTCCCAGCCTGGGTTTTTCCTCACATTCCCTGTTTGCCTTGTCACTGTCTCTCACACACACATCCTCTACACACATACACACATCTAGCATTCATCTGTAATCATCCCAGCTGCACTCACTCACTAATCACCCATTCCAGCAGATAAAAGCTCCAGTTTTTCGTTCATGCTCTGTCAGATCCTCATATGTGTATCTTGTCCTGTCTCTGCCCTGGTTTTGTTTTTTCATTTATTATTTTTTTTAGGATTATGCATGGCTGCCTGCATCCTTAGGTCCACCACACCAGCCAACATTTTTACGCATATTTATTCTTACATATCAATAAAAATAAGGTCCAGCAACACTTCAGATCATTGACTCTGCTACATCTCAATCAGACGACCACTTGAATTTGACAAATGGAATTACAAAGACATCAGAAATAGTTATAAATTATAATTAAGAAGGTAATTTCTCTAAAGAAAAATACAAATACAAATAAAGCCTAATAAATGTGACTTGTGTTTGCTGTTATATAATAAAAGCATTTTACATTTTGGCATTTTGAAAGATTTTCACTGACAAACCCGACTTAATAATAAACTCGGTATAATTACATTCATTATATCAATGGAGAAACATCATATTGGAATCCACTGAGGCATGCGTGTGTGGGTTTGTGTCTGTGTTTGTGTTAATTCTGGTCTGGTCACTGGAGTAAGCTACGCTAGAAGAAGCAAAGCTGTGATTGCGTTGAGCACTGTGCTGCGACCGATAGACTTAATGCCGGCTCCACCGGGCTGAGATCAGCTATTAAGATAACCCGCGCCAACTTAGTTTAATTCCTGGGCAGAATTATGCTGCTGGTCTGCATTTGCATTCATGGAAATTTCATTAAAAGACTACTTTTGGCAAAGATTTAGGTTTTCCTGTTATTTCTGAAGGATGAGCACTGTCATTTGCATGAATGCATTATGTATAAGAAGCGTTGTGACATAAAACAGTTTAGCAAAATACACACCTTACATTTTAATCTCTTCTATTTATATGATGGAGAGAGGAGTAGATTTATGATCCTGAAATGTGCACACAAATCTATTACAAACCTTGTCAGCTTTGGTTTTATTTTGTTGAAAATGCCTGTTTAGTGCACCGTTGTTGGTTCATTTATCTGAATATAAATTGAAGCAGGTCATTGACTGATCTTACAGTTCAGAGGAGCATCCAGAATAAAGATGGCCACTGAGACTTCAGTGATCAAACTGTAATAAAGCTGGTCATCCTACAGTTAAAACACAGCCTGACAGTGAGCTATTGTTTCCTGGAACTGTGGCTACCCATAAGGCTGTTCTATTCTCATAATCACCTCACATAATGGATGATATGGGTCAACGTGGAGGTGGGGTATTTTTCATGCTCACTTTCAGCCAGGCAGCCTATTCTTTTACAGGAGCCTCTTCATGTGCGGGTCGGAACAACGCTGAATTTCATGTTGCATTTCTTCCTGTTTTCACCTTGGTTTTACTTGTTTATCGCAAAATGTCAACAGGAGGTCATGGTCCAAGGTCTCTGAATAGAAGAAAACAGAAACTGGAAAAAAAGCCTGCAAAGATAAGACTATAAGAAGTTTTATGAAACTGTTTTCTCAATGTCTTGATCAGCTCTTTCATTTTACCAAGTTAGAAAAGAAAGAATAATGGATTTTAGGAAAAGCTCACAGAGATCAGCAGTTCTGACAGCATTTCATCTGATCAATAAAGTTGTGAGACATGAAACAAACATGTTACATTTTCCTACATGTTTTCATATCAGGTTATGCATTCATAAGTGTATATGAATATATATAAAAAAACAATAAACCATATGGTTCTTTTATTTGTTTTCCACTGCAGGTTTACAGCAACAAATAAATTGAATGCATAGGAGTTTTATGACAAAGGAAATAACACAAATACTTTTCCCAGCACTGTGACTGACAACACTAAATGTGACAATCAGCAGGCAAGAAAAAATCATTCTGAGAACATGTTATGTGTACACTGCTTGTGCTTATTTGTGGTACATAAGATGTAGATTGTTGAAGCTGATTCCCAACAATGCTTAAAATCCACATCATTTTAGGAGTTAAGCGCCATCAAACTCATATTTTTAAGCTAAATTGAGAGCATTTTTTTAATCCACCGCCTGCAACTTACATGCTGCAGGTTTACAGCGGGAACAACAATAGGTCTGCATCACACACTTCTTAAATCTATTCTGTAAGTGTTTACAGCGCAGTGCATTCAGTGATCACAAAGTACCCTCTTTCCCCCACCCAGCTCCAACTCCACCGCCTTAAACTTTAATAGTGGGCAGTTAAATATTAATAACTGACATCAGTGGGGGCTGCTTTACTGTTTTTGGCAGCGGTACAATGTTTCCCCGACTGGTTAACTACTGCACTGGTCCACTTCCAAATAGGAAGCACGCACACACACACACACACACACACACACACACACACACCTATTCATACATTTTACACACTATAGGCAGACAGGAACACACACACAAAAGTTAAGTGTTTACTGCTCAAGTTATTTCTCCTCTTGATACAAATATGGACAATGAATACTCCAAAATAAAGTTGCAAACACAAAATTATTGCTGAAGCTTGTTGAATTATGACAAGTAAGGTGGTGTCAGGTTGGGTGGAGATTGAGGTGAACCCTGACTGAGCTTCAGGAAAAACTCATTTTACTTAAAATAAGAGAAACAAAAACAGAGGCTGATGAGAGGCAAGACACGATGAGAACCCAGACAGCGCATGAAGCGACAATGGACCAGTCAGTAAGCGGAGAAGATGACCAGGTTTTAAGGACAGATGCTAATTAGGGGAAGTGGGCACAGGTGAGTGATTATAAAATTAGGGACAGGTGTAGATGGGCGATGCAGGCTAACAAGGGATAACTGAGGAGGAGTGAATGATGGCAGGAGTACAAAAACACAAGGAGCAAAAACCGACTAAGACCAGATTAAACATAAAGACAACTAAATAACAAAATAAAAGAAATAATAAACCCAAACTGAAACATGAATCAGAAACTTGAAAAACAACCTTAAATCCTGACAGGTGGACAGAAAAGTAAGAGGAGTACGTCCACTAAGAGAGACAATTTACTTGTTTATATTGAAATATGTTGGTGTGGTTCTGTTGTGGAGTTCCTGTTTTGACAGGACTAATAAACATTTAGGAACAAATTATCTTGCCATGCCAATATGACAATGCAAAAAGGAGCATTTGTGAAAGGCAAGTCTTTTTTGAGGCTAAAAATAAGGGTTTCCTTATCCTAAATGAAATCCTAATCCTAATGAAATCTAACTAAACATTGGTTAAACACACAATTGAATAAATAGACAGACAACAATGAAGTTTCTGAAGGTAAATCCCAGTTTCCAGTCTGGTTTGGACCTGCACCTCCAAACTCATCCAGCCTTTAAACAGGCATTTTGCCTGTTTAAAGTAGGTCTAAGTGGCATCTTTAAAAAACACATTGGCTGAAGCATGAGCAGAAACTACTCTAGCAAGTACAAAGTTAAAAGCATCGGGTGAAAAATGTATTATTTGATAACTATGTTTTATGCAGTCTTTTATGTTTGTTCCTACATATAGGTTTTGTATATTAGCCTCTAAAAAGACCTTCTGGGATTCTGCCATGTTCTATTTTCACCTTCCTTGGGTGCACAGTGTTTGTTAAGACATAGTCCCTGTTGTCTTTGCGCATCTTTACCTAAACATGTTGGGTCTTCACAGGTCAGCAGACATCAGAAGAGCTGTCTCCTTGTGCCTGGAGCATTTTAGGTTTTTGTACCTCCACCAACTCAACTATCAGGCAAGCTCTGCAGAAACACAACCTTGTTTGCCTCAAGGCTGCACTAAAACAGGCCATACTTCAATCACACTTACCTTAATTAAGAGAGAAGCTAAAGCTCAGCATTTGCACAATGCTGCAACCGTCAAAAGAGATTTAAATCAAAATTTCAGCTGTGTGTTTAAACTTTTTCTGCTTGACCTCATCAGCAAAACTCCGCAAGTTATCAAACCTTGAAATGAGCGCTGCTATTGTCTCTATTTTCAGTTTTGTCTGTTGCAAGGATGTAACACAGAAATTGGTCAAGATTCCTTTTGAATGTACATAAATAGGCTTAAGGAAACACATTTACGAGAAATGCTTCATAAATTTAAAAAAGTAAACAGAAACATAAATAAATATTTTTTTCACATATTCCCAGAGCATTTGCCTATTTATGTTTTATCTAAAGAAACAACTCATCCAGCAAGCACTGAAGAGCTCGTGTCAGCAGTTTTGGTCAGATGCCGTTCTTATTTTCATCGTTTCTCTCCGACTTGCTCAGTCTCTTGCTTTATGTTGTGCTATGCATTTCCCCGATGAATCACACTGGTTAAGAAGTAAAGTGAGCACATACACAGTAATCCTTTTATTTGCTTGATGAACATATTTGTTTGCTCCTGGGTTCTCACTCTTCAAGGTAATTACCTTCCCCTATCTCAACCTCTAATTACAGGTTTTGTAGTACAATCAAGGTCCTTAAAGTCACCAGACTGAAACCTCCCTTCATGAGCTTTCTTAATTTAATTTTCTGATGATTATAAACAGAATTTGAATTATTTTTATAAATATGCTATTTTTTTTTAAGTTTGCAATTTATTTTTAGCTAAACTTGATGTAAATGCATCACTCCCAAATGGCCTCATGTTGATGTCCAGCATTGGTCTTCACGCTGCTGTTTATCTGGTGAAACTTTGTTGACTAACAGCTGCTGTATTGAAGCTTCAGGCTCACTCCTTGTAAGCTTGTTCTCTACAGAGGTCATTGTGGAGGAGAGCTCAACGGGCCGGCGCCGGCCCCAAACTGTGCTGCCAAAACGGGAACAGGAGCACTGCTAATCTGAGAACTGGGGAGGGGTAGGGTGGGAGGATTAGGCTGCACTGGTATTGTCTGTTTGATGAGGGATTAAATTTGGTTAATCCAGACCTTCATATGGGATTCCTCATTTAAGATAGCGGCGCAGTTCCATCACACAGCTTACCCACAGACTCTCGCACTTCTTTCTCAATCAATATTTATTCTACTCTCCCCCTTGTCTGACTGTCTGTCTGTCTGGCTGGCTTCCCCAGTGAATCTTTTTGAGTCGACATCTTCACTCCTCATTTACCCATAATTGTTATCACCTCTGATAAGGTTGTAAGATTAATAATCTAAGTGTAAGAATAGAAAAACACACAACCCTATGTTTTCAAATATGAGAAAGTTAGAAAACTCAAACAAAACATACTAGAAATTTATAAGTAATTATTTATATTAAAGGGTATATTTTATATATTATTATTAAAAAAAGTTTAATGGAAATGTATGGGCATGTCCATTGATTGAATTTTCTTTAAACAAGAAGCAATTGATTTACTATCATTTTAATTTTACTTAGACAAAATCAGAGAGCCAAATCATTTTGAGTCAGCTACCATCTTTGAAAAAGGAGAAAAAATATAAATATGCACATTTAGTTATTTACAAAATCTCAAACTATTGACCAGAATCATCTATCCTTAAAGTTGTGAAAGTCAGAATACATTTTATTTACAAGTTTAAGAAAAACATCCCTACAGCAAACATGCAGATTCAGCTCTATAAGTGCATTTGGTCTCTTTGCATATGTTCTCAAAGATGAAATATCGACATTATTTCCGCTGCTCATATCACAGGTTGATGTGAATAAAAAACTTATTTCTTAAGCTCAAATATTGATGGCTTAAATGTGATTTTCTATATATTTTTGTAGATGTAGCTGCTCCCCGGAGAGCACATAAAAAGGACAATAACAATATTCTAAGTGCCATTGTGCTGTATCATCAATGTTCCTCCTGATGCATACAGTTTTATTGTACTTTTCATTCAATCAATACAAAAAGGAAGTGTTTTTTTCCTCCTAGATAACTTGCCACTTGCCAGTACAAAAGCACAGTCATAAAAATATATGATCTAATTGATTCATAGTGAAAACAAATTCCTGAGTTTTATGCATCTGGGCAAAGCCTGAGCAAGAAACAGATGCAGATATATTTCATAATCTCCCAAAATATGCTTACTTGTGACAGGCAAATAAAGGCACATATGTACATTTAAACAGTTAATAAAACAAAGCCTGTTTAACAAACCAACCGTGTGGGAGGGCAGGAGAGAGGGATGGGTGAAAGTCAGTATATCATCCGTTTATATCTGAGCAGCAGCTTGTAAAATCCCCAGCATTGTCCTTACCACACGTGCACCGCTTCCCTGCTTGCTGACATCTCCCTCCTCCTCCTCCTCCTCCCCCTCCTTCGTTCGCTCGGCTCTAGCACCATTTAGAACAGTTGGCATCATTAATGGGAGGGATTGCCTCTAAATTGGCAACAATGAAAAGACAAATTATGAGTGGCAGAGTGCTGGAAAGATAAAGGGCGGGTGGGAGGAAAAGAGAAGAATTACAATATTTGAATAATTTAGCCCCCTGTGGCTGGGATGACAGGAGCGTTATTCTGAAGGAAGGCCCTGCTGCTAGAGAAATGAGAGGATGTAATGAAACACAAGCGTGTGTGTGGGTGTGTGAGTGTGTGAGTGGGTGAAATGCGAGGGTTGCTCTTCCTCAGCAGCTCGGTACGTTTGATTTAACAAGTATTTTCTCACTTAGCAATCAGCCTGGTTATGGAGAGGGACGGTGTGACATGAGCGCTGTGTGTTTTTCTCTTTGACAGAAACAGAGAGGCGGTTTGGCATGTCAGCACTGAGTGCTTTTTGTTTTGTCAGATCTGTGCATATTTTCTTCAAGACATTTCTCTATTTACACCTGCAACTCTATTTACAGCAGACCATAACTTTTAGTGTAACTTTTCCACAAACTATTAATCCCCCTCCCCCCTCCTCCTTCTCCTCCTCCTCCCTCCCCCCTCCTCTCTCTGGATGTGGTGCAATCCATGGAGCATTTGTACTGGGCCAGTCAAAAAAAAAAAGTCCCTCTCTTCTAAATTTCTGCGAATGTGGGCCCAGTGACAGCTCCGTCCCTCACCTGTCCCCCATAGCGCTATCTAGGGACCCCCTCCCAAGTCTTCTCTGTAGCAAAGAGAGGAGACACCCCAGACACCTCCCCACTCTCAACTCCACTCCTGCCTTTGAACACTTCCTCTACTTCAATGGCAACTTGTCTAGAAAAGCTCCTGCACTCCATTCCTCACACAGGCACTTATAAGAAAGAATTCTCTCTATCCCTCCTCTCCAGCAGCTCTCCTCCTCCCTGCACCTTCTCTCTCTTCCTCTGCTGGCACTTGTAATTATCTTATGCCTGGGAGACAGGTTTTAAGCAGAGGTGTCAGGCCAGGTGCTTCCTGACAGCTGGGGATGATTAGGAGAATTCTGGAGTTCTGTCACTGGTCTCCATGGTGCTCCCCACGGCGACCGAGATGCCTTGTTGTCACAGCAACAATAGCAACTCTTAATTTGTTGACGGGGAGAAATTCATCAAGGCCTTGGTGCCTTGGTAGTCCTAAACAACAGACCCTCTGGGGGGTAAGGAAGCCACACCAAGGGACCAGGAACTGGACTACTGATGGACAAACAAAACTTTTGCAGCCCCCTCCTCACTTGTTTCCACTTAGTATATACACTACAAGTTGCTATTCATTCGCTGCCTTCTCTCTGTTTTGGTCTCCTGATGGTCTCTTACTGCTTTTCGTAGAACTATTTGTCAGTTCTACACAGACCCAGACTGAAAGACTTAAATTAGTTCATTAGAGCCCATCTCAGTCTCGTTGGTGTCTCAGTGCATTTCTTTGCTTGGGTACATGTTGTAAACGCATGCCTGGTAATATGCTGTCAAGTACATTAACAGCCATGTGTATGTTTTCCTCTGCTGTTATAACCTGTGTTTTGAGACTACAAGAAGCAGGAGACGTCCGAAGACACACAGGCCTCATAAATGTTGAATCTGAGTCTCTGTGCTGTGCTACAGACACTTGGCCTGACTTCTGAACCACAAGGCTGCTGGGATACAACTCTACATCACACATGCTGCTCGCACTGGTAGAGGATTTATGTTGCAATATCTTTCCCCCTGAAAGTTTGAATTCAGAGATTTTATTTAATACACAATTACAAAATACAAAAATCCTGTAAGTTCTGTTTTAGTTTTATGGTGACTTCTTAAATACTCATTTCTGATTGGAAATAAGATTCAGATAAATACTCAGCAATATATATCTTCCCGTGCAAAATGAGAACCACAAAACATGTAACATCTCAATACAAAACAATCTATCGTAGCAAAGTTATCTGCAATAAAATTAGTGCCACCGATGGCAAGAAGCTCACTGCAATACTCATTTTGTTTTCTGAGTTAGTTGCCATACTGCGTTATATTTTTACAAGGCATGTGGCTATTTGCTTTTATATCAGTGTCCAGATTGTTATATTTAAAAATAATTAGCTTGCCTGGATGTTTGTTCCTCATTTCAGTTCATTTCCAGTTCACACTGTGAATAAAATGTCATTTTATTATTAATAGTATGTTTGCAGACACTTCTGAAAATAAATTAAAATGTATAACTTATAATGAACATATTCTTCTAAATCCACCTTGTCTGATTGCTTATGTGTGTTAGTTGCACCACTGCCAGTTGCAACTTCAGTTCTGTCCACTCTTTATTTTGTAAAGATCTTCCCGTATCACTATTTGTGCAGCACACAACCATAAAAAACACACTGTAAAAGAGACGGCCTGTCCAATTATGTCTAAGTGATCAGTGAGGGAGATTTTCTGTTGAAAAAACTCCTGAGCTGTTTGCATGATGAACTCAGCAGGGTGAAGGCACAAAGAAAGACACACACGCACCGGAATGCACGCACACAGTTTGTGCAGGCCCAGGGTGGCGAAGCGAGAAGGTCTAATTGAGGGGAGATAATGAGTGAGTTTGGGCCTCCCTGCTGGCACCACCATGCTCCCTCACCTCTCATCACATCTCCATTCACTGGCAGAGACAAGGTGCTCAACATGCAAAGAAGCCTCTTAGAGATGTTTTCATTGATTTGCCATCATGAAAGGGATGAAATTAATATTGATTCAACAGCATCCAGATGATGGATTTGTCACGTGTTGCATGTGTTTGATATGTCTTTAAGGAGTAAAGAGAATAAGAGACAAGGAGAAGAAACAGGGACAAGTTTAGCCTCTTGTTGCTGTTCTTAAAGTGGCATTTTGAGAGAAAGACGGTGCACTTTGAGAAGTAAAGATGAAAAAAAAAAAACAAGTTAAGAGGGAAAGTTAAGTAAAATGCTGATATCGGCAGAAGCAGCTTTGAATATGAGCATTGTTCATATTCTTTCTTGCAAATACAGAAAAGAGGAATACTTGAGGGGAATAGGAGCTAATTAAAACTAAGATCAAAGCCTCCCTCTAAGTGTTTTTCCTCGACACATCCGGGAAAACTCAAAACACTGCTCTTATTTTTCTGCCACCTCAGATATTTCATTTTTGGGAGAAAAAAAGACAAATACAGTGAACTTTTCTTTGAGTACATATTGTACATATTACACCATTCAAAACGCTAACATTATCTGGTAGCAAACACAGGGTGTCGGTCACTGAGATAATCAGCAAACATCTGTAACCTTCCACCACATGCCTGAAACCTCTTTTACAAGCAAGATGGCCCCAAATGTGGATTTAATATCTCTTTATAAACGATCTTGTCCTAATCCAGCACCGAGCAATTAAGTGACGAGTTTTCATCTCCATTAACATTTCAATTATTTTCCAGTGTCACAAGTGTGTGTGTCTTTGTATGCGTGTGTGTTTGGAGCCCTGATAGATTCCCCTGTAGCTCTACAAGGATTACACCCCTAATCTACACTGTCACTCTGAATGAGCCCATAGACACACACTGCACTGAGGGGTGTGGGAGCTGTCAGCTCTCATTATTGCAGATGGTATAGCTTCACACATGCACGCACAGATGTGCATATACACAGGGAAATCTTATCCACAGTGGATTGTGACACAGTTTGCATGCCGTGCGTATATGGCTACTATAAGATTCTCTGTCCTCAGAGAGTTTTTCTCTCATCAGTAACTTCTGGTTCCTGTCCCAGATTTGTGATCTTGATCATTTGTCTCAGTAGCAGTATCAGGTTAGAAAGTATAGGTATGAGCAGAGCCTGTGTCTGTTAGGGCTATATAAATCAATATGAGTGAAGCAGAAGAGACTTTTGACTATTTCATTCAGAGGTTTTAGATGGACATTTTTAGATCTTGTAATTCTGACACAGATTCTGACCCAGCATGCTGATGTCCTGGAACACAAGTGCTATTAAAATGTATTACCATTGGAGATTTATTCATGTCAAGCGTTTGTTCTTCAAATTGTTAAAAAGTAATGTGTCTAAAATCTCTTCTAAATTCCTGGAGCCCTTTACATTTTTATTTCTCCTCAAAAGTCTATCATTTGTATGTAGGTTAAAATAAAGAAATACAGGACACTTTTTTGCCTCCAAAACAATTTAGAAATTTAAATCCACCAGCACACTGTTTATTTGTGCAAAATTGAAAAACATAAAAAACAAAAACAAAAGGATGCAGCTCACAATTTACATCAAGTCTATAAAACAGTTACATATTTAAACATTTACTGAAATAACTGTGTAAGTTTGTTTCATGTAAAATGTACTTTACTTTATTTTGTCTTTTGATCACCAAGTCACCAGCTGCTTATTGTTACTCAACACTCCGCATCATTTTATCTCCACCTACCCAGTATTTGTACTTTTGATATCCTCTGGTCACGAACCTGTTTCAACATTGATGATGAGTAGAAATAGAGTCACTAGTTTGGGTGTATTAATGAGGAACTCCTTTCACTTCTGCAACAGTGCATGCTGGTTATCAGTAGCACACTCTTAAGCTAATCTCTAGTTGTTTGTACAACCCAACAAAACCAAATAAAGTCAATTATTGTAAATGTTACACAAGGATTAAAAACACTTAAAAGTAAAACAGAAGTTGGAACATTTTAATCTCACTTGTGTGATAATTATAATGAACTTTGTGTAAATGCCCTTTTTCGTACCGATCCTGCTGTGTAGTGGTGTCATTGTGTTAATACTGTTTAGGATGAAGAATGCAGAGAGTTTAAAGCAGCTCAGCCTCAGGTATAAATGGTTGTGATGTTGGTACCACAGTTCACTCATGCAATGACCAGTATGTCCAGCATGACAGAGACTTTTGGGTGATGTGTTTGTTGAGCGGGTGGAGCAATAAAATCAACATTACTTTAAAGGTTTGTAGAGGTCACAGCCATCTTGTGATGCTCTTTGGTCCAACAGAAAGTGGCATTATTACCTGGTCCACTCAGGATTGTAAGTGATTGAGTTGTATTGTAATGTGACACTGTATTGAGTTAAAACCAGACAGGTCACGGCAACCCTTCCTTCCTCATCAGCATCACAAGGCCTTAAAACCAGCGTCTCACTCTGATCAATGACCCTAATATACATCTATTTACATACTAACATAATGGATCTTTGCTCTGGTCAAACCTAACCAGCATATGGACATTCTGCTGTTTTCCCTGAACAAATTTTACGACAAACTCCCAGCACATAACGAAATATTTGTTTGAGTTCAGCCTAAGAATGAAGCACTGATTCATAACTGTCAAAAGAAAAATGTATCAGATATCTTCTATTTTGTTTTGTGTTGGATATAGTCCTTACAAAAACCCATTATAAACACTGTGTGGATTTCTTGCACTTTTTCCCAATTTAGCTTGAGAACAAAGAAGTTAAAGAGTAGTCAAAGTCATAAAGTTAGACAGAAAAGCTAACTGTGTCTGTAAAATACCATATTAGCTAAAGAAAATAAGGAGAGATCAGCTCAGTTATGGAAATTATGTTTGTTTGTAAACTTGGAGACTCTTGCCTTGTTTTCTATAGCAATAATACTGCAGCGCTGTCATGTGTGTGAAAAATTAACACAAAGATCTCCTTTTTCATACATCCCAATAATGCAGTTCCACAGGGTCATGTCACAGTATCACAAGTAGCAGTGCCTTGTCAATTATAACAAACCAAATATCCTGTTATATTAGACAAAACTGTGTGCACACCTTAGAGTAAAACATTTACATGTTTTTTTGGGGGGTATTTTTTTTATTAAGGCTGCACACATTCCAGCTGTACAAGAACAAAGTACTGGTACTGGCTGGACCAGCCTGCAGTCTGGGCCTGCCTCATAAGAGGGTGTACAGAGAATTTAGAAACATAAATGCAACAAGTCTTTGCTGTTGCAACCTTTAACATGTTTGCAGTAACAAAAGAAGAACATCAACAACAACATAAAACCACGAAACGTTTCATTTTTTTGGAAAATGACAACATCTCTCCTTTAAGTATTGACAGACGAAATATAACATTACAAAGCGATAGAAGCTTTGGGCTCAGTCAACAGATATTTTTGCCTCTGGTTTTTATGTCCACATTATTCTGACAAAACTGTTGAAATATAAATGCTGCTCAAGACATTGCTAAACTTCACACTTGAATGTAAACTTTGAGTGCTTCTTTTTACAATCAGTTTGCTTCTTTTCTGCAAGTAAAAAATATGCTGAAGCATTTCTGTTTTCTATGTGCCTAAATTGCAAAATCTTACTTTTTTTCAGACACATTTCTTGATTTTAAATTTAGATAACAAACTCTGGAAAACTGCAACACATAATTGACTCTAATTGGACTCCATTGTGTGTCAGTTGTATCAGAGTCATTTCTGCTATTGGGGTTTTGTTCATCTTTAGGCTTCTAATTATTTATAAGGGCAAGTGAAGGCTCAGATCTCACACACTGACACACACTGACACACACATCCCCATCAGCAGGTTAATCTCCCTTCAACGCTGAAAGTCCACACACAATGACCTCAACTTAGAGCCATTATAACTATGTGTATTTGAGCTGCTACACACACACACTTTTTGGAGGTAAAGTTCTGAATTGTTTACAGATAATGATGTGGGAAGCTTCATTGGACAATTTAGGATTAAATAAGCAGGACAGGGCAACAGAACAGTCCCTTGTCACTCCGCTGATGGCAGATTAGCTGCCTGAGTGGCATCCATCAAGTACCATTCTGTACCCCCACAAACACACACACACACACACACACACACACACACACATACTTGCAGATGTCAGCAGGCCTATCTCTGCTGACAGGTCTGACCACAGGTCTCCCTGCCCTGTTGCCTGTTGAGTCCTCTCTCACCATCCATCTGTCTGCAGGTCCAAAATCAACCACATTACCAAATCCTGAATTCTGGTGGACTGTAAATTCAGTTGGAGACTTGTTTATGCGCCATTTCTGCACTCGCCTCAGACAAACAGAAGGGCGGACAGGTGAGGAGGCTGAATGGCAATTGGATAGATCCATGCCCCCGAGCGCAACTGCAGTCAGTCTGATTAGACCCACTCATGGCCACAAACATACATACAAGCACACACACATTGAGACTTGCCCTAAATTGACCTGGCATAATTTTGCTCAGCAGCCATCATGCCACTTGTTATGGGAAAGCTAGAAATCTACAATTCTATAAACTCACACATCCAGAAAAACTTCCACGCTGTTGAACCTGAAATTTTATTTTACATCTGGAGAAAATGATCATTTAGACAAATTTGATCAGACAAATTGTAACTGTGGTCATTTCTTTTACAATCTGTAATCAATTATATATAGGTTAGTCTGAAATATCAACATATGCATTTTAAGTTAGATGTGAAATGACCATGTTAACTTTACTTCTTATAACTGAAAAAAGAGAAAAAGATATAAAAAATAATCTGTGTCCAGCTCTAGGTTGCTGTTCTGATTAACTGTCAGTGTGAGACTTCTTGA
Organism: Kryptolebias marmoratus; assembly: GCF_001649575.2. Classification (NCBI taxonomy): domain Eukaryota; kingdom Metazoa; phylum Chordata; class Actinopteri; order Cyprinodontiformes; family Rivulidae; genus Kryptolebias; species Kryptolebias marmoratus. Next base: position 17,571,780 of record NC_051440.1, on the reverse strand, counting down.
TTCCTCTTCCTAATTAAAGACCTAGCATTCCTTGAAGATATTCATATCGCCTGCTGCCTTTCATGCCAAAGTTTTATACTAAGTTCATCTTATGTTGAAAAATTACTCAGAATGGTTTTGGTCAAACCTTAAAAGTAATATTATGTGCAATCTCATGTGATATTGCAATATTTTACATGTTCTTGCATGATAGTGGTTGAAAGTATGGATTGTAAATTACTGTCATCTACTGCCACATTGAGTTTTAGCTCAATATCTGTGAAGTGAAATTCACTGAGTTATTGCCTATTTTATCTAGGCTAAGGTCACTTAACTATGTTAATCAGTTGTAGGTGTACAGCCAATGCTTACTTTCTGAGAGTTTCACTGAAATCTGTCCAGTGGTTCATGAGATATTTTACTAACAATCAATTAGGGTTGTCTCCAACAGTTAATGCCAAGATTTTAAGCTAAGATGTTGTACAATGTGTTGCACTCAAAGTGTATGTTAGGGACATGTTCAGCTACGATCACACCTAATTTTAGCTCATTAACTGTAAAATTACAGCTAAATACAGTTATGGCCATTTTAGTGTAGTGTTTGCTAAGATGGCATTGCTGTGGTGGCCATTTTGAATGAAGTTGACTCTAAAAATTAATCAGTTCAAGATGCCAACCTCATAATTACTGTCTGAAAAGTTTAATTTAAGTCTAATATTTTGCTAATAGTATAGACAAATGAACACACACAAACAGAAATAAGCAAAGAAATTATTGCTCCGACTTCGCCACTTGCTACAATGATTATTATTTTAGCTGCCCATACTTATGTAAGAGCAATACTGAGCAACATTATGCTTATATTAATTATCTTCTATAACTTAAAGGTTTCACTTTTTTTTTTTCTAAGTTAAAAAAAAATGCTCACACACGTTGAGAGAAAAACTTCCTTCCCTGTGGTTGCATTCCCATGATAGTTTGCACAAACCCTTCAAGCAAAGCTTTATCCCTGAGCTAACATGCTGGAAAGCCTCTGAGTACCCCAATGATCAAAGTCGCCCATTTGTTTGAACACACTGAGACAGAGTCATTAGAAATGCATATTACACGACAGCTATTGCATATTAACACAGTCTGGCAGCCAATTAATCATTAGCTCATCAATATCTCATTTGCATGAAATTATTCTCTTTTAAGAGCCTGTGTCTGAGGTGACGGGGTGAGCTCATCGATAATGCTAATGTCCCTGTGAGCCTGGGAGAGGAAGGGGAAGGGAGAGAGGGGAGTTTGAGTGGGGAAGACCTTGTTCAAGTGTCTGACTCCCTAAAACCATATGAAGGGGTTGAGGATCAGCTAGATGAGTTTTATGTCAGGGAGTTTAGGAGAAGCTACTTCAGATATTCTTATGTTAAATAAAAATACCTAAACACACAAACACACACAGACTCGTACTTACGCTACTGGCAAGGCCAGAGTGAGTGGAGTGTCTCAAGGTCGCCCAAGGCTCAGGGCTCTTATAGATTGGCGCTATGTTGTGGAAGTGCCCTGACCACACCTTGATGTGTGTCGGTGTGTGTTGGACGGCCGGTAGATGAAAATGGCAGCACTAGGAGTGATTCTGTCACCCTTCCCCAAAGAGGAAGGTGAGATGTGCCACGCTTGTTATCCATCAAGACATTGATTTCTCAGATAGGAAAAGGCGAGGGGTGGAAATACAACAAGAAGAGACATCAGAAATAGTCATATTTGAATGGTAATAAGACAGCAATTCAAATATTTAACTTAGAACTTCTATGAAATGTTTCATTCAAAAAATGTTGTCATCAATTCAAGTGATTAAAGTAATATTTCAAATTATTTATCAAAATTATTTTCCACATTCAATATCAACCGTCCCTCAGGATACAGTTGGTAAAATCTGCTGTGGGGACACAATACAAATATATATATATTAATCTTAGAACATATATTATGCACTCTATAGCTGCTGGTAAACAATTAAAACAGTTTGTGTTGAATTCTTTTCAATTGTTGCCCAGAATTTAAAGGAAATTAAGCTCCATAGATTGGTTTAAAAAAAGACATCATTAAGGCTAGAGAGTGGACAGCATTTCTGATTTCTAAAAGGCTATTTTAACTTAGTTAAAGAGATAATATAAAAGGGCAACACACTGAATTGCAATGGGGACACAGTTTGCATCCTCATCTGCAAAAACACACAGTTGGAGCAAAAGACTGTTTTGAATGTATGGCAATGTTTAGCTAACAGTTATTGCAGATCTTTAAACTGATTGCTTTGTAAAAATGTTATTTTAGGTAGATACAATATGTTGAGAGAGCCTTTCTGGGCTTTTCTGTTTGTATTTTTTCTCTTTTCCTATGATTACATAAGTAAAATAAGTTAAATGTTTGACCAATTCAGTAATATTCCCCTCACATACATACTGCCTGTCAACTAACACTTGAGAGAGCTGATATGCACATCACCTCTTGGTTAAAAATTTACCATTTAGAGCCTTATTTCTTTACTTTTTTTTTAAACATCAAACCCTAACTTGCTACAAACTTGGCAAAGAGAGAGGAGAGAAGAGAGAAGTTTTGTCTGATTTCAGTCAAAATCAGGGCTCATTGTGTAAACTAGTAAAAGGTCATTCTACAATTGGTCTCATTATTCTGTGTCAGGTACTCAGATTTACATTTTTTAAAATATTCTAGTGATTTTATAATACCGTGTAAAAATTATGAGAATAAACTTTGAGTTCTGTTTAATGGAGCCATGGTTAAACAAGCTTCGTGTGGACCACACATTTGTTCTCTTTTAGCTCTACTTTTTTCTCTCCCTGCTTTTCCTCTCTGACCTCATTCGTCCTTAACTCAAAGAGGTTACACAGATACTCTTAGCTGATTACCAAACATGAAAAGGGTCTCCTAAGCTCAAGACTTTTCATTGATTACCAACCTCCTCCTCTTTCTGCTCACTATCTCTGTCTTCTCCTCTCATTGTCAGTCCTCCCCACCTTTAGATGTGTCTCTCACCTTTCCCCCTCTTTTACCTGACCAGAACCTGTCAGAGCTACCCGTTTTAAGCACAATCAACTTAAAATCACATTCACAGTTGTGGCAATTTTGCACGTGTGTTTAATGTGAACACATCTACGTGTCTTTCTATTCGAGTGTTTGTGTTTAAGGATACACTCGAGGCCTAATTAGAACTGTTATAGCAGCACAGGGAGTGGTGTAATGGCACATAATGAAAAATGCCAAATTTCATGTCCAATAAAAGGGAAATTGATTAATGAAAAGCACTTTGAGATAGAAGAGGTAAAGCGTTGTTGGATATAAAGATGATGTATTAATTCTCTGCTGTTACAGATGGTTCAACCCTCCTGACAACTGCTATTCTGTCGAGACACTGTTAGCATGCATAATTATGCTAATTAAGACCTAATTAAGCACTAATTCTGTGGAGAGTCTCTTTCTTTGGTTGTAATTTAACACAACTCAGCATTTAAGACTTCTTAAAGAATTTCACACCCCCTGTGATTCATTTGCACTTCTTGTTTCATTTTTTTATGTATTGTAGACACATGTAGGCCTCTGTACTGGTCAAACAATGATGTAAAAAAAGACAGAGGTTGGGGTAGAAAAAAGCCTGAGGCTGGAAAGAAAAGGAGAAAATTCAGAACACTAACATGGACATACACATTAAATGGTATGAATTAAGATAGATGCTGCAGGTTGCAAAACTTTGACATGGATGATTAGTGAAACGTTGCATCACTCACATTTTTTTTATATAAAATAAGATTACTAATATAAAATGTGTTTTTTCTCGATGCATGAACATGCTGTGGTTACACTTTTTGTATTTTTTTTTTCTAGTGTGTATTTTTGGTGATGCTTTTTGCAATTAGATCTACAGCACGGTGACAGGACATAGTTATTTTGAGTGACAGACAGATCAGAAGTTGTTACAGTATATTGCGTCAGAGGAGGACGAAAACTGTGCGACAGCGGTCCAGTATGTGTTCGCCACCGACCCTGTGTGCGTACAAGCAGTGACTCAGTCCGTCATTAAAACAAATCCATTACAAACTTGACATGACATCTGTCACCTTAGCCATCATCAGAGGTCAGGACTCTTGACCTCTCCTTGTCATGGCGCATGTAGCGATCAGACACAACACAGCTCACTGATTGGCTGCGGCACCCAGGAGCAGAAGCTGCTTTATAATGCTGCCTTGATTCTATTAGACAGTTTGGCCTTTTTCAGTTGCTGGAAATTGGATGGTTAGTTTTTTGTCCACAAGAAACTTAAAATGTGACAGCCTGCCTGGTCTGCGACTTTTTCAGTCTGTCTTATTGAAAAATCACAAAAAGTACAAATGACTAAATGTTTCATTTGAAGGTTCAACTCGCAGGTTTCTGTGGCGATTATAGAAGTTTACCCACACATTAAAAAGATTAAATAAATTCCTAATTTTCCTGTGAAATCTAAATCAACTACTGCCAGAAATGCTTTTTGAGAGGGGAAACAGATGCAATGCAGTAAGGGGGGGTTTCCATGTTACCTTAAATCAACGATAGGCTCCAGCTTCGGAGCAGGGGTGTGTACACATAATGAAGTGTGGCACTAAGTAACTGTGGAGTCCCTGCCAAAGCTTAATTAGAGATTCATCCACTGGTATATATCACTGTTAGTGTGTGTCAACAGGGTGCTATGCATCAGCCACTGGCAGAAAGGGGTTTATGGCTCAAACTGTTGGTGTGTGTGTTAGAAAGGATGTGTGTTACAACCACATCTAGGACTATGAAATTAAACACCAATAATTAATGAGAGGTGGGAAGTTTAGCACCTGTTTCACTCAATTGTTAATGGATATCTTGCAGGAAATCCACTGAGAAAGACTGGTGGGCGACATTAAGATAAACAAGGGTTTGTATATCTGTTTTTGTGCGGTATGTAGTGTGGTCCTGCATTGTTCAAAATATATATTTGAGTTTTTAAAAATGAAGCTAAAGACATAATAATTAATATGTGAAATCCACATAATCTTATGCAGAGAGATCATTACTTTTGGGCTGTGAATTGAACATACTTTTGGTTTATATTTATACTGAAGATCAGACATGTTGGAGAACAGCTCATGGGTCATTTCAATTAAATTTATGTGAAACGTGTTGCAAACGTACCCACATACTGTAACTTTCTGGTGTATATGTAATGCTGACATAAAAGCCATAAAGCCGTAATATAGTGTTCACTTGAACTGAACTTGTTGAGGCTTGAGTTGTTTTAGATGGCTGAAATTTGTTCTGGAATAGGCTCTATATGACTATCCATTTTACTGACTTCCCCATTAGGATTTCTGCTGTTTACAGCAGGTAGGATTCTTATTACTCATTACCTCACCACAGAAACCTTTAAAATATCTGAACTAATTATTTATTTTTTACTAGACCTAGAGGCTACAGTCTGGTGGTCATATCTTTTGAGAATAAAATGGTTGGGACAATTTATTTAACCAAGAATCAGCATTCAAAGGGGCTCCACCCTCATCTGCCACCTAGCTTATGCTGCACCCAACCTGGTTCTCCTTGCAGGTAGTGAGTTCACAGGGAGGTGGTTTTCTTTTGGCCTGGCCAAGCCCCAGGAGGCAAGGCCCAACTACTAAGCACTCACCAGAAAGTTCCCTCTTAAGAGGGTGCCCCAGTTTCCCTGATATGGGTAAGGGTGCCTGTTTAATGTGGTCCTCTTTCATCATCAGTGTTTTCAAATATACACTTACTCTGGAAATTCTGAAAAGAATTGCCACCTTAACGAAAGAATGAGATGCCAGATACATTGGGTTGAAATGGGCTTCCTCCGCACAGGGGGCCGGGCTCAGCCTTAGAGGTAAAGTGAGGAGCTCTCATCTGGGGGGAGCTCCGATTAGAGCGGCTGCTTGTCCACATCAAAAGGAGTCAGTTGAGGTGGTTAGTGCATCTTATTAGGATGCCTCCTGGGCGCCCCCCTTTGGAGGTTTTCCTGGCATTTCCCACTGGGAGGAGAACCCAGGGCAGACCTAGAACTCACTGGAGGAATTATGTTATGTATCCTCTCTGGTCTGGGAATGCCTTGGGATCCCCCAGAAGGATCTGGAGTGTGTCGCTGGTGATGTTTGGGTATCCATCTTAAACCTGTTCCCTCAGTGACCTGACCATGGATAAGCAGCAAAAAATGGATGGATGGATGAATGGATAGATGGATGGAACAGAGGTTCCATTGTAGTAACAAAAAAAACATTCTTTAGCAAAAATACTATAGATCCAATACAAAACAAAACTGTTTTCAAGGCAGGGCTAAGCGGAAACTTTAATGATAAATCGATTATGTGCTACTTTAGGTTTGACTGGATCATCAAACAGCTCAGGTAGGCTTTTAATATTTCAGAGCAATGATCATGTTCATTAGCAATATATTAGTTACACAAACTTAAGTCACTCAACTGACCAATTAATCTGCTAGTTGATTCAACGACCCCCCACATTGTCTCTCTCCAATAACTTGATGAAGAGACAGAATGGTGATGTATTTTGGTCTTTTGAAAAAAGAAAAATAAGAAGAGGAGAACACCTGTCTTCCCTTCTCAAACTATCAACTCAGTATAAACTGACCAAAGAACATCAGTGACAGACAACTGAAAGTAGACAATGGATCATTTTGAATATGTTACAAGATATTTCTTAGTCCTCTATGACACCTTCAGGGTGGTGTTTTATTGCAAGTCTGCTGCTAAAAATGTACCTACAGACACAAAAATACAGGACAATGTTGGCACATATGACACTAACATGTGTTTCTTTGAGTGTGTTCTTGAGGAAAAGACCCCAGAGGCTAGTTGATGAGCAGGTGACCATGGTGCATTGAATATTTGTTAAAGCAGGGACCAAAGAGGCTGTGGTGCAGTGACACAGTAACACAGCCCCTGGGACTGAAGCTCATACAGGGTCTATGATGTTGCAGAGGTTGGAGTGGAACACACTCATTGACACATGCACAAATATACACACAGTGGAAAAAAAACATACACACTGCATGATGACAAGGTACCACTGCAGACAGGACACTTCTCAGACATCACTGGGAACCTATATGAGGCACTCATCCAAGGGCGTCATTCTTCCAGAACCTGTAAATAATCATTTCAACTGAAACCAAAGGAAACATTTTTTTTGATTCTGTAGGATTTATTACATTTTTGTTGATCTCAGTCAACTTTTTCTAAGGGACACTTTTCCATAAACTTGATCCACACAGGACACACACACACACACACAGAGTCATGCGCAAGCAATAAAAGGCAAAGGAACTCTCAGACAGCTGACAGAATGGTGTGACATGGGCAGTAAGAGTCACAAACTGTGGAGGGAAAAAGGAGAGGAGTGGGAAAAAATAACAATACAGAAGCAAAAGCAGCTAGACAGATACTACCTGTACACTTTCACTTCTCAGTGTTTTGTGTTTCTTCGATGAGTCATTTAATCTGGCTAATTGAATCTTCAATAATTCTGAAGAGATTATACTCTGACAAAGCTTCACACCCTGGTCAGAGGTAATGCAGGCCAATCATCTATTTGTTAAATACATCAAGTGCTCCTCTAATTTCCAGTAATAATTTTGGAAATGCACTGTCCAGATGGCTGCTGAGATTTATTCTCTTTGTGTTCAGGATGGTTGAGCTAATATTATGTTAAAGAAGTGAGGATAACTCTGGATTAGCTAAAGATCCATGGGAGGAAAGCTGGTTTAAAAGCTCAATCTGGCACAACCTGGCAATCCATTTTAAGGCCATAACTGCTCAATTTAAGCTTGTGTTCTTTACTGATAAAGTATAAATTTGTATCATTTATTAATGACCTTTTTATGTGTTTTGTTTTCTTCAGTCATATAATTAGGTATTGCCAGCTTTATATTGGAATGGCTTTGTTGGGGCTGCACTAGCTCTGTGAACAGTATGATGGTCCCGCAATCCTGAGGCTGCAGTTCGGAGCCTAGGTTGGGTTAGGAAGGGCATCTGACATAAAACAATTTCCAGATCTTTCATGCAAGTTTGCTCGCTGTGGCAACCCCTGCAAAACAGAGCACCTGATGGAAAAACAACAACATATTGAAATGGCTTTGCTTAGATTAGATCTGCTTAACATGCTGAGTGTAAGAAATCTTAATTTTTAGGAGCAGGACGATCGAAACAGTTCAGAATAATTTTGCCCACGAGCACCCACAAAAACAAAAGACAATGTTGCCAAGAAGAAAAAGAGTTGGAGAGTGGAGCTGACATTTTGAACTGCAGAGATTTTGAGATTGACCTGTCATTTCAGATGCTCGTTGTTCTGCTCTACAGGGCAACTATGAACTGCTGAAGTGCACTTCTCTTTTGACATTCCACAATACGAGAAGAGTCCCGATTATTCCAAAGTCATTCCAAGTTTACCAAAGCAGGTTGTTTCTCCCCTAAAAAGTCACAGTCTATGTTACTCAACGTGATCCCAGCTCAGCATTTCGGAGAGTTTTCTGTCAGCCTTGCAAAATAAACAGGTCTCTCTCGCTCTCTAATGCCCTCTTTTGCCCCCCCCCCCTTCCCTTTCTGTCTCCCTATGTCTCCGTCTCCCCCTGTCACAGCTGCTCATTCGCAGGTTGATGGGAGGCATCAGAAGGGATGAGTAAGAGGCATTTGAGACAAGTGTGTGAGAGACACAGCGTGATATCGGTAGGGAGCGATGTCTCTCTGAGAGCCTGTCTCTGGTCATATCAACAACCATGAGACAACAGATGATGAAGAAGAAAGGAGGGCAAACACCCAGGGGCAGGATGGCAACGTGGAGAGGTTACCGCAGAGCAAGAGCACAGAGGGGTCAGAGGGCCGAGCGTGAGCTGGCTCTTCAGCTCATTTAAGCTGTGTTTTTTTTTTGCATTCACAATCCCCCCTCCCCTCCCGTTGCTTCCCAATTTTCTCCTCCCAAATCATTTTCTACATGTAGAGCCTCACCCAGATCATCCAGATCTGCGCTGACAGGCCCTAGCTGCGTGCTTACGCTCTGACCGACTGCTCTTTTTGACTTTGTGTATGTGTTTGTGTGTGCAACAAGACAAGGGGGGAGCAAAATCTTTTTCCCTGGCATCTGAAGGGTCTGATTTTTGTGGCAGGGCTGTCAGATCTCCGTTCCCTCCACGACAGATCAACGCCAGCACTGAGTAAGTGGCAGCGCCTGATGAGAGCCACCAGCCCATCTGACGGGTGGCCGCCATGACGAGGAATATGTTACTCCAAAGAGCAAGCTGGTAGCCACTGAATGATGTGCACACAGAGTGGCACTGTGGAGGGAAAGCAGTCCCTTCGCTGTAAATAAGAGTTTTATCAAATAAGAGTTATAGCAAATGTAAAGACAGCAGAAGTTCAGTATTTTGCCACAGCAACACAAACACTATATTCTCACTGATTCTCTTTGAGTTGGATGGTATTGTTTTGGGTTGTTATGTAGCTAAAAATAATGATTTATTTTTTTTAAAAAAGGTAATTAAATGTTTTAACTTTACCATGTTTGTATTATCTTGTACATTTATCAAAACAAGCATTTGGTTGCAGATTTAAAACAATGTTTTCTCTAATACATTTTTTAAGTTTGCTCTAAATGAAACTTTGATTTATTATAATTAAAAAAAACATTTTGAACACAAAGTGTTTCTCCAGAGGAGGAGGTTTACTGGATTAGGTCTGACAAACAACTGACTTGTAACATAAAATGTTAATAAAAAGCAATTAAGGCACCGTCATTGCTGCATTTACAGAAATACAAAATTTTATTTTTTAACCAATTTTATTGGTTTACATTAGCTAGAAGTTGTATTTAAAGGTTTAGTTGCTCCATCTCTCTGTTAAAACATGAAGATCTGCCCGGACTGCCTCATCTGGAGAAGTTAAAGTCTCATTCTGTAAAACTTATTTTGAGCAACAGCATTGTCTGAGACAGGAGGAAAGATTCTGAATGCAGTACCTGTTCATCTGAAATTTATTGTAAACTTCAAAATGTAGTTCACTTCAAAAGAAACTTGTTCTCATGTCTGGTTTTTAATATTGTGATTTTTTTTAAGTATATTTTTAAATTGTTCAAAATTAGTCTCTACACAACAGAAAACTAATGTCAATTACTGACAAAATAACAGTCACAAATAAAAAAAACCTTTAAGAATCCGAAATAACACATCACATACAATCTGAAAAATTGTATTTAATAATTCCCATCCGTAACTCCAACAACTTTCTTCATTTCTCATAAAAGAAAAAGAAGGGTTAAAAATCTAATAAAACATTTTAAATATTCATGCAAAAACTAACAAAACAATAAAAACAACACAGTAGAATAACAATTTTTTGTATCTATTGTTTCATCTTTGTTTCACACAAAAATTTCTTTGTATGAATGACAAAATGTTTAAACATATTTAAAATGTAAAATTCTGGCTTTTTTCCTTATTCATTGCTGTAACTAATCCATATGTTCACTTCCCTAATTGAAACACAATATTTTAAATTAGTTCTCACCTATATAAAAACTATATATTATTATTTTATTTTGCTTCAAACATAATTTGAACTGTTTTAAAAATCCAGCACATTATAAAAGAGTTAAATATTTAATTGAAGACAAAGGACATTTGTTGGCTCTCTGCACATAGAGTTTTAGATATTTACAAGATCTATTTTGCTACGAACAATGTGATACATTTGAGAGATGTTTGTATCTATTTGTGTTCGTCTCTATTAAGTAAATTGAAATGAATGAATGAAACCCCTCATAAAAAGAACAGAAATCACTACATTGGAATCAACAAATATGTACATTTACCTTGCTGTTCTGTCATTGTATTGAAAATTAAAACCTTGCCATGTAAAAACTGAAAAGGAACTGTCTCCTTAAAAGTTGTTCAGTCTGATGGATCTTAAAATGGTAAATCTTGTTCTTCACAGAGAGCCTGATGCAGAAAACAGTTTGAAGGGACAACAAAAGAGCAAAGCGTTAAATGCACAACACCAAAAGCTGTACCATTAAGTAGACGCTGCCCACTTAAATCTTTATACTCTTCATTCTTTTTAGCTTACCAAACGCAGGAGTCCCCATAGGCACATAATGAATAATCATTAGCAAAAGGTCCACAAATTATTGATGTAAAATAAGCAATGATTCTTTTTTTTGTTTCGCAATTTATTGCCATTAACAAGTAACTTGCAATCCAATAAATGTCAGCATGGCTTTCAGTTAATTAAAGGGAAAGATATTATACAGTAATGCAGGGTGGCGTTTATATCTCGATTTCCACAGACTGCAATTTACTGCTGAGCCTTTATTTGAAGGGACCCACAAATAATGGCTATTAAGCCGTCAGCGGATGGACAGGGGATCACATTAATGAAATTAGATAAGGTGGAATGGTGATCTACGCAGCCTGGGCTGTGGAGACACACAAACCCACACAGACATGCTGCACACAAGTGTGACACATTAAGACTGCATGCCGTTTTGCTTCCCTTTATTTCCCCCCCATTCTCCAGACCTGCTTGGCCCGTGTTTTCATTCTCTTCTGTCTTACCTTCACCTTTCCTGCACTTTTCCCTAACACCAAACCGGAGCCCAGCTAGGTGTTCGACATGAGGGCCTGTCAGCTTGTCAGGGAAAGTTTCCCTGTTTGTCGCGAACACTGTAGGCAGCCAGTCAGTCCTTCAACCCTGCCATCAACACTGCCAAAACACACACAGACACACGTGTCCACATCTCCCCCACTAACAGGGAGGTGTCACTCGGGGAGGCAGCTGCACTCGCTGGTGTGACGGCTCTCCTCAAATCAGAGATCCTCGTCCCTGTCAACAGAAACCTGGCCCTGAGGCTACCACTGTCACACAGCGTACACCCCTTGGAACACACACACACTCACGCATGCACACACACACGCACACAGAGACCAGTGAGGAAGGGGGACGAAGACAAGCTGGAAGAGGAGGTGGCCGTGTTCTATCTGGAGAGCTGATTTCCACTGTATTAGGGGAGCAGGGTGATCGGGAGGTAGAAGAGGGGAGGAAGGAGGGGAAAAAAAGGGAGGAGAGGGAAGGATTAAGGAGGTGAAGGATGTGTGTTTTAGTTAAAACAGCGGACTTGATTTCCTTCCTGACAGAGAGGCCCAATTATTAGCTTTGACAGTTTGGGGAAATTGGCTGTGAGTGTGATGGGACAGATAGGAGCAGAACTGATAGGGGAACTGATAATTGTTCAGCAGACGATTTAGTTAGGCAGACATCCAGCTGCAGTGTTCAGCTCTGTTCAGTCGAAATACAAGAATAATGATTTGGGATTCACCACGATGGGCACTTTTTCTTTTTTTTTAAATAAGAGTAAAGTAACTATTAACATTTCCTTTTTTAAGTTTTGTTCAGACCCAACAGACGTGTCCATTGTCTTTTTACCTGTGTGTGTTTGAATGATTTGGCCTGTATCTGTGCTGGCAGCAAACATACGAGGCCCTCTGTGCAATCGGACAAGATGCCAATATTTAAGTCATGTGACACTGACTTCCTGTCTCTATGTCAGAAAGCAACTGAGGGCTTGTCAATACCTGCTCGTACTCACATCTTTTCCCATCTCCTCTAAAAACAAATGCACACATCCGCTGGTGAACTTTCCTCTCTTATCTGTTCTTTCAGTAAATGTGAGTCTCTTGTATGAAACAGATGGGATCCTTCGACTTATGACAATGATTCTCAGACAATATTGTTAATATTTAGATGCTGGGTTTAAATGTGTTTGCTCTTGACGAGCTTCACTGAGTGCCTGACAACAATCAAATCTAAAATCCAACTGTGGTTTTCATCAAGAAATAATTATCATATTTTGGAAGGAGTTTGCTTTTATCCAGTTCTTTCTCTGCAGACTGCCAGACTCACAATGAACCTGGAGGTTATTTTAAAGCACAACACTGCCCTCTCATGTCTGGATGATGCTATTAAACTAAGACTGGCTTTACTTTCAAGCGCAGGTGTCTTAAAAAAAAGACATTAACTACACCTTAAAAGTTTACATGCCTCTTTTTGAATACATTTAAATATCTAAATAATAAAATAATCATTTTACAGCTATTTTTGTGACATTATTTGTTCATTTAAAACCAAACACACAAAAAATGTACATATGTATTTTTTGTTAGGTTTGTTTGGACTGATAGTTTGCTATTTCCTGCTATTTCTGCAGCACATCTACTCTCCGCTTAACATTTGTCATTGATCGCAGCCAAGCCCCCATCGGCAGATCTAATTCATTTACGAACTTGTCGTTCCACATCATTGATTGAGTTGTCCTTCAACCCAGCTTTAATTATATGCAAAGATAAAAGATTTTCTCATTATTGTGTTTAATCTAATGAAAGGCCCTGCACTACAGCAGGGGCCCGGTTCAGAGGTCCAGACTATTGACCTTGGAAGGCGAACCCAAAGGATGATTGTTTTTAATTAGACAGAGGAAATGGCTTTGGAATAAGGGGTCTTAAGTTGTCTGTTTGGTTTTTGCTTTAATGTTGTTGATGAAGAGAAATTGAACAGATCTCAGCTGGTCACTCTCTTTCACCTCTATTGACAACAGATCATAACTCAGTAATGTTTAGTGTTTTTCAAAACTATTAGTATTGAAAATGTGTTCTGTAAGCATTAAGCATTCTTTTCATTTTAATGCTCAGCTGATTAGTTGTATTACTTGTAAATGTTTCTATTAATAAAAAAAATTGTTCTAGAGCAGAACCATGCTGTTACAAAACTACATTACTGACCTATTAATAAATGAATGATTTAGTTTATTTAGTGTCAAGCTGGAAAATCCAACATCTGTCTCTTAGGTTTGCATTTCTCTTTGTTTGACTTTATTTGTTCAATAGCAAGGTGCTGTTTTTCCCAAGCAGCATCTCTGAAAACTTATTTGTGTTTTGTATGTTACAGAACAGTGTCATGCTAATGAAATAGTTTTCTTACAATATTTGTAACTATTTATCTTTTTCATTCTTCTAGAGGTTAGTATAAATAAATTAAAAAAAAACAAGCAGAATTTTATGCATATTTTTTAAATTTTATGTTTGAAACTATTGTTTAAGTTCATGAATGCACCTAATCAGATACTGAAAATGACATCCATCTTCTAAAATCAAATATTTTTTGACTTTATGTTCAACAAGAATTGTCTCCTTACACACTGATGAGTGGAAACCCATCAGCTACAATGCAGTTTAATTCCATGTTGGCCCAAACTCATGAAAGATGTTACTCTGAAGACTTAAGAAATTTATCAACAATTAAACAGCATATCAGCAAAAACACCTCATTCCAGCTGTCAAGCACGGTGGTGGAGGGGTGATAATTTGGACTTGTTTTGCTGCCATATGACCTGGGCACCTAAGTGGGGAATTATTTTATATCAACATGTTTTGTAAAATCACTTTTTTTCCTATTCCTTACAAAATTCTCATCACTTCATTCTCTAATTCCCAAGAATAGAATATATTGATAGATAAGTGTGAAACATTATGACTTAACACTTATAACAGATTAATGTTGATGATCTATTAAAACATTTGGTGATTTGATCATATTGGACTCAGGGGCAGACAGACTCTATATTATTGTATATGAGTCAAGAAGAGATTTGAGAGGACATAAACTTGAGCAAGAATGCTTAAGTCTAAATCTCAAAACTACAACTGTTCCCAAACCCCAAATTTACCCTCGTTAAAAAAAAAACAATTATTGAAATGCATTTTAAATTACCATCAAACAGCTAGCAAAAAGCTTTTTTCTCTGTATATTTACATATTTTTTTATTAAAACAGAATCTTGGAAACATGATGTGCTTGGCTTTACTATTCATGATCAGTTCTACTAAAATTTAAATTATAACATTTAATTGAAAATATTAACAGATATAAAAAGATTTTAAATAAAACATTTTAAAACTGGATACTGGCATATGGAGGAACATGTTGTGCAATAAATAGAAAATACATCTATGTGAATTTGTCATGAATTCGATGCAACAGTGAGGTTTAACCAGCAGAGGTCAGTGCTACTTCTTAGAAAACTGTTGACACAGCTCAGACAGGAGTTCAAATCCTGCAGCTTTTTTTAAAAAAACACAAAACTGGAATGAATTAAATGCAACATGGCACACGGCACCAGACAGGTCAGTCTGTCTTGAACTAAATTTGACTAATAAATTCATTATAATCTTAATAAAAAATTGGTATTTAGCTGTGAAGCCTGGTATAACGCAGGCTTCTTGTTTGTATTTTTGTTCAATTACATCTAATTTGTTGATCACTAATTAGTTTTCGAAGTATGTGGTGAGCTAATCCATCTATGAGTATCTGCATGCATGTGTGTGTGTGCGTGTGTGTGTGTGTGCGCGTGTGTGTATTTTTATTGTGCAGTTTGCTTATTTTACAGTTTGTTGTGTGTGGTTATCTGACTATGTTTACATAGTTTGGCTTTTATTGTGTGTCTGTCCTACTTGTCTGTTTGTTTTAAGGACACAAACCACAATTTTTGTTATTTCTTTCTTTCTTTTTTTTTTTTTGATCAATTTGACTTAGATGGGCCATTAAACCAGGACTGTTCCTCTTTCACAATTACCTGACAAGTAAGGTTAAAAAAGTTTTAAATTGCTATATCTTTGATTAATAGTATAATTATTTGTATATATGTTACCTTTACCTTTATCTGTGTTTTGTCTTTAAAAGTAAAAAATATTGTGTTAAAAAGACAAAGTGAATTTATTAAAGCATTTTAAACGGATCAATCACTGTTAAAGGATTGAGGCAGATCCATACAACAACTGTTAGTGCTGAGTCAGTGTGTCACCAGATTTATTGGCACTTCAACTACATCATCATCATCATCATCACTGAAACATTTTACATAATCAAAACAATAATATACAAAAAAAATATAATAAAATACATGGTATCTATTTTTATAAATATGACAAAAAAAAATGCTATTTACAAGGTAGCACAGCAAAATAAGCCACTGTAGCAAATAGAAAATCATCACCATTATTATCACCCATCATCAGCCAAACACACACAAAAAAATGACTGAAAACCCTTTGGAACAGCTGCTGCCTCACTTCATCTGCTCCCGCATGTGTCTTTATAAACACTAACATTTCTCAGCTGAAGATGATGCATCACAGACAGTTTTACAACATATGTGGCACACCATAACACACAATCAGGTATTAATTAGAAACCAAGTCAATCATTTACCTAATTAAAAGAGGAAAATACAGATTCAGATAATTTATAGTCACATAATCCTAGTTTCTTCCATCACCTCTCAGAGCTAAATACTTATCTTGCTTACACTTCTCTGTGTGAGTAATTTATACTGTTTTATTGCAGCTGTAAGATGTAATGTGATTGTCTTTTTGTCTAAACATGAAAAATACTCCATATCTAAATGTAACTCTTGTTACTCTCACTACTCCAAATACATGTAGGTTCACAAAATTATTCATCTGATCCCAATCATTCAGCTCCATATGAAACTATGAGGAGCCCAGTTTTTGCATCATTGGTCAAACTCTCTGAACAATCCACTATTTCCCACTAGATGGCACTAAGCATTCATCAAGTAGGCCCATTATTTCACTCATACATTGACTCAGTCAGACCTGCCTGCTTGAAGGCCTCTGCCACCTGTCTGGAGTGCTTCATCTTAGCTGACAGAGCCTCTAAAATGTCATTCTGGTCCACAGCCGTGGCTATGCGGTAAATGAAGGTCCCCACTGACTCAAGGCCTCGCATGCCCAGATTTACCCCAAAACCTGGAAGATGGACAGAAAAGATGCTGAGACAAAACATACAGACATTTGTGAAAAGATGCTTCTTTGCTTTTAAATTCTATTTGCTCTGAAGTCTGTGATTAAAACACTCCTTCACAATCTTGACAATCAAATAGATGGTGTTTTATACAGGTGTACCTGCGTCAAAATTGAGGACTCGTGCTGCCTCACCCTCTACAATGACAGCAACACTGTCCCCCTCGATATAGGCAGCACTGATGCGTCTGTGGGACAGCTGGATCTCAAAGAGACGCCGACTGCACTGCATGTGGTGGAGCGTCACGTCGTTCAGACGAGGTTCTATGTCTGTCTTATAGGCATTGAAAGATTGATGAAAAATGTTCTTCATTATCTGGTGAACAAAGAGAGACAGAGAGAAATGTTAAAGTCATTCAGCCATAAGTTAATAACGCACACTTTTCATTTAAGTATGAGGTACAGTGCTATCTTTTTTAGTGCCAAATGAAAAAATAAACTTCTGATAAAATGTTTTCAAACAACGCAAATGTGGTGCAAAATACTTGCTCAACTCATAAAGTGTAATTATTTAAATCCATGTGAAAATTAGAGTTTTATCAAGGAAATTTTGGAAATACTCAAGAATTTTGTTGATTTTGTCAGGTCTATTTCCAAAACCTGTTAATGCATGCATCTAAACTCTAAACATTAACAAACTGTTTTGATGTGTTAACTTAGAACGTAAAGAAATATCTATAAGAACTTAACTGTGTTTTAATCTGAACCTATCAAGTTGAAAAATATAATATTTAAACTCCTGATCAGTGCTTTTCCCCAACAAGAACATCCAACCAGTTTAAAGAAAAAAAAATTAAAATTTGAGAAACTGTTATAAAATTGTGGTTGAATGAGGAACTGACACAGAACATGGGATGTAGAAATGTGAGTCAAGACTTCAACTATTGTAAACAAAACAGAGCACACTTGGAAACAAGGCAAGTTATCTAAAACCATTATGTTTAACAGGTGATATGAGGTTTTTATAGAAGTCTTATTTTGCTTTAAAGTCAGTTATCTGAAATTAGTCTGGTTTGTTCAAATTAAATTATTCCAAATGTCTCTTGTTCAATTAAAACTTTTTAAAATCCTTGTAATTGTTCCCAGATAGTTATAGGAACAGTTGCTTCTCTAAGATCATTGATGATGGTGTTGTGTTAACAGACACTTGAAAGCTGCTTGCCTTCACAGAGGTGGTCACACCTGCTGATGATCCGTTAATCAAGTGCATTTAATTAGCAGCACCTGGCTGCTGCTTACCCTCTAATTCCAATAAAATGAGGAACTGCTGCAGGCCTTTTTGAATAAAGTCTCTGCTTTCTCTCTGCTCAACTCTGCTCTTCTTCGAACCACACTTACACAGTTAACTGTTACCAAGTAACAGAGCTTTTGAATGGGCACCCACATAACAACAAGAGCTCCATGAATGGTCTTTCGACATACCTGTGTGAACTGAAACAACACTACATGCTGTGCCTGCAGGCTATGCAGGATCAGAGTGGCACTCACCATCAAAATCAAGTGACTTTAAATAAAACACTAACAGCCAAGTAGGTGTACCAGCTCCAACAGTTAAGCAGGTGAAGAAAAAAAAAAGACTCCTGCCCCGCATTTGTTCACTCATGTGTAACAACAGATTACAGATGGCTTTTTTACTCACACACAAACACACAGAAGCTTCGTTCTCCTCCTTTCCCATTTGTTCATCATACACTCTAAGGTTCATGAACACTCACGATCCATTATGTCAACAAACACATAAAAGCACCTCGTGCACACAGAAACCAAAACCATGGATAAACAACTGAACTCACACAATAGCGGCTCAAAGTCCATTTTCTACGAAACAGGTGACAAATATGCAAACCTTTGATGCATCACATTGCTGTGACTTGAATAAAATCATTCCAAACTATGAAATCAAACACAAAAAAGGTTATCCTGAGCTATATCAAATAGTCCAGTTTGAAAGAGTTTATTCCAAAAGTTTTCCAGATATATGGATATGCAATTCTAAAATGCAGGTATGCACTCAATGTCAACAAAGCACTCGGCTGAATTTGGCAAAAACCAAGAGAAAGCTTGAATTACATGATTGACCTACATTAGTCTGGTCGTAGTCTGTATAAGTAAAAAAAAATGGCAGAATTGGACAACTCGGAAAAAAAGTTTATGATAAAGAATGAATCTGCTGCCAAATCCAAAAGAAAAGAGACAGAGTGAGTAAAACAACTGTCGAGCCATAAAGGCAGAGTTCAGCATTCAAACACACAAAATTTTTGCTAGACCGTCAAGTTTACTGACATATTTTCAGCCGGTTTGGCTGTTTCCACTAATAAAAAGTCTTACAGAGGAGTTTGCAGTGTGCCTGAGGTAGCGAACCATCTTGGTGTCAGAAGCTGGACAGACAAGGGCCATGTAGCGGTTCCTGAAGGTGCCGTAGATCTTCAGGTGGAAGCCGGGCTTGGCTGTTGGGTTTCTGTGCTCTCTGAGAGCCTCCACTCCATATGCAGACAGGTCAAAGTAGAGGCTGTGTGCACGGATCTCAGGTGTCGGCACCTGAAGGTAACAATAAAGAGGTAGAAAATCCAATTATTTCAAAATGAGTTCAAGGAATTTTATTCTTGTCATACATAATATTGTCAACATAAAAAAACAGTTTAGTCCCTTTTAAGTGTAATTCTTGATGTGTCTGTGGAGAAAAGACTGCAGGCATAATGTCACTCAAGAGGGGATTAAAAATAGCTTGATTTTTATTCAGTGGCTCAACCTTGTAGTGACTAATCATTTTCCCTCAAGAATTTCTTTTTTTTTTTAGTGACAAAACATCCAAGACTAAGATCAAAAACAGCCTTTAGAGCAGCCCAGGGAGATTGTGAGATGAGAGAGCAGCAACTGGGTAATGACGTTGAAGAGAAGGAGGAGGGGGAGGAGGAAGGGACAGTAGAAGGACCAGGTCATATCCTGGGAGAAAAATTCAATCATTACAGGAAGCAGCTAGAGAGAACAGTGGCCAATAAAAGACAGCCACACAGCCACCAAACAGGACGTGATATGAATGGTTATGGTGGCATAAAACGAGACTCTCCGCTTGTGTTCACATGGTAGTTTGATGTTAGTTTGGAGCTTTTCACCTTAACCTGTTTATTTCTTCCACCTAAATAATGCTCTGTGTTTTCACTGTAGAATATAAAGAACAAGGTTTCAGCCTCATGAGTCAAACTGTATCAATCAAGCACAGTAATAAAGACGGTTAATGTCTCATGACCCATGCAGCATTAGCAGCAGACACTTGCTGTAAAAAACAGGATTATATTTTGAATCTCTTCATCTTTATACACCAGCTGGAATGGGATTTTGGTTGTTGGATTGTCTAAGGAACGTACTTCTCTAGTGTGTATTACTTGTTTCATGCTGTTTTTATTTGTTATTAAGAAAAAAATAATAAGTAAATTGGTTAATTTTAGTGTACTTTTAGAAATGACTACTGGCAGCTGATGTTTTGATATCTTGATCCAGATTCAATTCAATTGGGACAAATTATGAGTCTGGTTCCAAAGCTTTACCATGGCATCCACCTGTCTCCATCTGAACAGCAGCTGTCCTTTTCAAATTCAGCGACTACATAGAAACATCTGCCAGCACTGATGCTGACGAGACCCAGCAGTCTCCTGAAATCTAGCTGTTTGGACGAGTCGGATATTGTGTTCAGTTGCTGTTAGACGCTGAGCCTCACTGTTTGCTCAGATTATCTGTGTAAGGCAGGCAAATACAGCAAAAGTGCCACTATTATGACATGCTTCATTCTGTACACAAACAGCAACAGGAAGATTATTGACTCAGTGTGCTGATATATCGTCACGTTCATGTTTGCATCCGGCTTTATCTGTGATGACTTTACGCGCCAGCTGTCTTGTTTTTATTTCAATTATTTCCTGCATACATTTAACCTCGAGTGCAATAAACAAATACATAAATGCCAAGTGTGTTACCTGACCTGTCTCTGGTCTAATCTCTCTATACTAGCATTAGCTCCGTAGGCATGGCAGGACTCCACGGTGTAGTCAGAGCTGATCCCCAACACGGAGCAGGAGTCGCCACACGAACCATCAGCCACCACAATTACCCGTGGCCATTCTTTGTGTGGAATCCGCTGCAGGTATTCCTCTGTAAACTAAAACACAAAGAGAACATATAGTTTATAACAGCTATATTTACCTTTTGTGGTGGTTTAACCTAGCAGATAAACTCATACTTTGTAAGACATCATGAGAAACTGTAATAAAAAACTTCTATTTCTGACTTAAGAGATTTAAAAACTGCAAGTAGGATGATGAACTGTTTTATTTTTCTTTGTCAGCAAAGAAATTAGTTGTCGATCTTATTTATACTTCATCAAGAGGTTTGTTTATGCTTTCTATCCCTGCAGCCTGACCAGCAAATATGAGTTCTATTTCCGACACTACCTATTAATCTACAGAAGGGAGCAGGCAGGTTTTAATAAAACATTACAGTATAAGGAAAATTACAATGGGCTTTTTTTGGTTGCTCTTGTATAAACAGCAGAACATCTCTGAGAGAGAGTTTATTACTTTGCTCTGCTGAATGTTTACTTCCTCTCAGCAGCATGATGTCTGTGTAAAGGAGGAGTAGGAGCTGTCCAAATCAAGTTGGAGGACAGCCAGATGGGCTGAGAGGGAGAATGAAAGGGTTGTGCAGTGGATGTAATAGCCAACATCCTAAGAGAGCCATGTCTAATCTATTTAGGCCACATTGAACAGGTGATTTTAATGACCCCTTCTGCATTTTAGGACCTTAGAAGCATAAAAGTATCTGTCATCAAGTCCGCTGTCTTGTCTAATCAAGAGGAAATGGCAGGCTTGGCATCGACTCTAAGTGAAGCATAGCTTTGCTGTTATCAAAAACCCTGCTGACCTTGTCTTCCATCTTCTAAAGGTTGGTGAATCACCAGAAAAGAAGGTGGGCAGCAGCAACGAAAAATAACCCTCACAACAGGCCCGAAAAGAGGAAAATCTAAGAAATCTAAGACAGTGAAAAAATGTTTGCTCCTGAGTTTAATGGTTTAATGGTTTAATGAAGGAAAGTTAAACAGTAAAATGAGATAAAAGTACTTTTATTGCATTTGACAAAGTGAATCTCAGACTTAATTCATGTCATTTCAATTTTAAAACATAAAAAGGGTGCCTTAAACTATATCAGACAGTGCAGTTTACTCTAGAACTTTTCTAGATATGTTGATACGCAATTCTGAAATGCAAATACACAATGTAAACAAAGGACTTGGCTGAATTCTCTGAAAACCACAGGGGAGCTTGAGTCACATGACTGACTGTATTAGACTGTCTGTATGTAGGTAAACAAATATGGTGGAATCAGATGGGAGGTAAACAAGTAAACAAAGGTAAACAAACATATGTAGTTTGCATCCAGTTAAAAGTACTGCTTACAAGTTTTAATTTTAAAGACACATTAACCATCAATATGAGCAACAAAAATGTTTTTTATACTGAGCTTTATGACATTGCAACGAGTACCTTTAATCATAGTTGCACTGATCACTGACAGCTTTTAATAATTTTGATGTTTTTGTCTTGGTGGGTTACTTCAATATCATAAGCTGAGCTCCAACCTTAAGGTGGGGGGTTTATAAAGCACATGGAGAGAGCAATAACATAAAATCTTTTGTAATAAAACTAGGATAATTTTTGTTATCATACAGTGATTAAACCTGTGCTGTATTTATTGTGTTGTAAAATCAGATGGCATAACTCATGGCAGTATTTGGATTAAAGAAACCAAAGAAGATCCTATGTGAATAAATAAACTCTTTGAACTCAAAATAGGATTACATTCAAAATCTACTTTTCTGGTGCTGTAATGTGTTTGGGTGGAGACTTGTTGGCTGTAATTCTGCCATTTATTTTCCACTGACCCCAGTAAAACTGTGGAAAGGACTCTGTTTATATAACAGGGTTGTAACTCAGGAGCTTTGCTTTCAGTCTTTGAAAAGACTTGGACAACTCTCAAACAATGAAGGTGAGATAAATATGCCAGTGCTTCTGTGTTTTAATGGATTTTTATGGTTGCAACACAAACATCTGAACAAGAAGTTTCCATATATTTCAGGCATCTCAGTTACTGCTGAAGAGAAAGAACACAACAATGTCTTCTGTGTCTGCTGACACTTTGGGAAGATTATGTTTTTAAAGCCTACAAAAGAATAATTCAATAATAATCAAATGAAATACTGTGGGCTATTTTATTTCCCTTTTCTCTGTAAACTAACTGCATTATTTTCAAATCAAAAGCATGTAATTTGAGTGTCCATGGAGAGAAATGAAGTTGCATGAGTTTGGTGTTAATGAAATTGGCAGAACCAGATAAGGATTATTGTGTTCTAATTTGCAAAAAGCTTTGATATTTTTAGGCACCATAATTATAGTTAGACTGGTTTGCAGATCTGAGTGAAGAAGTCAAACCTTGGTTCCCAGCTGCACTTTGACCTCCACCTTCTGCTTCTTCTGCTCCAGGATGCTCAGCAGGTACTCCTGAAACACGCCTATCTTGGTGAAAAAATGCTCGTTGTGCCAGCAGCCTTCCATGTTGTCAAAGTCCACTCCGAGTCCCAGAAGAAACTTGACGCTGCGGGGATCCAGGGCTATCTGCTGGGGTCGGCAGAGCAGGGCGGTCCGGTACCTCTCATCCAGCACGGTCAGTTTCAGCACCTTCCCGGAGCGGACAGCGACCAGCGCGGCCGTCAGCCCCACGGGACCCGAACCCACGACGAGCACCGAGGTCCTGGCGCGCCACTGCCTGAACCCATCCAGGCTGACTTTCAGCACCACATACAGGGCCACCGCCACC
Organism: Kryptolebias marmoratus; assembly: GCF_001649575.2. Taxonomy (NCBI): domain Eukaryota; kingdom Metazoa; phylum Chordata; class Actinopteri; order Cyprinodontiformes; family Rivulidae; genus Kryptolebias; species Kryptolebias marmoratus. The sequence goes on along the minus strand of NC_051440.1, from coordinate 17,547,990 downwards.
AGAGTGCTGAGGGCAGTGTCATAGGCGAGAGCGCGATACTTTTCCTCCGCGTTTTCCCCGATCTCACCAACTCCTCCGGCGGCTTCTGGCTGCAGCCCGTCCATACCGCCACGGGAATCCACTGCGAGCCAGGAGGGGCCAGATCTCCCCCTCAGTTATGGAGCCGACCTGCCTTCATGTGTGCATTTACGGCAGGAGAGAGCTAGGATCTGCGTCCACAGCCTGACCAGCAGCGACGTGCCACATGCGTCCTCTCCGCTCGCAGCTGCAAGTTGAGTGTCTGCAGCACGACTCCCTCCCCCTTCTTTCTCTCTTCCTCCTGTAAGGTGTGTGTCCACGGAGGGTCAGCATAAAATGGGAGAAATGCTTAATAATAAGTGATTTCCCTGTAAGTGAATCTATGAATTGAGTTGAAAACTTGCCTGAGGCACAAGCCTCTGGTTTTTACTCCGTGAGAAACTATTGATTTAGTGTTTATTAAACAAGATAGGTCAAATGTATCTCTCACTTTCTCTCAAACACTTGCAGGCACTTAAGGCTACTACAGGAACCATAAAAAACAAAGTTTATTCTTTTAAATGTCTACATGGGGTAGGCTACCTATAAAGTAAAACATGGCATGATATGATGTGATATTAGAGGTTTTTCGTCCTAAATTGAGTGGTGTTAAACCCTCTAAAAAGTACACATCCCTGCTCTCAGAAACATTGATTAAGTATTAATCCTTCAGTTATTACTGTCAGATAGAAATTGTATCCATTTAAATAAATCTGTAGAACAAGATTCTGTAGGCTATATATTAAACTCGGTTACTCAAGGGGTCAAAATTAAGACCTTGGTCCTACCTGAGGGTCAATTTTGGTCCATGTTGTTTGAAAAAAGACTCTAAACAGAACTTGTTTTTAAGTATAATATGTCAAATTGTTGTTTATTTCAAATTTTATGTCAGCTTAATGATTAAAGAGAAAAGTCACATGTAAAAAGACATTGCTATTAGGATTTATTTCCATATTGATAAACTAATAAAAATCAGTTTTCAACTTTATGGGAAAGCTACAGTAAACAGTAATGTTTTCAGTCTTTATTTGAAGAAACTGACAATTTCTGCAGATATCAAAAATTACTGAAAAACATCAGACTTATTTTTCTTGGCTTCAAAGTTAGCTAGTTTCCTTTGAGAAGTTTACACTATACGCTCAGTTTTTTAAGCAAAATGACCAGCGATAGACTCGATCTGTCACAGATCGGCAGTCCAGTTCAAATTTATTTAAAATATAATTTTGTGGGCCTGATAAGTTAGAAACAAGAGCCATTTCTGGTCCTGTGAGTTTTGAGTTTAACACATGTGCTATAGACACTTACTGTATTATGAGGGAATTCTTGGCCCAGGTCAACCATGCTGTGAAGGCATTATATATGAATAGTGTGTAAATTTTAAAGTGAGAGGTCACCAAGTCTAAATTAGTGTCTATTTTAAGAAAGAGAAAAGCTAAAAGAAAGAAGTCGTTGGTGACTGTACCTACATGTTCAAATCTCTCATGCTTTTTTTTTCTTTCCTGGATCCATTTCTGCCACAGATTTCCATTTCCTCAGTTAAAGGACCGTGCAAATCATTGTCTGTCTTGTCTTTTTCATTTACCTTTACTTCCATCTTCTCTTTCCATTTGGAGACATTTCACCATGGTGATAGCTCTTCAAAAGACAAGACCAATTTTGGTGAAAAGAGTACACAAGCCAGAAAAGAGGCTTTTCAGTTGCACTGCTGCAGAATATGGATTAAACTGGCTCACTGAAAGAGCCAGAACTCCGATATGTTCATGCAGATACCTTTTTCACTTTTTATTTTTGTTTTATACAATACATTTTTTCTTGCAAGAGACCATCAAAACTTTCACATGGACCTTGATAAGGAATATAATCGGTACTGACAGTATTAACATTTCTAATAAATGAATCCTCTTTAGAAATATTTTCTGGAAATCCAGCTTTGGTTTTCTCCCACCTGCTCATGCTGAGTGACTTCAACGCATCACATTCATCACAAGCTTTGGCATTTTAACTAATACTCTGACCTTTAAGCCCTGCTAATAAAATGCACACTTGAGGATGGCGGTGAGATGTGACTCCGGACATAAACCTAAGGTTTTACGGTGGTATATTTGTTTCTGACTTTTAGAAGAATATAGTGCTTCTATTTATTTATAGCCTAAATCCGTTTACACTGCCAATGATCCAGAGCGGAAGTGAAGGGAGAAAGACAAACAGAAAGAGAGAGAGAGACATATTGGAGCGACACACTACACCTCCACCAGTAATTGGTTTTCACCTCTACTCAGATGCCTGGCAACTATCGCCTCGTCTATTCTACATAGAGAGAAATGGAGCTCTAATTACAGATTTTAAACACACAGGCTGGCAGGCAACCACTGATGAGGCCTTTCTGAAAAACATATTCAGTGAAAATTTTAAATGATACATTAATCATAATGATAATCACTTCGCTGAAGCTAATTTCTGTCTTTAACATGAGATAACTGGAATAAACAGATGGCAGAGGATTATTTTTTATTAAAATATAATGTAAATAATCAAAAAAAAAAACATTGAATGTTTATGAAAGGATTTAGTCGGAGATAAAATAGTTGGGAAATATCTCATTTTGTGTCCCACTAAATAAAAACCAAATAAGCATCTCAACATTTTTGCTTTGATTTTCACATTGTCATGGTAATATATGCAGCTACAGGAGAGACGGAGATAATCCCTTCCTGAAATCTGGGGATTTGAATGTGTTTATTACACGGAGTGGATCCCTGACACATCTTCCTCTGACAACAGAGAACAAAAGCCGCTCAGAGAGCAGGTTTCTATCAGCTCGCTCATATCCTATGGCCAGTAATGGGGTTGCTCACAGATCTGAGGTCATTAGAGGAAGAAGAAAAAAAAAACTTCCCTGGACATGATGAGTACAAATCCTCTTTTGTTGTCAGGGAGTTCTGTTCGTGTCCCCACAGAGGGCCACTGGTAACAGACCGGGATCAGGCCACCTACTTGTTTGCAGTCTTTTCATGCGATAATGGTCCGAACAAAGTGAAATTAAGATGATTGAGCTGACAGTGACTTAACATGGCTCAGCAAATTGGGTTTTGATGCTGCACAAAAGAATAAATTAAGGAATTTGGCAAATGTTTTCAAAACAAATATAAAATTTGTATTTCTTTTTAGCTTAAACAACAAATGGCAAAAGTGTTTAATTTTATTCCAGTTTTGCTCAAAGTTTCTAGCACGTTTTAAAATGACGTATATCCAGTTTGTTATAGGAATCACAACTCATGGTCAGTGGTTTCCTCTGAGCACCAGACCAACTTTTCAAGGCCCTCACAAACATCACTGATGAGAGTGACACATCTGACTGAACTGGACTGAAGCCAAAATATTTAACTTAACTCTGACTCAAGGACAGGTGGGTGAAAGCCTTCACGGATGAATGCGCTGACCTCAGATAAGACCATTTGTTTACGTCAAATGCTTTTCCACAGTCAGTTTGAAAAAAGAAGGGGGAAAAAAAGTAAACTGTAATCTTTGCTGTGGTTAAACTGTAGATCCTGAGAGTTCAGAGAGAGAAAAAAAAATAAATCAAACACTAGCTGAGTGTGTTTGCTCTGCCAACTGTCAACCTGCCCAGAGCCTCTGGTTACGTGTTCAGAACCGACAGACTGGAACTGTGATGACGTGGACTCAGGTGGCCAAGAACATACTATCACCACAAGGAGCAGCTCAGATCACCATGGTTACACGGTGTAATAAGGTCAGTGTGTGATGCTGGATGTTTGCGTCTTAACCAAACTACTAAAAGGTTTCCAGTCACTTAAATAGCAATTTTAGCTTCTGCCTAATGTTTTTTTGTTCTGTTCAGAACAGAAGGACACAGAGTCTTTATGTAGATGATTGCATTAATCGGGAATATTTAGTTAACGTACAAGGTAATAAATTATCACTGGAGCATACTGTGGTGAGAGTATTTTATTACCTATAAAGAAAAGGATAAACTATGGTGATTAAAATAGTCCTATTTAGAAGACTAGCTGCACAAGTGTGAAAATCTTTTTAATTACAAAACGACTAAATCCACCTTTAGTAATTCAGTAAATTTCCAACAGCAGATACAGCAATACTGCAACTTTTCTGTCATCAAGATAGTAAAAAACAGATTTTCATACATGCTGGAAATGTACATAGAAATGAATCAGAAGTAAATGTAGTAAATTTATCATTTATTTACATCAAATGTTATTTCAGGTGCAATAAAACTTACACTTCCTTTTTCATTAGCTAATGACATCCTGCCTATAACAACATGAAAATGAAAGAAAACCTTTTGAAAACTTACATTGAACATTATGCAAATATTATTTGTTCATAGCATTTAAAAAAACAAGTAATTATGATTTAAATTCTTTGGAGCATTTTTATACATCAGATGAGTTGAAAATACTTTGACAAGGCCAATCCAAGACACTTAATGATCGCCGACTGAATCCAAGACTTTTAACTCTACGGGATGAAGCTTCACTCAGCCCAGATGTGTTTAATTTGTACATTTATTTCTGACAATAACTCAAAGAGAAACCCACGTGTACAAGAGTTTAAAACTTCCTGTTGCAATCCTGATCTAATCAGAACAAAAATGCCTGTTGTGCTGTTGTGAAAAAAAAAAAAAAACGAATTCAGAATAAAGTCTTGTCCTCATGTTAGAAAAATTCAAACGTTAAAGAGCATTGTACTCCACACACTTCGATGGATCGGTTGGGAATTGTTTCTGGCAGATAGTCATTAGCCTCTTCAGCCCCTGAGAAATAAAAACAAGTTAACAGTTAATAAAATACATAAAGCAACCTGCAATTTTTTTCTTAGTTTTTAAAAGACATAACCAAAATGGGAAAATTTTGTTAGATTTGTTTAGAGGAATAAATCTCTTTTTCTGTGCTTCAGGATATCTCCTTGGGTGTTTGAAGTCACAGCCACTTCTAAAACTCAAGAAACAACGAAAAACAACCCTTGGACTTCAGTACTGTCAAGAACTGCAAATCTCTCCAGCATGCTTCTCAGATTTGCTGGGGAAAAGTATGCCAGCAAGTTATCTAGAATCTCCATCTTTATCTCCTCCCAGTTACAAAGGGTACAAGTTCACTCTAAGGTTTTTGCATCCTTCTAAAGTCATAAAATTTAACTTCACGTAAAAAACATGAAGGTTTTTTTTTTTATAAATATATATTTTAAGAAAAACCTAATCTAGGTGCAGTTTGTGGATGACACTCTGTAGCTCAGTAGCTTGTAGAACCACATTTAAGAGCTTCAATTGAAGTTTTCTAAATGAATTTTCTAAATGACTATCAGTTTCAAACATTGCTTTGTTTGTACAACAATGTTTCAGTAAATTGAGGTTTGCAGGCATTTGTTACAGCTCTCGGGTCTGGCTACAGCACTGAAATGTGTACAAGTCTGAAGTTTGACTTCTCAGATCCGTGATTTCTTTTTTCTTTTTTTTTTTACTCCTTGTTTTGCAGATTTCTCACTGTGCTTGAGATCACTGTTGTGTTACATGACAAGAATCAGCTGGGAGACAGATGGCAAAGCATCTGACTCAGATTTGTTTTATAACTGCAGCAAAACAACCCAAATATGATTAGCCCGCCACTATTGTGCTTTGACAGTTGGGGTGAGGTGTTTTTGCTGATAGGTTCTGCTTGGTTTTCTCAAAAACATGGCTTTGTGTAATATTGCAGAACAACTATACTTTAGTCTAATCCATCAAGAACACATTCTTCATGCTTTTTCCCCCAATTGTACTGCCATGAACGAGAACATTTAACGTTCTAACTGGACGTTTCAGTCTGAACTCAAGGTAAATTTTACTGGATGTTCGTTCTGTTTTTGTACGAGCTCTTTAGCTTTTTTATTTACGCTCACTCGTACAGTAATGATGTGCTTGAACTGTTGGGCATTTCTGAAAAGAGACAGATACTACGTAAAGTAGGGGAAGTAGAGTGGGGCTCACTTCACGAACATGTCTTGTTTCTGTGAAGAATATTGATCAAAGCGTGTTCTGAATGTTTCATAAAGATCTCAGAAAACTGTGATTATAATTTTGCAGCTTTAAAAACTACTTGGTTTTACAAACTTTTAAGAAGAACCCTAAGCTATAGAAAAGTCCTGACGTAACAAAGTGACTCACCTGAATGTATTTTCTTTGTGTCTCATCGTTGAGGACGTGAGCCACGTGTTTGGAGAAGATCTTTTCTCGACCAGTACGGGCGTGGATACCCACCATAGTCACCCCAATGGGCCAGGGAGCGTTACCAATGGCCATCTGTAGATACGCATCATTTGCCTGAAATCAAATTGTTAAAAAATTGTTAAACGTGTGATGATAAATCTGTAAAAGTAAAAAAAGGCGACAATAAGAACACACCTTCACATATTCTCTCTCCAGCATGAATTTAATGATGTCTGTGATCGATTCTTTTATGTCAGCTGGTAAATTCTGAAAGAAATATAAATAATTAAGATGAAAAAAAAACATTCCATCAGTTATAGGCTCGTACTGGAGTCTGTTTTATACTTTCCTCCTTGAAATGTTACCTTCTTTCTGAGCTTTTTAAAGAGAGGCTCGAGATAAGACTCAGTCTGTGAGTGTGTTGCGCTGGCCAGCTTGCCCTGGACGCTGCGTTTCACGTGGTCTTCTCGACTGTTCAGATCTTTGGCCCAAACACCAAGAAGAAACTACAAACCAAATGGGAATATGGCTTTAAAATGTGTTAGCAACAAATATTAAACACACTAACATCCCATCAGGTGGCATTAAAACACAATGCCTAAACACTGTAACATCATTACAACTTAAGTAGTGAATTTGCTGGATGTTAAAGAAGAACAGCTTCATTAAATAGCCATTTAAATTAACACAGTACATGAAAACGCAAAATCAACAATCTTAACGGCAGTTACTGTATTGGCATAAACATTTTATCCAATAGCTCCCTCTAGATATGAAGAGAAGCACAGTCTTATTGATTTACCCTTAAAAATTTGGCGATTACGTCCTGATCTCCACTGTCATCTCCTGTACCCAAGGTTTTTCCAAGAGCCTAGAGAGGAATTTGGACATTAAAATACAAACATTTAAGTTTCGATTGACATTTACCATTTCCTAAATACATTAATAACTAAAACAAAACACCGTAACAAAATCTTGCACAAAACTGGGCCACATTTTACTGAGCACTGCACCTCGAGCTCCTCTATAGTGGTGTTTTCCTCATGAACTTTCAGGTCGTGCTGTGTGTCCACATCCCCCGATTCTGTCGCTCCAACAATCTCATTCAGATACTGCTGGTCGATCTTGTCCATGGCTGCTTTCAGGTCATTTCTCAACCCCTGGACACAGAAAAAGAAAAAATTAAAGTGAGTTCTCTAGAATTTTCTATAACTTTCAGTATTTTTTCATTTATAAACCGGCAAGAGGCATGCTGCACATAACAAAAAAAACAAACAAACAAAAAAAAACGTTCAATCCTACCTTGTTTACTTCTGGGGTCAGGATCTCAATTTTCCTCAGTCTCTGAAAAGCATCATAATCAGACTCTCCAAACAATCGGACTGGTTCCCCTCGTTCTCGTAGCCGTCGAATAACCTGCAAAAACAGAGAAATGCAAAAATATTAAATGGGTGATTTAAAAAAAAACAACCTTACTGACAAAAAAAGAGCAGCTGTTTTTTATGATCTCACCTCTTGTCGTGACAGTGTCATTGGCAGTTTCTCCTCGGTTAGTTCCAGCTCTAACACCGGGTTAGTTGAAGTGGATGGTTCATTTTCTACCTTCTTATCAATCTTTAGGAGAACATGAAGGAAAAGAAATACACTAACATTATGGAAGGTGCTGTAATAAAGCAGAAGGAATTTAATAGTGTCAAAACACAATTTTCTTGCATAAATATGCAAAAAAAAAGAAAAAAAAGATATGTGCAAAAAGTGTTGTCTTTGTGAGATGATAGCTCAGACTCAAGTGAATGCGCACCATTTAACTGCACACATTCACAAAGCCAAAACAGCAAAAATGATAATATTCTGATTTCGTTTAATATATGTAATTTGAACATTGTTTGCACATTCTAAAACCTCACTGCAGGAAAAACTTTAAAGAAGAAAACTGAAAACATGATACCAGAACATGCATTAAAGAACACATGCATCACAGCACTTTCAGGTTGAGGCTTCAGAAGCACAGCCCAAAAGACCAACTATAAAACTGACAAAAAACAATCCCGAAAGCAACTTGTGTTTAAATTAACATGACATATGTGTACAAACAAACCGGCTTAAAAAGTTTGGTGTTTTAAGTTGTGAAAAATCTTGAAAGAGGAATGCATCTTTTTGTTTTATTAGAGCAAGTTTTAAAAGACAGTGTCATCTAATGACACAGACATTTGTAGTTGGTCTAAATATTGCTGCTTCTGTCACAAATGAATTGCAAAAATGTGTTTCTTTTAGCTCAGTACGCCATGCTGAACTTCTTAGCGTGGCTGTGCCCCACTTCAGCTTGGTAGCTTCCTTTCCTTGTAACCCTGTCTTTGGAGAAATGATTTGAGCACTTTTTTAAAAATGCAGCGTATAGTTTGGATTTGCTGGTAAATGTGAGACATGTAGAAACATACTTTTAATTTACAATGACAATAATGTGTTGTAGGAAACACTGAATGACTCAATAAATTCCTCCACCTTCTAAATGCAAGTAAATGTCAACATATTTAAGCTTTTATGTTACTGGCTTCACATTAAAACACAATTTAAAAACAAATTTGAATGACCTCAAATAGACGAAATTTAGTTCTCACAAAAAGTAGAAGAAATCTGGTATTTCATTAATAGCCAGTAAGAAATAATATATCAAACTGGATCTGTAAATAATAACTACAAAAAGGATAGTGTTTATTTAAGCATTTGGCCCCAAAATGCTTATTGATTTAAAACTGAGTGGGAAAATAATGAATAAAACTGTCTGCATGAAGTTTGTTAAATTTCCGACAGGATGCCAAGGAAGTGGAAGCTTTCTGTTTCATTTTGACATGCAACCTGTTCACTACTGTCACTGAGCAATCCCATACCTGGCTCTCAGGGGTCTCTGTCTGAACCTACAGATGCAGGCAGCAGAGGCAGGTTGCAGAAAAACAGCACAGTAAACACTAATGTAGACCTGAAGATCAGTTCTCGGCCTTATATTGTTTTCTAGCAAAAGGTTTAAATACTGTGTAATTTTTTTACAGTGACATTAAAGACAAAATCGCAAACAGTAGTTATTTCCATGTGTTCGAGTGTTTTAGACAAAGAAAGAAACATAAGGTAATGCTGACATCAACCTTATAGCCGCATCTTATGAAGTAATCTTCTTTCTCCTTGCGTGCGAGATCAGCCCTTTTGAAGCATTTTTTGGAGTCCTGGAGCGAAACAGACCATTGACTTGTGTTAGACTTTAAAGGAAACTCCATGTACATCACAATAAGAATATTCTACCTGTGGGAAAATCAGAGGAGTGCCAAGACACAGACAGAAGCACACTCACAATACAGATGCTGTATGTTTATTTTTTGTTCTCTTTCCATCACAGTGCACATTTACAAAAACGTATCCAAGAAACCAGCCGATGAAACTTTTCGCTTACATTTCAATTTGTGAACTTTTCAAAATGAAATAAAAACAAATACAGCTTTTGTGTAACACACTTTCCTTAAAAAAAGGTTTAGATTCAACAATTGTAATTCTGAAGAAAGTTGGTGGGTCTGAATTAGCACTACATTAGAAACTGTTACTTGAAATTGTTGTTTTTTGGGAGGGTGGGGGGAATGACAGGAAACAAATAAAAGAATAATTTTAGCAACATTAACCTAGTAACTACTTTTGAATTTTAACCAGTCAATGTTTCCTCAGTGAAAGAGAGCACACATATACGTAAAATAAAAACACTGCCAGTTCTTTTAAACACAACCCCAAATTTATTACTGAAAGATATGTTTAATCCTGTAATGTTAGCCAAATATATTTATTTGCACAGTGTCTAATACAGCTATTACAGTTCTGAAAATAAAAACGATAATTCTGGAAAAAAGTGGTGACTGACAGAGCTAGCAGCTAAATCGACACTAGCTAACAAAGCTAAGTTGTTAATCAAACATAAATAACAAATTTTATAAGATACTCACGTCAATTAGCTCTTTTTCCTCAAGTATTTTCCTCTTTCTTGCTATCTCAGCTTTAAGTATATCCATTTCGTGACAGTAACACGGTATGTTCTTTATTTTTGAGGATTTCTGGACAGCGCTGCCATTAAAGCTTCACACCGGAAGTTAGCCTAAGAATCATCTGAGGTTCACTTCCTTATTTCAAAATAAAAGCCCGACAAGTCATTCACTGCAACACATTACAGCACACTGCATGTGTTTTTTATTTTTATACATGAAAAACTATGATGTTGTTTTCATTAATTTCAAATAAAAAAAAGACAGGCACTAAAACTTAGGAGACATTTTACCCTAATTACTGATATAAAGATAGAACAGTTGAATGCAAAGATACCCTTTCTCTAATACAAATAAAATAAGTTTTTGTTTTTATAAACTACCTGTTTTGTTTTGATCCTTTTGGCCAAGATGAAGCACAATAACTCATAATAAAAATATAATTTAAGTTGGTATTTCTTTCTTTCCTGCATATTTTGCTAAAGAACACTAAGAAAATATTTTCTCATAGTGGGTTTAATGTCAACAGAATATTTCAAACGTTTTGGAAATCCTTAGAAAATAAGGGTGGTAAAATATCTGAAGATTTATTGCCATCACTAAAATGATTCTGTATCAAAAGAGGATCTCAGAGAGACTGTGTCTTTTAAATGTACACAAATACTTAAACAATTTGTTACCAATGTTACTCAGTTTGAGAAAAAGAGAAAGGCAGAAAACAAAGACCAAACAGACAGATGACACCTCAGAAAAGATCTTAAAACAATGTCAGTAAACAAAGTTCCTTGCTTCATTTATAAATACAATTAAACTGCATGCAGACACAAAAGCTACAGCTTCCTCTGGTGTTCATTTCATGGATTCAGATAAAGTGCAAAACTTTTCTTTTTCAAACTACCACTACTACTACTAATAATAATAATAATTTTAACTGAAAGATCCAGACATTTGTGGAGGTTAGAATAAACTAATCTTAGATATATTTTAGATATTTTCTGCCACTGAAAACCTGCAGAATGTCACCATTTCAGTGTCACATGACTGTCAAACACCTGATTTAAGTAGACTGTTGCTGAGCAACATTTGTTTTTTTTTAAGCAGAGTTCAGTTTATGAAGCTTTTTCAAAAGTTTATTTTAGTGACTTTAACTCGACTGCTTTTGCCCAAATGCCAGTTTGTTGTTTTCCCATTATTGGAAATTGCCTGTTTCTCGACCTTTTAAATGAAACATACCATCAGGTGGCGCAAAGGGATATGTGACGAATTCTTAATATTAAAGTCATTAATGTATTTACATGGCGAAAGGGAAGAACTGGCGTCATGCTGGGAAAGGGAAAAGAAGCATCTTGGAGGGTGGATTTTAGACTAAAAAACGACGGGGAATCTAATCGACAACCAGACCCGAAGCCCAGGCTGAGTAAAACAAATAAATAAATAATTGTTTAATAATGAGGCAGACGGACAGTGATTGCGCTGAGTGAATTCTTGATTTCGTCTCCCCGTGGAGTGATTTGCGACCGCACGACTTGCTGAATATTTCCGCTGAAGATGGAGTTTGGGGAGAGGAAGAGGAGAAGGAAATCCCAGAGCTTTAAACTGGTCACGGATGAGGAAGGTAGGCTGCTGCTGGATGAAGACGCGCTCTCGTGTCTGGGTGTTTGTCTGGCGCCTTGTGCCAGCACAGACGACTCTGTAGACAAAAGCCACGACAATGAATGCCCAGTCTGAGCATCGAGCTTCACAAACAGCTGATTCTCAAAATGATGCCCTTAAAAAAAGGAACGGAATAGAAAAATCACCTCCCTGCTATTAGTCTCAATATGATTTTTTTTTTCTAATGAAAATTTTAAATGTTATCGCTCGGCAGTCCAAAATGTGAACATCTGTTGCGCAGTCTTGTCATGTAGGCAGCTAAAACTGCTCACTTCTGTTTGTCTGAGTCTGTAAAAGCTGCAAAATCTATCTCTCTAAAACTACTTCATACCTACAGGTGGTGGTTTCTGCATGGGATGGGGAAGAGGGTGTGTGTGCGCGTGTGTGTGTCTGGGGGGGTTGTGTTCTGCTTTCGTATCAATCACAGACTCTGCAGATGTTTCAGAAAGGCCAGCATCAAGATTTACTCATTTCTTTTTTTTTTAATCTCGCGTATTCTAACAAAATCATTTCACATACAGATTGTGACCCATCAAATGTGACAAAAGCCAGTTGTGCCAACGGGGAAACTAATGATGCTGCTGTGCCTGATGGTATGGATCGTTCTGAGGATTCATTTCTACATTAAATCACTGTAGATATCACTAATTACCTTTTTTTTGTCTTAATGTAGTTTGGCTGCAGGGGGATGAGAGCATGGAAATCAAAAGGCAAATCACAGGAATGATGAGACTTCTGAGCGATAGGTCTGGCAGGGTTTATCAACGTGTCGGATCGGAGCAGAACAGCTCAACGAAGGAGCCCAAGGATAATCTTAACTGTACTCAGACTCTGGTTTCATCTCCTGTGTCAGAGGACCCTCAGTGCAACAATTGGAGCTCTGCAGGGGACCCAGAGCCGTCATCTTCATCCACCTCCATCCCTAACGATCCAGCCTGTGGCCAGCACAGCACCCGCTCCAGAGCCCTCAGGATCCTCAACAGCACAAAGGAACCAAACGGTAGGGTGACAAACAGAGTTTAACAAGAAAGAAAGAAAAAAAACACATATTTTTAGTCACAAATTATTTTGTTGTAAAAGGCCAAACGGAGGCCGGCACTTCAAGACAAACCCTCATTCACACATCCGATTTTCTAGTCACTGAGCATGAAAGCACATTGTGCCCATGTGAGTACACATGTTAAACTGAAGAATCTCTAATCAGATCACCCTTACTCTGCTGCAGATGCACTCCCTCCTGCAGTGCAAGAAATCCCCTGCTGTATGTGCAACTGTAAAGGCACCTTGCAGGCCATACTGCAGGAACTGCGAGCCATGAGGCGGCTGATGCAGACTCAAAAAGGTCAGAACGTTTGCCTGTTATGGAAAAGAGACACGCCGAGGTAAAGACAATCTAACATGCTTTTGGTTGTTTTGTTTTTTTCTGTAGCATCCTTTGACAGGCAGGAGCAGGCAGGCTCCACATGCCATCCTCACCTCGGTCCAGCTTCCACTCCTCGGCGTATGCCCCCCAAAAGGAGACCAGTCTATAAAGTGGCTCCACTTAGTGTATCCAACACGAGGAGAGTCACATCTCTACTGGGGGCATCAGCACCTAAAGCCGGTCCTACGGAATCTGGAAGGAGAGAGGACAGTGAGAAACTCGACTCATCTACACTCAGCATGCACTCTGTTTCCTGTGATGTTTCTGTGTTGCCACATCAGGTCGGCAACACACCCAGTCCTCCCCTGAACCAACCGAGGGAACATCAAGAGTTAGAGGTCCGTAAACTAATATCTGATTTTGTGTTCATACTGCTTTTATTCTGCTGTGAAATCCTGATTCAGATATATTGAACTCCTTCCCATAGAAACAGTCCTGATACACAACATCTTTGTTTATACAGAATTATTAGCTGTGCATGCTACTTTAAATGAATATTCTGACATTTAACAGGTTAAAATACACATTGATACTATTCAGATAAATTAAAGTACTGTCAGTCTTTAAAGGAATGCATATTGCCCACTGCCTTTCATGCCAGAGTTTAGGACTAAACTCATCTTATATTGAGAAATTATAAAGTTGTAGCCATTTTGGTCAAATCTCGAAAACATCTCTCATACAGTCTCATTCAATATTGTGGGATGTTATGCTAAGGGTGTGTGTTATAAACAACTCAGATACTACCACATCACAGTTTAGCCCAATAACTAAAAAAATGACAGGATTATTGGCATTTTTGTATTGGCTATTGTCAATTAGCTGTGGCAGCCATCTTGATTTGGTTGACTCTAAATGTTAATGAGTTGCAGATGTACATTAGGTGATTATTTCTTGTAAGTTTCATTAAAATCTGTCCATTGGTTTGTTGAATATTCTGCTAACAAACAGTGTTGCAATGCATAGTTCTCAGAATATGTGCTCAGGATGACTTCCAGCTATCACCAGGCTAAACAAATAAATTACATTGTGTTGTATCACTCACTGCAGTCTGAAGTTCGTCTTGCAGAAGATTATGACGTGTTCATCTCGAAGGCCCAGCTAGACTCCATTCTGGTTAACTATACCCGCTCTGGCAGCCTCCTGTTTCGCAAACTGGTACGCTTCCTTGATTTTTTTAATAGAGCAAATTATAAGTCCATGTGATTTTGCTTACTGAAGTCATGTATTCATATATTTTATTATTGTTCTTTTAAATCCAGATCACATCTTCACTTTAATACACTGTAAAAAGTCCCCCAAATAGGTGGTCATTTCAAAAGAGATATATTGTAAACATGTTTGTGAGCTTTCAGGTGTGTGCCTTTTTTGATGATGCCACTCTGGCTAACTCACTGCCAAATGGTAAAAGGAAACGAGGGCTCAATGACAACCGGAAGGGCTTAGACCAGAACATTGTTGGTGCCATTAAAGGTAAGAGGAAAAGTACACAAGGCATAAATTTGCCTTTTTTTCTGACACTGTATTACTAAAGAAACTGTCATTTATGTGTGTAATCAGTGTTTACAGAGAAATACTGCACTGAACACAGAATAGAGAAGCTGCCTGGGCCTCGAGACTGGGTGCAGATCCTTCAAGATCAGATCAAACTTGCCAGGAGGAGGCTGAAACGAGGTCTGCCTTAAACTTTGATCTTTTATTGTACTTTTTCATTTTTACCTCAATAAATGCAGTGCTGCAATGGTTATAGTTGTCATAAATGTTATCAATATTGTTATGTTTTATTAACAATTATCTTTGTTGAAGTATTTTAACCATTCAAGCTAAAGTTATTCTTGTTCTCTTGGGTCTTCAGATGCTGCAGACGCTGAGGAAAACTCAAATGGTCCATCCACAAGTATGAACGTCACATAAAGCTGTCCACTTGCCTGCATGGCGATCATCCTCTCAGCAGGTGGATCTGTTTGCTTTTCCCATTTGGAAACTGCACCTTTCTTCTCACATTGGTTTGTCATCTTACATCATGTTTTTCATCAACTCCCCCTCTGAGCACACAATGAGCTTTACCTCTCCTCACTCCATTGTCACAACACACCCACAAATTGGCGTCTCGAGCTCCCTCATTGGTTCACAAGTCTTGGTCGTGCTGTTGCGGTGACATTTGACATTCTCATGCAGCTTCCCAAAATGTCAACTAATTATCTTTCCAACGAGTATCGTTTCCGCTCTTTCACCTCTCTGTTGTAGCCACAGCTGTCAAAAGAAGATTTCTCGACCTGCTGCACATGCTTACATAAATTCAGTCCTTTTTGGTAATATTATATTACACCTCAATAATATTCTTATTCCTCCGCAGGCTGTCATTATAGTAAGCCTGATTGTACGGAACAGACACTGAAGAACATGTCGGGTTGATTCAACAGCTGCCTCAACTGGCTTTCAGCACATTAGTCATCTTCATTATGAATCTGACTTGATGCATTTCCTTTGCAACTGCTATGTGAAATGGAGATAAAGGGAAATACGAGGGCCAAATGAAAAAGATGACTACTTATATCATCTGTCTGTCTTTGTCATGAAAACATACAGTGCACAACATAGGCGTACTTGTGGTTTTTGAGGCTATTTCATGGGCACAAATTTAACTGAAGAGCTGGAATTTTGTACCAGGAGACAATGAACGAATTAAAGAAGTGACTTATTGTTTACATTCTAGGCAAAATCTTTCATTTTTGCCTGTAACTCTCAAGCGCTGTATGAATAAAAGCATTCATTCAGTGTCCAGAGACCACATCTTTACATTTCCATTGTGAATTGTGCCTTTTAAGTGGCTTCAGTGGGTGTAATGTGCAGTACAGCATCCACCTTATTTCCAGACATGACATTCAAAGTGATGTATTTTTGGTAATTTTTTTATATTTAAAAAAAATAAATGAGCCCCATCTTAATAAAAGCATAAAACATATAGTTATTTATAAATGTTTTTTTCTCCGTATGGAATTTCTTAGGTTACACATAATAATGCTATCAATTTTGTGATTAAATTATGTATTTTTCTTTAAATATTTCTCACTGTGCATATGAAAATTTTAGCTGTATCCACAAATAAATACAGTTGCCAAATGATTGTTTGTGTTTTTTTATGTGTGACAGAATAATCAACAAAATGAATATATATAATACACTCTGTTGAATGTCTGCCTGAATCTCTCACAAGGTAAAATGAGAAAAATTCAAACACATACACACAAAAAACCCACAATTACAAAACATTTGTTTAATATTTTTCCTGTATGTTTCCTGTAACAATGATACAAGAAAAGCAGACAAGAGGGAGAGAAAAGAAGTGATTAATGCTATAAAACAATAGATACACCAAACAAAATAATAAAAAATAAATAAATTGATACTCTTCACAAACAACAATTAAGCATTTTCCACCTCATGTAAATTTCAAAGTAGAGACTTTAGGGAAAGTGGAATGAGTTTTTAAAACTATTTTTATGTATGAAGAACTTACAAAGAATGATAATCAAATTCACTGTAACATCATTATTCTTATTATTTATAAATGCAACAAAGAATGCATTTTCTTTAGTTATTTCAAGTAGATTAGACATTTTAGGAGATGTCTAAGAAAGCAAATCAACCCAACTGTACAAATTTATATTAAAAAGTTGTTTCAATTTACTTACTTATTATGGTCAAAAATAAGCTAAAGCCTAAAAAATTATCTACATGTCAATTATATCAATAATTTTTAATTACTCTTTTTTGAGTCTGGGAGCACTAAGACATTTATTTAAATAATGTAATTTGTATTCTGCTTAGCACATCATTGAAATGCTTTGATATGAAGTCAAGAATTTGTTGAATGAATTTTATTTATTTGTTTGTTTAAATAAAAGCTTTCTGAACTGAGATGTAGGATGCACCGTCGTCTTTATTTGGATGATTTGTTGTTTGAGGTAAAAGGAGGGAAAACACTAAATTAAAGGTACACTCCATTGTACTAATATTGTTGGCAGACTTTTGAACTTGTTAAAGGGGATGTTAAAGCGGCCACCGCGCAAGTAAAGGACCCAATGTCATCTGGTTAGTTTCCTCTTTTAATTATAAACCAGTTTTTATTTAGTAGAGATGGGTTGGAACATAAAATATAGCAGGATCAAAATATATTTGATTTGGCGTGATGTTTTATTTTTATCTTGAATTTTTAAAGTTAAAGGACAAAAATTCGCCAGTTTTAGTCAGGCTTTCTCTTAGGACGCCTATTTCTAGTCCGAGCGCATTCTGTTGCCGTCCCCGCTCTTCTGTCGGGATCCACCGCTAACGTGAAGCTGGTAAGGATACACTGCTCAGAAGAATTAAAGGGGAAATGTTGCACGAATATAACCCCGCTTTACTCCTAAAGTCGCACCTAGGGCAGTTATAAACACTTACATTGCATGATACCAGTGCAAAGTCCACACAAGTAGCACGTCTGGCGTTTTTCTATTGATACTAACTCTGATGTTGCACACATCGCATGGCGAGGGAGAGGAAGGGGTTAATTTTTTCCGCCGCCGACATTTTTGTTCGGCGCTCTACGGGAACTTTTTAACTTACATGTGCGGGGAGCTGGCTATGTGAATCCTTACGTGGCATCGCGTTTTATTCGCAGTGTGCCCCGTATGTGTTTTTAGTTGCGTTTCGGGGACGCTAGCAGCTCTTTGTTGCACGGAGCCGCTTGTGCTCATCAGCGCATGCATGGATCAGCGTTTGCTAGCCGCAGCTACCCATTAAATACAAAAAAACCCTTCATTTTCAGCAAAACAAACAAGACTTGGGGCGTGTAATTAACACTGTGGCCAGATACGTTTTAAAATCCATCCCCCCAGGATTATAAAATGCATCTTACATTCATTAAAATAAAGTTTTCACATTGAACATCACTGCTGTTGTTAGCCAGTGCCTGAAGGGTTGAATGAACGTGGGATCATTTTGTCTCTTGAACGCCACTCCAGTGGACCAAAAGAGGCCCCTTATGCAACTTACTGTGGTTTACACAACAAACTGGAATTATAATCAGTGATGCCTTTGATTTCTTATTTATCTGGCACATTTGTGAAGTGTCAACAGCTGCAAGTTTACCCACTTTGTGATAGGTTTCATCATGTCAAGGATTCTGGGCTGTCCTTGTCATTTGGCTTCAAATTAAACGATACCCACGTTGATGGGAAGTTGTTCGACTTTGCTGCTAACTTTGCAGTAATTAAAAAGTATTTACAAAGGAGAAGTTAAGCACTTTAGATAAGCAGTAAACTAACAGGTGCATCATGGGGCACAAATTATTAAAAACAACATGGAAAAGATGACAAACGTAACATAAAGTAATTATTGTCAGAAAGGTGCAGTTGTTTGCTTCTGGTTTGTTAAAATGTTATTTATCCATAACAAGCAGGGCTTAATGGCGATTCAATTGTGAAAATATCTCTGAAGATGACTGTGAAGTTAAAACAATGTTGATGTTAGCTTTAAAAAGGTGCAGTTTTGTGAAATTGTACACATGTGACACTTGCTGTTTTGAGGATGATGCACACAGAAAACCATGTTTAAATGACACTACAATGTGGTGAAGCAGCTGATATTTCTTTTAGTCTGTTTTTCTTATTCCTTTTTTTTGTTACAGTGTTGCTTATCACCGGTTTTGCTTTGTTTTCCTGGTAATCAATGTCATTTCAGTGGCGAGGGCCCAGAATTTCTTCAGAAATGTCTGTGAGGGAGTCTTTTAACCCTGAAAGCTATGAGCTGGACAAGAACTTCAGGCTCACGCGATATGCTGAGCTCAAGGGCACAGGCTGTAAGGTTGGTTGTCCATGTAAAACAAATCTGATCTGAATGCGTTATTGTACAGAATAAAATAAAGATTTTGACGGTGATGGACAGAATTTAACAATGGCAATCTTTTTTCTGACTACAGGTTCCTCAAGATGTTTTACAGAAACTGCTGGAGTCCCTACAGGAGAACCACTATCAGGAGGATGAACATTTTCTGGGGGCAGTTATGCCTCGACTAGGTACTAATGATCGTACTGT
Organism: Kryptolebias marmoratus; assembly: GCF_001649575.2. Taxonomy (NCBI): domain Eukaryota; kingdom Metazoa; phylum Chordata; class Actinopteri; order Cyprinodontiformes; family Rivulidae; genus Kryptolebias; species Kryptolebias marmoratus. Next base: position 17,528,543 of record NC_051440.1, on the reverse strand, counting down.
ATCTGATTATAATCACAGATTCTTTAGGTCCTTTTTAATGGTTAAGTAACAACAGTAACTCTTCCATATGCAACAGAAAACACGTCTAATTATTGAATTTGTTAAATGAGTAGAATGTGTAGTCTAAGTTTGATATATTCAATTCAAGGAAGGTTTTTTAGTTGAGATTGGAGTAAAAAACATTTGGCACATTTACTCAAATTGCCTACATTATGCCTTATTGTTGGAACTAGTTCTTAAAAATTGTTAATTTTTAAATATCCTAACACTTTTAAAGGCCTTCGGTCAAATAATGCTCATCCTTTGGTATTTAAAACATTCATCTAAGAGTTTTTTTGTTTGTTTGTTTGTTTGTTTTGTAGGCATAGGCATGGACACGTGTGTCATCCCTCTCAGACATGGTGGACTTTCTCTTGTCCAAACAACAGATTACATTTATCCTATAGTGGATGACCCCTACATGATGGTACGGCTCTTTCACTCAGTTTTCTTCCTCACTGTCTCCGTCCTGCTTCATACGAGAAGTCCAACATTGTGAAATAGCTTTTGGTTTTGTTGTTTTATGTGCATTCTTGGGTTTGATGTAAGCCTATTTGTGTCTTTGTAGGGAAGAATTGCTTGTGCCAATGTTCTAAGTGACCTCTACGCCATGGGAGTGACAGAGTGTGACAACATGTTGATGCTTCTGGGAGTCAGCAACAAATTATCAGAGAAAGTAAGCTGGATGTTACTGTGATACAATTTTGAATAATCAGAATGTGGTTATGAAATGAAACACTGGTAAGAAAAGTATATTAGTTTTTTCTATATTTATTTTCATTGTTGTTAGAAAGCATATCCATCTTTTTTATTTTCTTATTGTAAATACTATAAACATATAAAGAACTGTATGAGGAATGAGAAGCTGTTTAGTGAGTGACAGTAAAGTAACTTGCTGCCAGTGAAGGATTAATCACTCTGTCTCTTCAGTGGGTGTTTCTGAGCTGTTTAGACTTCTGATTGAAAGGTGGGGGTACTTCTTCCAGGCATTGTATGCAAAATTCTGACCTTGTGAAGCTCAAAGTGGTCAGACCAAGCTTGTCCTGCGCCTGCAAGGGTTCATTGACTTCTTTAGGATGTAAACTTTGACATCTGCTGAAGTCGAGTGGGGTCTGCGTGGAACTTTCTGCACATGCCTGCAAGCAGCAACAATGTGCATCCAGTCTGTACACCCTGCAGCATCCTGACTGTGTGCACGAGCAAGCGAAACGACAGCAGCATCTACTCTTAGTGTATGTTGTTTGTTTTCAGGGAGAATATGTAAGAAATTTGACATTCGCACACTTAAAATGCTGTTATATGTGTGTGTAAAGTGTAGTTGGTTGTGTTTGTGGTAAATGTTGAAATGTCATCATTTGAATGCAAGTGCAGCAGCAGTGTTTCTGTGACCCCACTGACTGGCTTCACTAGCAGAGTTTGATGGGGGACGTCAAAATGTAAACAGCAACACGAAAACCTACCGTTTAAGGAGAAACTGTCATTTTCATGAGTTATGGATCTGTTTTTCACTACCCTAGAAGTAGCTGTCATTAAGTTACTGTTTGTGTGTCTGGGCTGCAAATACTGTACATCACTTGTTATATATATATGCACTCATCTAGGTTGTCTTTTAATTTGACCTCTGTCTTCCTATGATTAACACTGGTGAAAGGTAAAATGTTTGCTCAATGTTTTGTTCACTGATCTTTTTTTAACGAGAGAAGACATGTCACACATTTGGCTAACTGCATCTTAGCAAATCTTGCTGACCAGGGTGTCAAAACAGTCAGTCAGTGACGTATCTGAAGGTTTTTTTTTCACACTTACACAGAGTTCTTCTGCCATTTAGGAGAGCAGCACGGCAAAACTAACAAGTCGAGGTGGACAGCATAGAAACAATTGGATTATAAACGTGTATTTATCATAAGCAATTTGCATGAATCTGTTCTAGTACTTCCTACTGTAAATACTGCCTCTTGTGGTCTGTTTGTGCTCTTAACATTTCTGTTTGTTTACAGGAAAGAGACAAAGTCATGCCACTGATCATTCAGGGTTTCAAAGATGCTTCAGAAGAGGCCGGCACATCTGTCACAGGGGGACAAACGGTGCTCAACCCCTGGATAGTGATGGGAGGAGTGGCTACGACAGTCTGTCAGCCCAATGAGTTCATCATGTAGGGATGAATTCCTGTTAAATGTTTCCTTTTTTGCTCTCTGCATCTGTCGTGGCTCTTTAATTTGAAAAAATTGTGCCGTTTTTGATATTTCTCAGGCCAGACAACGCAGTCCCAGGAGATGTGCTGGTGTTGACTAAACCTCTGGGAACACAAGTGGCTGTTGCAGTGCATCAGTGGCTAGACATTGTAAGCATAATATGCCCTAGCCTTCTTTTGTGAAACTGTTTTTCTCCTCAGAATACACACAGCTGACTATGGATGCATCTGCTTTTTTTTCAGCCTGAGAAATGGAACAAAATCAAACTGGTGGTAACCCAGGAAGATGTAGAGCTGGCTTACCACGAAGCTATGATGAACATGGCGCGGCTCAACCGTACAGGTAATTATATCGTTAACGTGTCATAAATTTGATTTGCTGATGTGTCCGCATTGGACTTATATTTGTTGTGAGGATTGAGGTAATGTTGTTTTGAGCAGAACTTCACCAACTTCTGAGAGCTGTTGAATGTTGAAACCACAGCACCCTCTGCAGGAGCTCAATTGTAACAAAACTTTGTAGACAAATTCTACAACAATTCAGCAATGTGTAGAAAAAGGACAAGACCAGGAGAAATTTGATATAAGATGTGAGACATTACCTAAAGAACAGAAGTTGCAGAATTCGTCTGTGCAACATAAATATTCCAATACGGTTGCACATTCATTAGGTACATAACATCAGTTATTTTGAATTATTGTTTATTACTTTACAAACAGTAAAGTTGGTCGTCCAGAAGCCCAGCTGAGTTTCCTTTTTGCCCTCCATTGCAGCTGCCAGCCTCATGCACACCTTCAATGCCCATGCGGCCACGGACATCACAGGGTTTGGCATCCTCGGCCATGCTCAGACGCTGGCACGACAACAGCGAAGCGAGGTGTCATTTGTCATCCACAACCTGCCGGTGCTCGCCAAGATGGCTGCCGTGTCCAAAGCCTGCGGGAACATGTTTGGACTCATGCATGGCACCTGCCCAGAAACATCAGGTAATTGTTTCCACGGTTCTGTTCCTTTCTGTCTGAGCGAAGCGTTGTGTATTTTAACCTCGAAAACCGCTTACAGTTTAGGGAACCTTTTATTGTAGAAATGTCCCAAAATGTTTCAAAATTCAACCAGTGAAGTTGGAAAAATTCATTAATTGTTCACAAAAATGAAGGTTTAATCAGGAGAGTCACTAAAGGTACTTGTTTAAGTACCAGATAGAGTAATATTTTGTATTTCTAAACAGTGACTGCACAAACCTGCTTGGTGCAGATTTCAAATCTGTTAAATCTAATAATGCTGCTTTCAGCTAGGTTTTAATGACATGTGGTGAGTTAAAGTAGTTCTTGACACTGACTTTAGGGAACAGGATTGGTTCATCTGGCAGGATTTTGATACAACCTTTGATTTAATCTTGTATTTTCTATGTAGCCAGTAAAGTCATGCAGCCATTTTTTACAATAACTGCTGCCTAACTTAAAAAAAATAAGAAAAGTTTGAAGTAATTTACAAAATGCAGAGATTGTTCTGTACAAGTCAACGGTTCAGACACATCTGCTCATTCATTTTGATTAAATTGATTCAGTAACTTTATTGGAAGAGGAAAGCACCAGCTTATTTACATCAGTTCCTCTAATTAAGGAGTGTGTGTAGCAGCTTTGTGTGAAAACTCCCAAATGTATAGTGGGAGCACTGCTTCAGAATTCAATTCAATCAATCCTAAAAACAAAAAAAAATCCCCGCACTGCGGTCCAATCTGATTATACTAATTAGTTCAGTCAGTGGTATTTAGCAGCAATACTGGACAGGATCAAAGATAATACTGAGATCCAGCAGTATTAGAACTGTTCGGTATGTTTCCAGATTAAATAAATGAATAATTCTTTAATTTGAACTGACAATATCCCGTTCCTTCCTGTTACAGGAGGCCTGCTTATCTGTTTGCCCCGGGAGCAGGCTGCTCGCTTTTGTGCTGAAATCAAATCCCCAAAATACGGAGAGGGCCACCAAGCGTGGATCATCGGGATTGTAGAGAAAGGAAATCGCACCGCTCGCATCATCGACAAGCCGCGAATCATCGAGGTGGCACCACAAGCAGCCACGCAGAATGTCAATCCAACACCCGGCGCAACTTCCTAATCCTCCGTTTGCTGCATCATAGACCTGAACCCAAAACCTCTGTTGAGAGATTTTAGACCTATAAACTACAAAATCATTGTAGAGTGTTGAAATATATACACACATACACACACACACACACACACACAATAGTGAAAAACACAACAAAGACTGGGTTGGTGTGTGTCATCATGGAAACAGCCCCACACAGTGGCCTCGAGGGCACGTCGCCACCCGGTGGACTCAAGCTGCAGTGTCCCCCATGATAAGAATTTGGCAAGAAATAGAGCATACTTATAATTCATTTGCCTTTTCTGTCTGTTATGTTAAATGTGCTTGAATGGCAGGCAGCTTCTGATAAGAGCGGCGATGAAGACAATAATCTGAATACTGTTGATTCATTTTGAATCTTTGCAATTCTGGAGTCCGTCGCCTCTTTGTCTCTTTTAAAATTGCTCTCACCAAACAAGCAGACTGTGTTTTGGTGTTTTTGTTTGTCGTCCATTCACGTTGTACAGTTTAAAAGCCTAGTTTTAGTTCATTGCTGTAACTAATGTCTTGAAAGACATAGCGTGACCAGATTTGCTTGTTTTTTATTACTTTGACTTTTTGTATCGTCTCCATATAAACTAATAAATACTCAAATACCAGATGGTTTTTTTTCTTGCTACTTTGGAGCTTCTCTTGTGAAAGGTGTCAATTTAGGGTCAGAGAGTGTTAGCTACATTGTAGATCTTGAAATTAATTTTCAACATAAAAACAGCTGCTACTCCACTGCACTTTCTTCATTTTCTTAATTTTAAGACTTATTTGTAAATAAATGAAAAGCGCTGCCCTTAGGAGACAAACACCTCCTGGTACATCATCATATTCTTGACATGGATTTTTTTTATTGTATCAAAGAACTATGTACTCTGAACTCATGAGCTTTTTGGGATCTGGTTCATTATATTTCCTAATGATGTTTGATGATGTACCAAAAACAAATAACAGTGAAACTTCCAACTGTTTTTTTTTTTTTTAATCTTTATCTGAATTGAGTGAAAAAAAATCTAGAAAACCTCTGAAATGTAAGAAACAGAATATAAACATCCTTTCCACGGATTCCAATAAGCCCGTTTTATAAAACATCACTTTTTTTTTTTGTTTTTAATATTAAAATATTTAGGTAGTCATTTGACAAGGAATTATTAACAAAGACAACCATATATTGAACAAAAGTTAACTGAAAATGTGTTGAGTGCTTTTCATATTAAAGCAATAGTTCAATGTTTTGAAGTGGGATTCTGTGAAAATGTTATGAACAAATAATATCTTACCTGTTGTAGAGAGCTCTTTGAGCCGCCTCAAGTTGAAGAAACAGAGTTTAATTCTGACAGGATTGAGAAGCCAAGCAGGGCCAAGGATACTGATGTCTAAAAACAGCTCCAGTCTCAAATAATTCATTGCCGTTTTTGACATTGGAATAGTTTTAAAGCTGGTGTTGTTCAACTAGCATTACCTTTTCGCTTCAGTCAGATTTATGCAGTGGTGTTTAACAAAGCATTTCAAACAGTGCAGGATTTATCAGGCAAATTTATTTACAGGTTTCCTATGCAAAAACAATAGACCATAATGTTTCTATATTAGTCTAGATTTGACTTATGTACAGTCTGTGATATACAATGACATAAGAGGTACAAACAACAAAATATCCCATGGTGAGAGACATATTTCCCTCAGCACTGAACAAAGCAACTCCGATATGGAAAATAAAGATAAATTAGAGTATTTTTAACTTGCTTTTGTCTGACTGAGTGGAATGCCAAGCTTCTGTAGTAAAACTCACCAGAAAAGCAGAATATAAGTGCAAATTTTCACCCGAGCTTTGTTTAGACGAACAAAGGATGGTGAGAACATGTTCCCCTCTGTGTCTTACAGGTGCTTTTTCCCATTTACTATATGCACACAATTCAAATTCTTGTCTATCTTCTTATCATTTTCCATCTTGAAAAGCGTTTGAATATCAATCATGGCCTGTTGGATGTGCTGACCAAACCGGCAGGAGTTCTGGAGGAGAGAAACAAATTATTGACCTCGGACAGAAGTAGAATTTAGGTAGATCTCTAATAGAAAAGGTATTGTTTTGTGGTCTTACTGTGTCAGGACTGGAGAACTTGCTGGAGATGTGGAATGTGATGAGGTTTTCCCCAATAATGATGTAAGACACACCGTAGCCATCATCTGCCACCTGTTACATAAAGTCTGTATGAGGTCATATGAACCATACATGCAACTTTAACTTATCTAAAGTGAAGGAACTCACAGGGCCAAAGCCACCTCCAGCACCCACATATTTAGGGAACTTGTTGATGTCAATTAGGTTTAGCTGCTGCTGTGGAGTCTGGCTTGTGGACAACTTCCATGGCTCTGAAAGCACCTGGACATGGAGACACTGAGGGTTTGAAAGGCACACGAGCAGACTAGTCGTGCAGAAGAAACCAGTAAAATGAGAATGAGATGGTTCTAATCCTAACCTTCTTCAGAAATGGTGAGTCAACACCAAGGTATTTGGACACTATGTAAAGACAGAAGAGGTGACGATCAATACCAGAGCCGGTCATGGCCAGACGATACATGTTCTGATGCTTCTCTGCTGCCTTTCGAAACAGGGCAAGTCTTTGGGCATTCTGGTCACACAAACAAACAAAAAAAAAACAAAAAACAGCCAGTTTACCTTATCATTCTTTCTCCTCTAACACACATGAACCATTATTGCACAAAACCAGTCTGTTCCTATTAGATTTTATTGTCAACATGACCTTAAACAGAGCAGTTTAGGTTAAACTTCTATCGTGACATCAGAGAGTTCAGAGTCCAGGGCACAGACAAACATTACCTTGATACCTTGATGTCTTGGTGACCTAGTCCTTAACGGCACAAAGCAACCTCTCACCCCTTTTAAAAATGGTCACAATGTGAGAGGTCACCGTGTACAAACACACCACGGGAACACACATTTCACACTACATGTGTCCAAAGTCTGTGGGTTTTTTTTTTTAGCAAAAACTTCAATATACTTCTACAGATATTTTTCACAGTTACATTATTTTGGTCTTATGTTGCATTTTTGTTTTGTCCTGGTAAATTTGAAACTTTTTGTGTGTTCTGCTTACTGTTGCACTTGTGTCCTCCATTGCCCGAACGAAGGCAACAGCCTCGGAGGTGCAGGAGCGTACAGTTTCCGTCCTCCCGTCTCTGAACATACGAGTCATCGAAGACTCGTAAGTCAGACAGAACACACCCTGGTCCTGTAAAGGAAAGGGTTCAGTGTGATCTGGTGGTACACTTTGATGTACTGTAAGTAAGTGACTGAGCACAGATCTACCCTGAACTGTGCTAGCTGCAGAGCCAGCTGAATGAAGGCATCGGGGCTCGTCCTGCACTTCTTGATCAGCCCTTTGCCGAAGTCAGTAAACAAATAACCGTGGAAGTCCACATCATCAGCTATCTGTTTGGCTGATAGGTATGAAGTCTCAATGACATCTTGGCACTAAGATGGAAAAAAACAGAAAGATTTAAATGCTGTTTAAAGATCAAATCTAAAAGTCACTGTTGGTGGTTCTACTTCACCTCTTTTGAGATCTGCCACTGTAGTCGAGTAGGATAAGGCAGGCCCCTGTTTACATCTCCTTTACAGTGTCCCTCTTCTGTGTAGCCAAGATGAAAGCAGTCTGTCGCAAGAACATACTACACAGACGAGAAAATTACAGCTGAGGAAAAAAACTGCAGACTTTAAATCTCCCAATTTTCAGCACTAAAATGCATTTTATACCTCCAACATGTGTCCAACGATTGGTGCATCGGCCCAAGAGTGCTCCACGTTTACACCAATCTTCCCGTTTGGATATGAGATTAGGGTGAAAGACTTGTCAAACCACCTGTAACAATAAGACCAATGTTTCCTGGGAAACAAAAACCAAAAGGTCAAATCTAACTGAGACTTGAGGCCTCGTCTCATCTACCTACCTGTCGTAACATTTCCCATGCAGCAGGGACTTGGCGTAATTGTCAAGCGAGTTTGTCTTTGATGGGTCGTAACCCTGTGGCTCTTCATCAAGGGTCAGAAAGAACGCAGCGGACTCAATGGCGTTCAGGGAGGTTTTGTTTACTCCCCGGCTAAAATTTTTCACCCGAGCACGAGCCCATGGAACTCTAGAAAAGAAAGCAAAGAAATTTAAGCAGAGTGTCTCTACGGCGAGTTTGTGTCCGCTGCATGTGTGCGCGCGTGTGTTTGTACATGCCTGTCTCCTGCAGTCAGAGCGGCTAGTTTGAGCTCTCCTGGTTGGGGTTCTGATGTGTCATTTAGGATCCTTTGAAACTGCGTCTCCAGTTCACTGGGTAAGAGATGGCGCCCTCCAGTGTACAGCCACACTTGGAAGAAGCGGCCTTTGTGGTAGACAACCAGGTGCTTTCTGTTCGTCAGGTGCTGCACAATGTCTACGGACAGTTTCAAGCAAGAAAAGATGGCCAGGTTAGTAACAATTAATATCTAATGCCTGCATGTTCCTTTTTTCTCTCCTCGGACCCAAAACATTTTCTCACCCGTTGCTATTCCAGGGACTCGGGTGGTGTTGAACATCCTCTCCATCTGAGTGGAACACATGGGAACTGTCCCTAAAGCCCTCAGCTGAGAAGACAAAAACAACAACAACATAATATATCAATATGTTAACCTTTTAGTGAAAAGAGGTTAACATGTAAAAAAAAAACAAACAGTTTGTGGTATTACCGGTGCATGTTCACCTCGCTCCAGCTTGCGTCTGTACTGCAGCAGAGCATGGACCACATTCCCTGCCCGCGCTGCCTGCCGGTGTGTTGGAGTCACGTACAAAAGGTCCTTTATGTAAACAGATCGAACATTATTTTATCTGTTTTTACATTTAAAAAGGTCAAAGGTACAAGAATGGAAAAAAATGTGAAAAAAGAACCTCATTGGTGATCAGCAAAAGCAAAAACAGCTGAACTCACCATTATGTAGAAGTTACTGTTGACCATGATTGGACCCCTGCTCCTCAGGTAGATGTACTCTTCCCACCAGTCACTCACCTGAAGAAGATAACAAGTTATTTTTGTAAAAACACTACAAACCATGTGAATTTAGCTTTCACAAAATACAATAAAACACTACTTACATAATTTGTTGCCCACCAGGACTTTAAAACCAGGTATCTCTGGAGCTGCGCTGCTTCAGTGTCTTTAAAGTTATTGGCCAACATTTCCATCTGGTTGTACTGTTGACTGTTCAGCAGAGGGCGCACTGACTCAAGGTACTGTGATGAGAACAAACTGTGCAGTCAGGACAATGGAGAACTGTTATGTAAAAGCACACCTAATAAAATAGAGAAATACAAATAAAAATCCTGGATGACTTCTATACGTTTTGTGCCAAAATGACATACCGTATTTGTACTACTTTACAGTGCAACGTGGAGAAGTTCAGTAAGAAAATTAGGCAATTATTTGTGCAATTAGCAGGCTACACTGATTAAATGGTAGAAAACATAGCTTTGTTTATAACAGTATATATCAAAACCTAATAAATAAACATAATATCCCAGTTTTATTTTCTTTTTTCAGTGTTTCAATGCTACACATGCAACACAAACTATTGAATCATCATTTGTTACAATTTATTTGAATATTATTATTATTATGATAAATTATAATTATTGAGCTAATTTTCAGTGTGATCTTGCATGTGTCTGTTTGTGGAAGGTCAGTGCTGTGTGATTACACACCCTCTGAATGGTATCATCCACACTGGGCACAGGGAGTCGGGGTAAAGCCGCCTGGAAACTGTAGAGCAGCGGCCTCCTTCCAGAAAACATCTTTACCAAGCTCTGTCGAGGAATATATAGTATTTATCATAAATGTTGCATATCTGATGATTTTTTATATTAGATTCCTTAGAATCTATTTCATCCTTTACACTAAGATCTGCAGCTGACAGGATAAATAGAACAACCGAGACAGGGGTGCAAACATACCAGCCACACTTTCGTTGATGTACTAATTTTTCCATGGGATTCAAAAATCCATCCGTGGTAGGAAAGAAGAGCTTTGAGAGAGTATCTCATGAGGTAGATGAGGAAGATCCACAGTCCAGTGGCAAACAGGATGGCACTCAGCACAGCTCTGGTCTGCTTCGACATGCAGTCTCTGCTCAGAAAAGGCACAACACCGCCTTTGTTAACATTATTTAAACAGAGAATCGCACGACGATTCTGTTTTCAGAAAAATATTTAATGGCTGGAGGTAGGCACCAGCTCCCCGCAACCTGGAAAGGAGAAGCGGGTAAAGAAAATGGATGGATGGATGGATTGTGTCGAGCTGTGGAGATTACTGACTTGTGTGGCAGGTTTTCCTTGATCACATCGATCATTCCGAGAGAGAGGTCGATGTGTGTGTACAAGGAACTCATCATGGCGATCACAACTATCAGCCAACTGAACGGGCTGGCGGGGTAGACTCCAGACAGAAAACCATTCTGTAAATAATATAATAATAATAATAATAATAATAAACATCAGACATTTATTTGACATAAAAAAATATCCCATTTTGTTAAATATAACAAAAAAATACAAAGCCTTGTTCCATAGATCTTAGGTGCCACACTTATTTGTAATCTTTTTGACTTTTTTTTTCACTTTTTAAAAACACAGATAGGCATGTGTTATAATTGCACTGATGGTGTTTGTACCTTAAATAAAATGGCTCTCTTCTTCCACGCAGTGACTCCCGACAGGTAGATGTTTTTGATGACCTCTTGACTCAGCTTAATGTCCACACCGTCTGGGTGCACAGTGAACTGGAAGCCCACTGCCTGGTGAGCCTCAGCCATCTTTGTGTATTACTAAAATAAGTTAGCAATAAGATACTATCAGGTTTCAGAACAGATGACACAATAAGATGTAACAAATATAAAAACTGTTTAACAGGTGGTTTTGTAGCGTAAGCTGTGACATAACCCAATGATGTTTTATAATTTCTCTTAAAATGTCTAAGCACATTACCTAAATTACCCCATAAATTGGAGTTTTACCTATTACATAATTCTAGTTTATTCTTTAAATATTATTATTAGAATTACATTCTGTGTTTTTCCTGTCTTAGGGTGTTCCTTTCATTATTGCTGCATTAGCAAGTGTTCTTCACATCAATTAACAGAACTTTTTCTAGAGATTAAAGATGATCATCTGGGGTAAAAGTTGCTTTGTCCCTTTTGTTCATTATTTGTGAAATGACCAATCACTTATATGGAATTTAAGGATGTCTGCATGCAAAACATAAATAGTGTAAAGGTAAAGGAGTTGATTCAATGATAAGCCTGTACTGGCCTTGTACAAGCCTAAACAAAAATATTTGCACTTCCCACATCACTCCATGTTATGGATGAGTGACAGGTCTTGTGTGGCTTTTTCCATGTCATATGACTAAACAGTTACCAACTGGGACAAAGTTCAATGGCCAGATATAGTGGTGCGCCGACAGAGCATGTGCACAAGCCTCAGATGGGCATGAGAATATAAACACAGGGTCCAGCCGGCAAACCTCTCTGGTGTTGCAGCATAGCTTGAGTGCCTTTCAGACAAGTAATTTGTAATAGCTTTTGCTTTGATGAAACCTATAAAAACTCTTTTAATTTTTTTTATATCAATGAAAATCCCTAATATAATTTGAACAAAATTACGTACAAACAAAACACAATGAAAAAACTCACTTCAGCATGTTATTTGTATGTTCTTCTTTGCTTATCATATGTAAATAAAACTTGGAGTTCACCCTACAAGTGCCAGTAAATAAAGACTACTAAGTAGAAGACGCATATTTTACCTTAATCAGAGCAGAGTGAGCGTAATGAGCTCAGGTAGAGCAGAGAGGCAGTGAAAATCTTCCGTACTGAATCTTGTGTTCTGTGTCCTTGAAGTGGCTTTACTCAGGTGAGCATGACCGTCGTCTCCTGCGCTTTCTACACCCCCCTCCTCTCCTTCAGCTCCGCTCTCTCTCTCTCTCTCATGACATGCCTCTTCTTTGTAACCAGACACCAAACATCGACAGAGCTTGAACTCATGTGCTGTGAGGTCTCTGCTACGTAACGGAATCCGTTGCGGTGCTGGATGAAAACTCAGAGCCATCTGACATTTCACCTACTTTCCCATCCCAAGATCATACAATTATTTACTACGACTGAATACAAGGTCAGACGTCGGATTATAAGATTTATTATGTAATGTGTGAGAAAGGAACACATGTCTACCCATTTTTTAGAAACCCAAAACAAGCCAAAACGGTTTGTCAGGACTTCTGGAGCAAAAGCTGTTTAAAATGGGTGTCAGCCTAATGTCACCAAGGGCTTTATGACAGTAGTTACAAATCTTTTCTCCATGAATGAGAGCTGCATAAATACCACAACATAATTATCTCAACAATTTCTTAAGTGGCTTATGCTATAATCGTTGTTATGTGTTCTGAATTCATGTGAACCATGCTTATTGACAAGGAGGCTTTGAATCTTCTCACGTGATCCTAAAAAGATAAATAAGGCTTTGCTGATTTTTACACACTGGACACATACTTTAGGACACTGTACACCAGACGTAACAACCAAAAAAACCCCATGGGAATCTAATACTTACTATCAAGGTACTTGAAAATGTAATTAAATTAATTTACAAACATCAGCACCAAATACATGCAAAGAGACTAACTGTCAAATTAGAAGTAAAGATAAAAGACAGCCTCGTAGCACATGGAGACAGGTAAAGGTGGAAATGCTGTGATGGAGAGAGTTTGGACATCCATTTGTACGACACTGTTGTGTTCTATACTGGGCATCAGAAGCCGGTCTCCTACAAGGGTCCCCTGCCCTGCAAATGCCATTTTCTCTGCCCTATGTGCCTGGAGAAAAACAGGGACAATTTGTCAAAAAGTAAATAAATATGGGATGTATTGTTGTGCACAATTAACTCTTTGGCCTCCTAAATTGAAACATTTGGATTTTTACCTGTCCCCATTTCTTTGACTTCACACAGAATGAAGTCACCACGTTTCCTGAATTGTTGCCACCAATAATGAGCAGCTTGTCAGAAGCCCCCAGGAAGTAAAGAATAGGGAGGTCTGCATCTGCTCTGGTAAGGGTGGGGAGCAGTTCAGACCACGAGTCTATAGTAGACAAAGAGAAGACATAAACATAGTATTTTATTTATTGGTTAGGAAACAGGATAATTGGTTTATTTCCTATGTGTGCAAACTGATTTTAAAGCAGGTGTGAGGTGTTCTGATTCTCTGCACCTTGCTTTGTGTTATACTGCAGCAGTAGTTTTTCTCCCGTCCTCTGGATAGACCCCAGCACATAAACACACTCGCCCAAGCTGGTAGCAAGAGGGACATCATGGGATAAGGACATGGTGAACTGGAAGTCAGTGAGTGGCAGCGAAGATACAAACCTAAAGCAGAAGTTGAGCATTTAATATTTGGGAAATGGTAATAATAATGAAAACCCTATTTCAAGCATCACGTAACCCAGTTGTTTTATATGGATCCAAACCTCCATGTGTCCTCCCATGGATCATAGCGCTCCACAGCTGTGTACAGAGCTGTGCTGGAGTCCGGAGTCACCAGAGAGTCCAAGTACCAGCCTCCCACAGCGTAAATACAGCCTTCACAGGCCACTGCACTGAAGTGCCTCCTGTGCTGTAGCAGATGGGGACAGTTTTTTTATTATTACAGAAATGATGCAAAAACAAGAGAAAAGTTGTCATTTTGGACAAAAGAATCAGAGGATTGGCGTACCTTTATCAGAGGTGATGTGGGAACCCATGAATGAGTAAAGGGATTATATCTAAAGGAAGCCATATTAAACTCCCAGCCTCTCTTCATACGCTGCCTGTAGCCTCCTATAACGTACAGGTAGTTATAAAGCACCACTGCGGTAAAACACCACTTATCAGCTCTAAAAGGAAGTTCTGTAACTGGGTGCCAGTCTCCACTGTCCTCCGGCCCGTTCATCGTGAAAATGTGACGAGCACGTTCAGTCTCTGGGTCTTTCCAAGACGTTAAGTTCTCCTTCCTCAAGCTGCACAGATGTCGCTCTCCTCGTACCCTCAAGTTTACAACTTCCTCCTTCTCCTCGGCGTTCAGGGATCTGGTGCATAAATCAGTTTCAGCGACAAGAAGCAACATTCAGAAAACCGGAGTACTGAAACTGTACGCACCTCATCACATGTGGCAGCTCCAGCAGGTTTCTGCTCAGATAAATGAATACGGTGTTCTTCAGCTCGACACAGAAAATCTCCTGAGCAAGACTCAAGTAAGACAAACAGTTAGATGGATTGAGCTCATCTGCCAGGACTGAGAGGCACTTCAAGAGGAAGGCCTCAGCAAAGAGGTAGCTGCTCACCTTGGGATTCGGGAAAACAAGCAGAATGAGTCTAATAGATTCATGTCAAATCAAAGCAAATGTCCAAATGGAGCAAATATTAGCCAGGGAGACTTTAAAATGGATTTGCGTACCTGAATGTGCGCTCCCAACTCCTCTTGGGGAACTTTAAAATCATGATTGAAGGAGAACTCAAGGAGATTGTGGAAAATGGAGGAGGACACATGTTCTAGGTGAATGAGACTCTCTGAGGTCTCTTTCATGTCAGACTGGGACAAAGCTCGGAAGTACTCACTGCACTCTGAAAGCCGTCGGAGGTCCACCTTTAAAATTAATTATTACACTAGTTTTTGTTTAACTGGTGCTGCAGGGGGACTTGCATGCCGTTATATACTCACATGAAAGGTATGTGTAGTGGTTTGGACTGTAACCTTGGCTCCTTTTCCATCTCCAAGGTGATATGTGCAGAGTGTTTCGTTGGTTTTCCACTCCTCTGAGTCAGCTGGACATGATCCTTTATGTGTTACATGTGTAGATGCTACACAATTATTGAGTTTTGGAAAAACAACCAAAATTCTTTGAAGGCAATGCTTCAACCAAAAGATGATCCGCTCAATAAATCCCATAAACATTTGCTTGAGAGGGTTCATCGCACTGACAGTGTTGTGGGAAATCTTAAGTTTTGTCAAATTGAATCTCAGATGGATCTAATAAAACGATCTGACTCGCACCATGATAAGTAAACTTAGCACAAGAAATACTACAACCGCTGCACAACAACAAAAACAAAGTTCTCCACTGGCTCCACTTGTTTTCTTTTCCTCGGCTCACGGAGTGACGCTCTCTTTAAGAGAACGAGAGCCAAACAACTGAAGGATTTAAGTCTTCAAGCCAATAAAATAAGAAGCTGAAAATATAAAATCTTCAATATCAAACCTCCTTCTTTAAATTCTTGGATCCAAAATGATCGCAGAAAGTCCCTCGATCTCTGAGAAGCGTTTTCCTTTTTGGTTGGTCTATTTTTGGCTCTGGGAGGTGGGACAACTGTCAGCCCTGCGGAGTAAAACATGGCCTCCATGCTGCTCTCCGCCTCGTCTCGGGGCACTTAAATTACTCTGACGACTGCTGTGCAGGAGTAACTTCACATGGAAGAAATAATTAGAGAAAAAAAAAAACTTTTACACTGAATAAAGCCAAAGACGAGCTGTGACGCAGATTCCCAGCACGTAAGTTTATTAGTTTTTTAATTATTTTAGTAGTGCAAAAAAGAACCGATACAGAAACATTCAAAGTGACATCACTGCTTTAAAAACCGCTACAGATAGTTTTTACTAGTTTTTTTTCTTTGAGTAAACAGATGAATTTATGAACAAAACAAGGACATGATTAATGTAATTACTCTTCTCATTACATTCTATAAAATTACACATCTAAAGTCAGTTCCAATAAATATTACAGATGGAATTTTAACAAAACCTGTAGAAAATGTTAAAGCCCTACTTTACATTCTACAACAAAAACTAAAGGAGGTTACCAAAATACATTTCAGTCCTTGTCGGCTCTAAGAGCTCAATGTTTTTGTGCCAGACTGACATAAAAACATTATTTTAGATAAGATTTAAAGGCTAGAAGGTAAGGTGTTTGGAGTTTCCATTCTATTGATTATTTGCAAAGATGCACACAAAAATACAAAGGATAAATGAGCTGTTAGTAAAAGTAAAAGACATATTGTAAAAAGAAGTAAATGAGGAGGAATATGTGGCAAAAATAAAAGGCATTAACTGATAAGGACAAGCTCTAACTGCTTTTGAGATTAATAACATTAATAGCTACAGTGATCCTGTAACAAATAGACCTTCTTATTATATGCTGAAAAGTGTGTTTATCACTTTATAATTGGAGAAGATTATTTTCAGCCTTCAGTAAATATACTTCTAGGAGAAAGATATGGAGTTGTTATGGAATAAGAACAGCAACAAACGAAAAGCCGTTACAATCAACTGCTATGAAATGTATGCATCCTAATGCAGAGTTAAGACTAAAAACGCGGCGTGAGGTAGAATAATTAAAAACGCTAAATGAACTACAGAAAAGCCTCCCACACTGAGGTCTGCAGTACTGAATAGATATATCAAAAAGATAAAAACATTACAGTCCAAAATTAAA
Source organism: Kryptolebias marmoratus (assembly GCF_001649575.2). Lineage (NCBI taxonomy): Eukaryota > Metazoa > Chordata > Actinopteri > Cyprinodontiformes > Rivulidae > Kryptolebias > Kryptolebias marmoratus. The sequence goes on along the minus strand of NC_051440.1, from coordinate 17,511,623 downwards.
AAATGTCCATTCTCTGACAAAGCAACAAGAGGCGACTGTTACTGACCTCCGACATGCAGCGACAACGCAGCTAAAGCATCACAAAGTGGTCCAAAGAAAGGAAGTGCTTGTAAAACAGTTTACAAAGTGAAATAACTGACAGGGACCGCTAAATCATAACACCTCACATTTCAGAGCTGTACTCACTACACTTGTGCATCGTCTTCAGATGTAATATTTTCTTTCAATAATCTATCACAAACCTACCTGCATAGTTCCAAGAAAATGCAGCATATTTATGCAAACATGAGGCAAGCTAGAAAACTGACAAAAACAAATAAGACAGTACATTCTAGGGCTGCACAATATATCAAAAATGTAATGTTATCTCGATATTAGAGAGCGCAACATTAATATTGCAAAGAACTGTTTGGATTCCAGTAAATCTTTGACCATTATATTTTAAATACCATGCATTCTTTTTCTGCATGCTAATAATATATTTGGTCAATTTAACAGACGCTCCCTGGCTTTAATGCCCACACCTGGTGGAGATGATGGTGATGACAGAAGAGAAAGTGAGGAGTGAAGGAAAATGCGAGTTTGTCGCAATCAGTATTGCCATCGCAAATTTAAACAATGATAGTGCACATTGCAGTTTTTTTTCCTAATATCGTGCAGCCCTAGTACATTCTGATTAACATGTTGGAGTTCAAGAGAAGAGCTTTTTTTGCTTGAAGTAGGCATCAAAACGACACTGGGCGTAATCCTGCAACAAAAAACAAAACAAAACAAAAACAACATATGTTAGTTGTTTTCTTAAGAGTTTGAGTATAAAATGTTCACATGTAAGATTCAAACAGATCTCAAAGGCTTTTAGAATGGAGAAAGAAAAAGAAATATTGAATACCATGTATCCAAACTCAATCTTGGATATCTTAGCTTGAATAATGGACCACAGCCCCCAGAGGAAGTGTGACGCTAAAGCATATCTGCAGTACATAATAAAAAGAACAGAAGCTAAAGAGGTGGTTCTGCAAAAACGTGGACTAACAAAGATTCACGGCTACTGTAAATCATTTAACGCTGTTTCACCTGTTTGCTTCAATGATCATGCTCTCTTCTATTTGTGTCTGGTCAGTGGTACAGTCTGTGTCCTTCCTTTGCTCCGCCAAATAACTTCTTATGAAACGAAGCTGAAATGGACATCAAAATGATCTGTTTATAGATGTATTTGAAGTAGAGGTTGCTGCTGATGTGACTGATTAAACTGCATGTGGTGCAGCATTGTACCAGGATCTCTTGAAACGCCTCAAAATTCAAAAACCAGATTTTACCACTAGATGGTGGCAGAACACAGCAGAGCATATCCTTTTATATGGATTGCCTTATAGTATCTATTTATCTATATAGATAGATATATAAACATAACAATAAGCACAGAAGCATATGCCTGTTTGAGTATAAAACTTGCTCTACAGCCAATCACTTGTAAATTTGAAATCACTGCATGAAGGAAAAATTAAACGAAAAACAGTGAAATATATTTGTATACAACACGTTTCACATTCTGTCAGTTTTTCCACGTGTCCCCATTACACTAAACAATTTTTACTAAATGTGCACACATAAAATAATATATTGATTAGTAATAGTTCATACAAAAGGAGGATGTTCTTCACTTTAGACGTGTTTTGACTGACCTGCTGCTCTCTGGTTGGATAGTTATCAGGTGTGGCTTTGTAAAAAGGCCACTCATTGTACGTGTAGTCATACATCCACTCACAGAAATGGTTCCCGAAGTCAAAACCCCTACATGAAATATAAAAAAAAAAGAGCTTATTGATGTGATTGTATTGGTGAAAGGAAAAGAAAAACAACAAAAACACTCAATCTACTGTGAATCTACAACATAAAGCACACATATTACCTGTAATTGTAACTGCTGTATTCAAAGTCTATAAGCATGAGTTTCTCTGTTAAGCTGTGGTCCTCGTCTTCCAGCATGAGGATGTTTCCTGCAGCAGCGAAACACAGAAAAACCCACCCTTTTACATGCAGCAGCATAACCTAATGACATCAGCTGGTGTTAATACAGGAGACTTTAGCTGAACAAAATACACACATCATTTCTGTTACATAATAAAAGCTGAACAACTTGGACCAGTAAACAAATATAGGTTGTTTTCTTGGATTCGGACTAACGTTGACTTTGATAGTATCTCTTCAGAAATGTGACGACACATCCAAAGTTTGGGTCAATCAGACTAAACTGTAACTGCAAGGGTGTGATCGCTCTGATGGACTTTTACCTTCTTGGACGTCGTTGTGGCAAAACACCACTGGGGACGGAGTTGATGCCAGCAATGCACTGTTTGAAGAAAGAAGACAGTAAGGTTGTAGTGCTGTAGATGCAGACAGTGTTACACAATTCAATGCAAACACAGAACTCAAGCCTAAAGGAGGAAAAAGCTATTTTTGAAGGATTAATGATCTAAAAAATACATATTTTTCAAAAATACTCTGAGGCAATTATGTATAATTATAGTATCTAAATCTGTTCCTGCACAATGAGTGAAAAACACCACTGACTTTAACACAACTATCAACGTTTAAACAAAACAGTTTTTCTATAGATTTCTATTCTCAGCCATTCAAAGTTTGTTTCACAGCATTATTTAGGAAAAGGTTCATGTTATGCTCCTTGTTAGAGGACAGGTGAAAACACCTAACAGGCCAACTACAGAAGAAGTTGAAACAAAAACGACGATTTATGCTTTTTTGTATATTTCAGCTCAGATAAGCTGAAGGACAGCTGACTAAAGCAAACAACAGGGGGATTTCAATGCAGTGATCATTTCATTGAGTCTCTGCTTCAGAGAGAAACTTGTAAACACAGTATCTACAAGATAACATTTCTTTATACAATGATAAAAACAGATAATGAACAGTGCTCTGATTTGGACTCTTGGACTACCAGAATGTTGTGGAGTCACTGAGACAAAGGTCAACCACAAGGCTGGAAACAAACAACAACAATCCCCGACACAACCTGTCTCTAAGATTAAACTCTCCAGCTGTAAAGCTTTGCTTTCTACTCCCATCTATATATAAATAAAAGTACAAGTATATACAGTATGAAAAATATAAAAAGGTTAAAATAAGTTTAAATGCTAAAGTAACCTATTAAAACTAATATTTTTACCCATCTTTTTCTTCTGTTTTTCTTTTTGTTCTCTGTTTATTTTAATACCAATTTATTTCTGTATTTTTTCTTTTTTTTTTAAATTGTACAATATATTTTTTGAAGAATGTTTTTTTTAAATTAAAATTTCCTTCTTTCCATTTTCCCCCACACATTATTTCTACTACGTTTCCTCTTTTACATTCCAGGGATTTTCTTTACATTTTATCTGTGTAACAGCACACGAGAGAGGCTGACGTTAAGATGATTTATCTGTTGACTAAAAGACCTCCTCAGTTCTAATCACCTCCTGGGGGGGGGGGGGGGGGGTAAAGGCATTTAAGCAAAGAAATCCTTTACTGCTTTGCAGAACTTTGTTAAATATCATAACTATTATTGGTCGGACAGCAGCAAACCCTGCTTAGTTTACATCTTTAATTTATGTAATCAGATAGATGGAAAGTTATCTCCTCTTGTGAAGGAACAGATTGTACATCCAGTTGCCCTCTTTACAACGTGTTCTGTTTTCCATTCTTTTCCATGTTACATTTTCCCTTGATATGAGCGACATGAAAACGCACATCAACATTTTGTCATTACTGATTTTTCAGAATGGTTTGGTGTGTCCAGTTTTAACTGAGCACTGTGGCAATTATGAATTAGACTTAAGCCATTCTTCCTTTCAGCCATAATGTTAAGGCCTCACGTAAGCCACATTTATAGATACTCCATACATTATAGTATTTCTTTGTTTAAAGTCTGCCCTGCAACTCACTGGAGACTCTCCAGCTCAGCGGGCAGGTCCAGCTTCATCAGCTTCTTGTACTTCTTCTGATGTGCTTCACGTACAAAATTAATCTTCAACACTTGATCCATGTATCTTTAAAGCAACACAAAGGCAGAATATTTTAATGCAAATACATGATTGTGACTGTAGTAAAGAGGGAGTGCCATGCCCTTACTTATCAATGGTCCCAAACAGCCACTTAGGCTCTTTGTTGAAGGGCATAACCATTTCATGGAAGTGCGCCAGTTTGCAGGCAATCTCAGCTGAGACAGCAGGATCCGAAAGCTGATCCGTGCGCATGCGAGTATTCTAGGCAAAGAAAAAGAGACATGAAGTTTTTAAACAGTGGATCATTTAGTGGTAGATTAAATGTTGGAAATGGAACATACTGGAAGATACTGCTCCAAGCGTCCCTGTGGGAAGATGCCATAAAGTTTTGGACCCAAACTTCGTTCTGCCAGAATGGCAAACATCACACTCTCCAGTACCAAGGAATCCACACCCTGAGTCACAGAGAAAACAGTTGAAGACAGGCTGGTTCGTTGAACTCTTACATGGGGAAAAAAAAAATGACAAGTACCGACAGACAATTGTGCTCAAACATCTTCCTGACTCAAACTGAGCGGACCAACCTGTAGGATGGCACCATAAACTCTCAGGAGCACCTGGTGAGGTTCCTCTGCCACACATTGCACATGATCGGGCAAACTACACAGATACAGTAGGTTACTCAGTCCACCACTGCAAGACAAACACACAACACAACCTGCTCAACAGGATGGACAAGAAAAAAATTCAGTTTTGATTTAAAAAAAATAAAAATCCTTCACGCTGGCAGATCCCCAAGGTTAGATTTGAAAGATTTTTATCCATCCTTTTCCTATTTATATCGACTTAAATGTGCAAGTAAGTCAGTAATTCAGTAAGTCTTAGGAATCCCTCAGAGCTACTGTCATACAACATTTTGGCTCAATTAAACTCTAAAAATGACTGAGTAACAGACAATTTTGTGTTTTCTAAAGTAGCCGTGGCAGCAGTCTTGAATCAGAATGAGCCCAAAACTCAATTGTTTGTAGACCATCCATTGATTACTTTGGGATTTTCATTGGTTTTCAAGATATTTTGCTAACAGACATTATGCTCAGCAGTTTATAGGAACATTTCAAACAAAAAACTGAAGGGATCTGTTAGCAGTCGAGGTATGTCCAGCGGATCACTGACAGCTACTACCACACAAAAAGTTAAAATCAGCATCTTTAAAAATGGCTGAGTTATTATCAGGACTCCTTGGGAGAAAACCATAAGCGCCACAGGAAGAGTAGAAACATTGCCTGAAAGAAGACAAAAAGGACTAAGTTTTGATTCACAATTTGTACGTTTATCGTAAAAAAATGTGGGTGTAGGAAGAGTTTGTTTGCTCACAAAACGTGTTCAGGTCACAGACCTCAACAACTGTAGGTCACGTGACCTATCTGTCAGTTGAGCGTTCCGCGCGAATTACGTCGCCATGGTAACTCGAAACGCCAATAGCAACAAGTAATGGCACACATCTCGCGCCCAAGTCGTTTAGGTATACAATTTGTGGGGGTCTAGAGACCCTTCTGAAGGTGGACAACAACAGGAATGCAGCCATGCAGTCCAGGCCCCAACTTTTAAAACCACCAGAGAAAACACAGTGGCCTCTCTTTGCCTGCGCTGTTTAATAATTCAGATTTATGGTGCACACATTTGTACCTGACTATGCTAATTTGAAAGTCTGCCTCATGAAGAGTCTTCCACGATCCCGACAAAAAGTCTCTGCACCAGAAAAAGGCCCTGGTCCTTGTGTCCCGATCGACCTCCTCGCTTCTCCCATCCCGAAAACACTCCGCTTCCGAGTCGTCGTCAAAGTTCGCCCCAAGCAGCAGAGGACTCGAGGCCCTCAACTTTTTCTCACTCGCAAGAAGAACGTTCCCGACTCGTTTCTTCTCCGCCGGAGGACCAGGCGCGTCTTCGGCGGAGGGAGCAGGGATGCTGTCCCTGGGCCCTGGTTTGCCTGCTCTGCTCAAACACTCCTCTCCGCGACAGTTACCGTGGTTTGAGTTCATGCCAGCCTGCATCGTGAGTTCCGGGCGAAGACCTGGAGGAACGCCAGAGGGAAAAATGTCTGTCCGAGGCGGCGGGACAGCCTCGTTGACACGCGCGCTTCGCCGGTAAAGCTTATTAACCGGAAGTGGCAAACATAACCGCTAGCTCTGAACCACATGGGAGGCGGTTACTAGCTTTGGGAGTAATATTCTTATGACTACTACTAATACCGTTTTTGCCAACGCGCAACCAGCAATATTATAGGTGGAGCCTAGAAGCCCAATCACAATTCGAGTTCTGGCTTGCAAATCATCTCATTGGTCAATGCGTTGTGAGTACGTCATTACCCGTTTGCTAAAGGATTCTGGGAAATGTAGTGTTTAGTCTACATTCATGCAATTGAGCTATGAATTTTGTAAATAAAATAAGCCCCGTTTGGGAAGGTTAAATAACTTTTTTTTAACTTTTTTGTTTACAATTAAGTTTATTTTTTTATTCAAGACCGCAAGAAACTGTTTCTCTTTTTTAAAATTAAAACAAAACCTATAAACCTTATAGTGCGAATGACAAAACAAACACAAAAAAGGCACTTAGCGCGCTCGTGGCAACGAGGCTGTGTGACACTTCTCTTTTTTTTAACCATTGAACCCACAGCTTGGAACCATTTAGACCAGTGTTGTCCAATTTCCCTGACAAGCAGGCTGTAGGACTGGACTGAAGAACTTGCTAAAGATGTGGAATGTGATAAATTAATAATATATAAATAATAATAAAAACACAAGTCTGTATGAGGTCATATGTATCAAACATGCAACTGTGACTTATCTAAACTCAAGGTACTTACAGGGCCAAAACCACCTCTGACATCCACATATTTAGGGCACTTGTTGATGTCTATTAGGTTTAGCTGCTGCTGTGGAGTCTGGCTTGTGGACAACCTCCATGGCTCTGAAAGCACCTGATCATGGAGACTGAACAGATGTGTCTTTTATGTACAAGTTTCTGTTGACCATAATTGGACCCCTGTTCCTCGGGTAGATGTACTCTTCCCACCAGTCACTCACATGAAAAAGATAGCAAGTTATTATTGTAAAAACATTACAAACCATGTGAATTTAGCTTTCACAAAATACAACAAAACACTACGTACATAACTTGTTGTTGCCCACCATGACTTTAAAACCAGGTATCTCTGCTTCAGTTTCTTTAAAGTTATTGGCCAACATTTCCATCTGGTTGTACTGTTGACTGTCCAGCAGAGGGCGCACTTACTCAAGGTACTGTGATGAGAACAAACTGTGCAGTCAGGACAATGGAGAACTGTTAAAACACTCCTGATAAAATAGAGAAATACAAATAAAAATCCTGGATGACTTCTATACGTTTTGTGTCAAATGACATACCATATTTGTATTACTTTACAGTGCAACGTGGAGAAGTTCAGTAAGAAAATTAGGCAGTTCTTTTGGATCTTTGTGCAGTTTGCAGGCTACACTGGTAGAAAACGTTTGGAGCCTTGTTTTAAACAGTATATGTAGCCTAATGTCACCAGGTGCTTTATGACAATAATAATCTCTGTGAACAAGGGCTGCATTCGCTGAGAAACCCACATTTCCATTAAATAAAAAAAACAATAAATGTCACAAATACTTACTGAGAAAGTTCTATGAACTAAGCTCCACCAGGCAGCCACATTGGCTTTCTAAGATACTGGACTTTCTTGTAATATTTCAATGTTTTTCTTTGAACCTTGGCTGCTTTTTGACTCATTTTCTGCTATAATGAAAAACATATTTCAAGTATCGATGGAGCCTACGCATCCTGCCTCAGTGTATATTTGTATGCCAAAGATTATAGCAAAAGTTTGTCTTGTTTGTTTGTAGTTTGTCATAAATATCTGTAGATTTCAATTCTACTTGGGATTATATCAATAAAAACAAGATTTTGGTGATCTGGATGTGCTAAGCTTGTTTAGATTTGGGACCACATTGTGACTTTACTGTACTGTAAGGATTGTAATTCAATAAATCATCCAAAATTAAACTTTTTTGCGTTAATTCTGTTGATTTTACTTATCTAGTTTGCCTGTATTATTACCAGTTATTTAATGTTCAAGTACTTTTAGCCACATAAGTCCATACATTCTTATTTTTAAATATAACAATCCTCATAATGTGAAAGTTCCTCAGTCAAAATAGGAATGCAGCTACTTTGGACACAACTGGATTAAATTATTACACTAAATAAACTTTTGTGTTTTATATTTATCATATATAACACAATTTAGTTTGTAGTCATTATGATATTCTTACATCAAACCTAATTAGTTTTGTTTTCTATTCAAGGTTTTTGCAGTTTTAAAGATAATTTAATTTAGTAGATGAGGGTGCATTGAGTTTTTAAGTTATTAAGGTTAGAGATCACTGCCCCAATCATTTGTGTTTTAGAGCTTCTATTTTGCTATATATATATATATATATATATATATATATATATATATATATATATATATATATATATATATGTGCACTGTACTAAGTTAATTGTTTATTTTAGCACTTACTAAAGTGTTACCTTTGGGTATGGAAATTTTAATAAGTTAATCATTAAATCCCCCACCACCTGAAACTTGTCAAACTAAGGGAAACACCAATTTAAAAAGAGCCCGTATGACAGCATTTTTTTGTTTTTAAGAAAATGAAAACACATTTGAAACCCTGGACATTTAAATAAATGAATGCAATCGCAAATAGAGCCATATTTTGAATGAACTCTAACCAAGCAACTTTTGAGTTTTAAATAAACATTTTTGCTGATGAGAAAAGATGTGCTATTTGTTAAAATCTTTTAACAGCATACGTGTACAAATGGTTTGCACCACCTGCAGTACACTAGTCTTTCCTACATATAGTTTTTTCTTTTTAGGAAGAAAAATGATCTGTGCTGTCCAGCTTGTATGAGAACCATGACTGACTTAGCAAAAAGAAGATAAAGTTTATTCACTAAATAGAATAAAGTAAAAACAAATGGACCTTTGGCTAACATTGTTACTGAAAAACTCAAACTTAAATGGGTTTTTGTTTAATAAAAATATATTGAAATGCAGAAATAGTGTGTGTGTGTGTTTTGGAGATTAGGTATATACAACCAGACCACACATTCAGCCATTGAAGGATTTATTTGATAGTCAGTTGATTTTAAGCAGACATCAGGAACTTTGATGATCAGAATGCTCTGTTTGGACTTTGTTACTCAGAAATGGGTTGAGTAATGACAAGTTCCTTACTGCTGATCAAAGTGGTCTCTTCTCTGAGGACTTTCTTGGTAGAACCAGAAATCTCTCTCTCTGCACACAGAACATGGGAACAGTCAGTCACAGTCAGACAGTTACAGTCACAATACTTCAAACCTCTGTTCGAGTGAATAAAAGCTCAGATAGTCACTACACTGTTGCAACGAATGAACTACTTACTTTTCCTGGAGCACCTTGGTTCACAGTTATTTGCAAGAGTAGGCTGACACACAGAAGTCTCACAGTGTATATACACCTGGTAAAGAAAATAAGTTTTTGTGGATATGTTAACAAAGTGATTTGAGTAAAATATATAAAATATAATGAATATAACAACAAACAGCAACAAAAACCCATACGTGTTCTTTGAGAGGTGTTAACGATGGATCTGAAGGCAACTTCTTGGAAGGATCAGATGCACTCCCGCCGACAAAAGTGAACATCTTGAAAACAAATCGCCTGTAGTGGGTTGGGTAGATGACTCCATCCACAGGCAATAGCCTTGTTAGATAGTGATCGTCACGGTACGGACAGCTGCACAAGGAAAGAGTGGATTAGTGTAAAAAGTACTTTATAAATGTAGCATAAATGTCTTCAACTTAAACCAAAACTCACTCTTACCCATCAATCAACAGATCCCATTGTGGAAGACTTTCAGGGTAAGGGCTGGTATTTGCCCAGCATCTTCCGAGAGTTAAGACAATGTTGGGGTCAGTCCTCTCCAGAATGTGGACCTCAACATACACTGGGTCTCTGAGAACCTTTGTAACAGGGTAGTCAGAATCAATGTAATAGGAAGTGTAGGCCACTTGTTCTGTAAATAAAGGAAGAAGAAAACGAGTGGTTGGTGATGCAGTCATAGGCAAAAAAAAAAATTAAAAATAACTGTACAAATCATGCCTTTTACTTTTACCTTCAACACAACCCTTGTAAGCACACTCTCCATTGCCAATCCTGAGTTCGACACGCAGAGGTCCAGGAGCTGCAACTCCTGGTGGTGGAGGAACTAAACCAACCTCAATGACCAAAGCCTCAACAGAAGTACCGATGTATCTGCACTGGACATGCAGCCTGAGACAAGAAATAAGAAGCAAGCCGATCAGAAACTCTCTTCAGTGCAGCTAAGCAAACTTTATTTTAACACCTGTGTGTTTTTTAGCATGACTGAATGCGCTTGAGTTGTTGTCGACCTGCTATTTCCTTTAAGCCTATGTATTGATTAGTAGTTTTAAGGCATTAGAAGACATACTCAAATTGGCTGTCCCTGGTAATGGCTCCATAAGGTCCAATTGCCACTTCGTATAAAGAGGTCAACCTGTTCTCATAAATTATAACACCAGGCTCCTCCTACAAGACAAGGGTAACATTAAATTCTGACAAAATGAATACAAATCAAGTTATAGAGATGTGCTCCACCATTACCGTCATGACAGTGCCGCATTCAGTCACAGGGAACTGGTAGATAGCAAAAGCTGAAGTGGTACCAACAGGACTGCAATGTGGACCACCTGCAAGGAAACTAATTGACTCTAAGTCAATGTTGGGTAGCGTGGCATCTCTGGCGACAACCACAATGAACTGGCCATCCTTGGTGCACTGAAGAGTCGCTGGAACAAACAAGTAAAAAAAAGGGTGCAATTTAACACATTTTCATTAGTAAGTCTTTGAGTACAACATTTTTCAAGATTTTCTGGAAAGTTTGACAAAAAAGAGGAAGCTATTACCATATTTCCCATAATAGCACATGCGTCCATCAAAGCAGCAGCTTAAAGCTTCACATTCGTTGGCAGTGACGCTGGGAGCGCCACATTGTATTTTGTAGCTCTGGGGTACTTCACAAGTGTGAAATGACGTTGGCGGAGGGATCTCAGGGGTCTGAGGATACGAAGGCTTCTGGGGGGTCTGAGGAGGTGGAGGTGGAGGGGGGTGAGGATAAGAAGGTTTCTGAGGATACGAAGGCTTCTGAGGGGTCTGAGGATACGAAGGTTTCTGAGGATACGAAGGCTTCTGAGGGGTCTGAGGAGGTGGAGGTGGAGGGGGCTGAGGATACGAAGGCTTCTGAGGATCCTGAGGTTTCTGAGGTGGATATTGAGCAACAGCCAGGTAGCTGTGAAGGGCAAAAGCCAAGAGACAACAATAAATCAGCTTCATTGTTATGGCCTCACAGCATAGAGTTGTTCACAAAAAACACAAGATGCTGTGGAAACTGTGGTGGAAATAGTCTGACTTTTATAAGGTGTGGGTCATGCTGACTTAATGTCTCTTATCTGATTTGTTGCTCAAAGCTGCCAATCAGAAGGCAGACTTTTTTGGCTGGCCTGTAAGGTGAAGAGATAAGCTGCAATGTCAAAAAAAAGTGAGCTCTGAAAAAAAGAAACGCAATGTCACATGTACTTGTATTTTATTATAAAAATATAAATGTTATGACATTAAACATGCATGAATACAACACATTCATGAATACTTGTTCTAAAACATTTATACAAGCATCAACTGTTTATTATTGTGCCCATTGAATAAACGTAATCCTGTTTGAATAGCAAAAATAAAAACCTTCACAGGGTCTTTATGACCTAAACCAAGCGTTTACGGTCACACAGTAAACAAATATTTCTTATCTTTCATTTTGACATTGATAGTTAGCAGGTCATTTATGTGTATTTAACACGTTTTTTCAGTAGTTCTCAGTTTTGCCCAATCAACTCATTCATGATAAAAGTTCTTGATTTAAAATTTCCACATATCTTGTTTAGTTTTTATATCCAATATTAAATTTATGTGTAAGCATTGTCATTATTTACTTTTACTGACTTTAAAAAAAAAAACTGTGAAAGGATGTTACTAAAAAAAAAAATCTATCTGTGATTTGTTGTAAGCCCAAATTAAAGACAAAACAGTTTTGAAAAACTTTACAGTGGAAAGATAGCAAGTTCTTCATCCAATATTTCCTGCTACACAAACGAAATCTGATTTTTGCGAAAGAATATATTCATACATTATAGTTATTCTCTCATAATGTAAATAATTAACTGCTGTATATGTCATCAGTTTTTAAGTTTCCCACATATTTTCCATATTTAAATGGAATTAAAATATAATTTAAACACAGTGCTGGTTGTTTGCCAGAGAGTTGGCCACTTGCTTTCTTCACATGCAAAACGTCGATGAGCAAGACACTGAACAGGTTGCAACTAATCTGTGTATTGATGTGTGGGTGAGTAGGTAAATGTGACTTGGAGTGTAAAAGCACTTGGAGTGGTCTTTAAAAACACAAAGGCACTATATAAATACAGTTCTTTCACCATTTATTCAACAAATTGTGCCTCAAAATCAACCAACTTGTCATTTCTTTCTGTGTCACACATCAGAATTATCACATTTTTATTATTTAAAGTTTTTTTTAAATTTATTTCTGTGATGTAGTGAACATGCTCTTAATTTCTGCCCCCATATTAGTGCAAAACTGATGCCTCAACCAAACCCTCAGTGTGAAACAGAGAGGGAAAAACAATATAATACACTAAATATAAGGAATATAAATGTGAGCACACTCTCTTGTGATATAAATGTAATGCCTATGTATAACATGCATTAAAGCGTTTGTTTTGGTATTTGAGGATGAAGAAAAAGTAGAACGTGAACCACTGCATAATAAAATATTTGAGCTACTAAATGCAGATGATCTCATTTAGTTCTGAATAGTTTTTTACAGACTGTACATATTTATTATACATATTTGTAATAATCTGACAAGAAACTTCAGTCAAGTGAAGGAACTGAAAGTGATTTTATAAAGAAACTCACTCAGCCCAGCAGAGAATTGAGGCTCTATTTAATAAATAGTTTTTAAATAATAGTTGAACTACTGCTAGGGGTTGTCGTTACACCAGAACTGGCCAGTATTTGTTCATTTCTTTAACCTTTCTAGAAACTCTGGGTTACTTTAACTAAGCACAGGTGAAAATGACACTTCTTGTGGCTGATATTAGCTGGGACCATATTGATTCACCTTCACGGAATGTACTTTGGCAGAAGCTATTGGGGCAGGTAAACCTAACCCAGGGTCAGCATGACTTTTTGTGTCCTAGTTTTTTATGATTAGTCTGCAAACTATTAGTACATCGTCATGATTAATTTGAAGAAAATGTGCTTGAGGAAACTAAACTTGGATTAAATGTGTTTATTTTATGCCAAATGGTTTCATAATTCAGTCTCAGGGGTTATTGTGTTTATTTGAGAACTGCAGTCATCTAATTGGCTGAGGTTTTGTCTCACTGGTCATGATGTCGGGGAACGGTCAGTCTAGGGGGCGGGAATGTAAGATAAGTAAACAGGTTCAGTGTATTATAAAAGACGACCCACATTTCCACATTCCCTACAGCACCCAGTGAACTTGTCAGATCACTTGTGGTTGTGAAGCCATAATGATGAAGTTGGCTGCTGTTTGCGTTGTGGTGCTGACCTTGATTGGCAGCTTATGTGATGCCCAGTCCTATTCAAAACCTCAAAAACCTTCATACCCATCAACGCCTCAAAAGCCTCAAGATCCCCAACAGCAAAAGCAAACATTTGAACAGCCACTCACCTGGAAATACCCTGAAGATCCCCAGCCTGAACCCAAGACTGATGTGCCATTCGAACTGAGATACCCTGTTCCTGCTGCAACTGTTGCTGTCGAGTGCAGAGAGAGTACGGCTCACGTGGAAGTCAAGAAGGACATGTTCGGGATTGGCCAGTTCATCAGTCCGGCTGACCTCACCCTGGGTGACTGTGGCCCCATTGCAGAGGACAATACTGCTCACGTGTTGATTTACGAAGCTGCGTTGCAAGACTGCGGGAGCGTGTTGGCAGTAAGAACAATGCAAAACACCACTGAACGAAAATTAAAAAAAAGCATTATAATAAAAAGTAAGCCTTGGGATATATGCTCATGTATGAACTTAAATGTTTTTATTTGTGTCTAGATGACAGCCGATTCTCTCATCTACACCTATACTTTGAACTACAACCCCAAACCTCTGGGAAGTGCTCCTGTCGTGAGGACCAGCCAAGCTGCGGTAATCGTGGAATGCCACTACCCGAGGTGAGTAAAGACACACACTTACAGTATGATGCAGCCATAGACTTAAATAGACCCCAAACCTATGTATTGATAATCTGCACGTCATTTTCTAATACAATGTACATATCCTTTAATTACTGATAATGGCTGAATTCTTTATTCTAATGGAATAATGTTCTGTTGCTTAGACATCACAATGTGAGCAGTCTTCCCATTGATCCCCACTGGGTGCCATTCTCTGCAGTGAAGATGGCTGAAGAGTTCTTGTACTTCACTCTGAGACTTATGACTGGTGAGAGCAAGAGGACTAATCAAACATTTAGTTTTTTTTTTGCACAGCTTTAAAACAAATCCAAATTACTGACGATGCTGCGGATGAAAAAAAAATATAAACTATAGAAATTTCTACTATGGCACAGCACTAATGGCAGCTTGTTGCAATTTTTAACATCTACTGAGATGAGTAACCCAAATGCAGTTAAGCAGGACACAGTCTCAGGAAAACACTTTAGTAACAAAAGTAAGGTAGGAGGCCAGCAGCAAACAGAAGAAAACAGCCAGGAACATAGAGGGGAACAGAGCACGTGATGAAGAACTGAAAAAATCTATGAAGTTTATGTGCTTGGAAGAGTGATTACTAATGCAATATGGGTGGTATGAGAGAAGCTGGAAACAAAGATTATGGTGGACATCTTGTGGTATGATCATTAAAAAAAAGAAAATCAACTGAATAGCCAAAACTGCCAAAACTTATATCAAAACACAAGAAAACTCAAACAAATATAGACTCAAAACCTGACATTTTCCTTATTCACTGATTGGTTAGCTGTAACTTTTTGTCTGTTATCTAACAAGAGAGTGAATATCTGTTATTTCGGCAGCTGCTGCCAAAGCTGTATGTCATGTCAGCACAGTTGTTGGCAGGGTGCAAACACAACAACAAGATGTGTTTACAATGATTTCTGGAGATAAGAACAATGCCTCTCCCTCTGCTAAACTTCAGACTTTCCAACAATTCGTCAGCTTTTTTGTTTCAGAACCTTTCTTTCTCTCAATAACTTTAAGTAAAACAATTTTGCTTTCAGGATTAGTTAAATTGTGTTCAGTTCAGTTTAATTAACTAAAATATTGTGTATCATTGCACAGATGACTGGCTGTATGAGAGACCAAGCCATCAGTATTTCCTGGGAGATCTGATACGTATAGAGGCTACCGTCAAGCAGTACTTCCACGTACCTCTGCGTGTTTACTTGGACAGATGTATAGCTACTCTTGCACCCGATGTGAACTCCAGCCCCAACTATGCCTTCATTGATAACCACGGGTAACGTTGGCAAACAAGTTAACAGAAACCATTGGTCATTCTTTTTAAAAGAAAAATGAAGACATGTATGAGCAGCCCATAACTCATTTGGTTTGTTTTGCCTCCTTGCAGGTGTTTGATTGACGCCAGGATCACAGGCTCCGACTCAAAGTTCATGGCACGCACTGCAGAGAACAAGCTTCAGTTCCAGCTGGAGGCCTTCAGGTTCCAGGGCGCTGATAGTGGAGTGGTAAGCATCACCAAGAGAATCCCAAAGTTAATCATGTTTTCAATACTTGATAATGATAATAACCCAACACTTGTGTGGTTTAAACAGATGTACATTACCTGCTACCTGATTGCCACGTCTACTTCTCACCCCATTGACAATGAACACAGAGCTTGTTCTTATGTTGGCGGGTGAGTTTGTGTTTGTGTGGAAACACTAAGGATCACAGAGTCAATACCTCATTAACCACTATCATTTCCTTTTGAAGATGGAAGGAGGCCAGTGGAGCTGATGGAGCTTGTGGCTCCTGTGAGTCCGGTGACTTTGTGGTGCACAGTGTTCCAGCAGTTGCACCTGGTACCTCAACTTCTGGTGGGCCAGGATCAAAACCAGCAGGTCCTGAGAATCCATCATACCCCTCAAATCCATCAAGGAAAGTGCGTGATGTGTACCAAACTGAAGGTATGTCACATAAAAATCTTTTTTCTTATTTATGTAATTATTTACAGTCAAAGGATTGCAAGATTCTTTCACTTATTATACTATTTACAACCCCCAGGTGCTTAAATGTGAGCCTGTGTTGTTAGACAACCACAGTAATGTGCCTTTTGTCCTTTTCTGTCCACAGCTCCAGAATGGGAAGGTCAAGTCACTCTGGGTCCATTCTCCATTGGAGAGAAGAAATTCTAAAGGACGACGGTTTAACATAATTTTCTGCTGTTGCCATGATCATCTAAATAAACATCATCATTGGTTCATATCTGTGTGTATATTATATCCTATCCACTTAATAGTTGTTTTTAGGAATAAATTAAAATGCTTATCAGAGCTCAAAACCTCACAAACACAATGAAGCTGTTAGAAACCAGAGATCTTTTAGAGCAAAGAGTGGCTCAGTTTGTGTAATCATCATGCAACATGCTGACCCCATCTGTTCGGAGATAATACTGTAACTGTTTCCATTTCACAGAAATAAAAAGTGCAATTGACTGAAATGCATAGTGTCTTTCAGTGAAAGTGCCTTTTAATATTTCTTCTTAGGCTCTACACTATATTGTGAATAAAAACAGGGACATAAAGCAGAGACAGATGTTTTGCTAAAAGAATGTTCAATAAAAAATTACCATAACAAATTCACAACTTAAGAAAAACCAAAAGGTTATGCTAAAAATAGGACTCTCTTAAGACTTAATTAAGTACATTTATGGTGTAAATCAGTTAGTTGTACAGTCTTGAACAAAAAAAATGAAGGTAAAAAAAACTGTTTTAAAAAAACTTTTATTGAACTTCTAGTTTTGGTAAAGCAATACAAATAATAATCAAGAAAGAATGAATTCCTTACAGAGAAAAAAGGGGAAAAATACAAAAATAACAAAGATAAAATAATAAAAAGAAATGTCTTTAGTCATAATATACAACCTACAGTGTAAAAAATAAATGCATTCACAAAATTAGAAAAAATAGCATAATATAAGTATTTTATATGGGGATGAGTAAATCTAAAAGAAAGAAAGAAAGAAAGAAAGAAAGAAAGAAAGAAAGAAAGAAAGAAAGAAAGAAAGAAAGAAAGAAAGAAAGAAAGAAAAAAAACAGAAAGAAAGAAGGCAATTTTGCCAAATAATTTACTTGTCAGGTAGTTTCATTAAATGAGTATTTACCGCCCCCATGTGGCTTGAATGGTTTACTGCAGCTCAGGGAGACCCTCAGGTTTCAGCACCACAAGCAGTGAACAGCTCAAACTCTGATGGTTTCTGACTTTAAATCTATGAACTTTCCTGGTAAATGTATCTGTAACTCCAGCCTCTGACCATCGTTAATGCATGTTGACAGAAATGTTTAGTTTGACTATAATACTGAGTGTGAATTTCAACACGTATTCTGATAAAGTTTATAAGTCATGTCCCAAGAGTAGTTGCTTTATGTTTTTTTTAAAGACCTCTCATAAATCTGTGCACCATCATATGCTACTTCTCACTCATTTTCCTCAAACTTTCCATTTATTGTTGTTTTCATGATAACTTGGTATAACATACAGGATGAGTAAACAGTAAAACAAAAGTCGAGGACCTCATTTCTTTTGTTTTTTTGACAAACAGACCATGTTACTTTTGTATGTTATTCTTTAATAGTTTCATTTTTGTGTTGAATTCTATGCTTTTTAAAAAAATAACTCATCTAGATAGTTTTGATTTAGAAAAACAGAGATTTTTAAAAAGGCTTTCCAAAGCAAAGATTTTTTAAAAATGTTTTAATATTTCTGTTGTAGTGGACAAAAGCAGATTTTAAGAAACAGTGACATAGCTGCCTATTTTACACATTCCCACTACTTTTCACTGACACAATACAGCCATTTTTATCTGGCTGTTCTACATCTGTCTTGTTTATCCTGATCCTGTCATTATTTGACACTGACTGTGTGCTAAAACAATATTCCTAATTACTAAGAGGAAGTTGTAAATTGTGTCAAAGAAAAAAACAAGCTGCAAATATTTTTGGAAAATCTTTCTCTGTGTTTTAAAATGTCAATCATGTGGACATTATCATCACCTAGTGGTGCAACATGGGTCTTTCAGCATTGTTGTTAAAATATTTAAATGGAAAATCTCCTATAAACAGAAAGTACATATTTGTTTTATCTGTAGTTGAATTGTGTGAATGGAGCCTAAACCATCTTCTTCAGATCTCCTGTGTGTACATTTGTATGTCTGTTACCAAAACATCTCATGAGCCACAGGACAAACATGAAATGGACTTAGTTATAGCTTTTTTGTGTTGGCTTCAGGTAGCTCAGCTGTTAGATCTTTGCCATTTTCTATTTGAGGTCAGCTCTGACTTTCTGTTAGCAAAATATCCCATAAACCACTGGGCAAATCTTACTGAAGCTTTCAGACATTATTCATTGGATGTACATTTAATAATTAACTTTTGGAGACTATAGCTAAAAAACATATATCATATCTAAACACTAATATAAGCTAAATTGCGGCTAAAAGCCAAAATTAGCACAACAGTAGCTAAAAGCTAATACTAACAAAACTGCAGAAAATAAAGATAACATTGCAAAACCATAGCTAAAAGCTAAATGTGGCAAAGCTGTAGCTAAAGCTAAATTGAGCAAATTAGTAGCTAAAACCCAATATTAGCAAAGGTGTAGCTCAAAAGCTAAAATTAGTAAGACACTAAAGGAGCATTGGAGCACTAAAACAGCAAGTTTACTGAAGTACGAGATCTCAGAGTATTTCTACGGGGAATATTTTTGCAATTAGGTTAAATAATCCAAAAAAGTATAAAAGTTACATTAACTAAAAGTCAAAGCACACTAATGTACGAGTTAAACGAATGTATAAAATAAGAAAAAAGTTGGGCTTTTTTCTTCTGAATTCATATGAATGTATGTGATATTTGGCTGCTTGGCTCTTCGGGCATCGTTTGAGGACAGCCTGCTCACGCAGCATCAACGACACTGACGTTATATTGTTTCTGCTCCTCCTCCTCCTCCTCCTCCTGTCTCCGCACTGCTGGCCCGCTGCTGTTGTGTGTCACAGGCAGCATCACTGGCAGCAGACATTTGGCGAGCAAATCACGGACTGCGGTCGAGAAAGAAAGAAAGAAAAAACAACAACAACTCCGTGAAGCCTGGACGTAGCTGTCGCGGGGGATTTTTGCGCAGACGCTTCACGGGTTCGATCCCGGCTGTGCGGATGGGTTCACTGCTGGTTCGGTGGTGCTGAGCAGGCTCGTCTGATTGAAGGCTTCCGGCCAGGCGGGCATCTGTGGGGCTGCAGAGCGAGCGAGAGACAGAGAGAGAGGGAGATACGCACGCCACCGAGCGTCCGGGACTGCGTCCGTCCATCCGTCCGTCCGTCTTCTGCCCCGTGTCTGTTCATGGACTGCGCTCCCTCCGTGATATTCTGCAGTCTGTCTCTCTGAGTCATTTGTTGTAGAAGATGGCGGACAGGGCTGAGATGTTCTCTCTATCCACTTTCCATTCCCTCTCCCCGCCTGGCTGCAGGTAAGGGCTTACAGCATGAAGAGTGGCAGGGCGAGGGATGATGGCGGAAGGTGATGGGAGGGAGGGGAGAAAATGAAGCAGGGGAGCGATAGACAACAGCATCTCTCAGATTTATGATGACGATTGCAATAATAATAATAAAAATAAAAAAACCACGCAAATCCCTGCTTTATAGGCTGTGCTGTGAATAATCCGCTGTAAGGCCTGCTAGTGCCGCCCTGCGCGCCTGAAGGCTGGGATGCAGCTTTTTTTAAGAACATGACGGTGACTGTCTGTTTTCTTAACATTCATAAGCTTCTCTGAACACTACGGAAGCAGGACATATAATAAAACACACCAAATGGATGATCTGGAGGTGTCCCGACAGGCAGCAGTTTGCGCATTCTCTGTGTGAGGCCCACGCCCTGTTGAGTCCAACCCAAGCAAGGGCATGGTGCCGCTGAACAATCATTTACGGAAGTCACTGTGAAGTTGATGCTGTTGTTTTTTTTAAAAAAAAATGCCTTTGACGGCCTCATCCGACCTCCTGTCCAAACCCAACACAGAGCAGGATTGTACTTGGATGACAACTTTCTGCCGAATCCGTCAGACAGCTGTGGGGCTGTGGTGCTACAGGGGCTTTGCTTTAAATGCTGTTTACTGGCCTCCCATCAACAAAAAACAAGCAGCTGGATTTGCCTTATCACACTACACTGACTCAGTGCAACCATAGCGACTAATCGGAGGAACTTTAATACACAGATCTGAGCAAAAACTGTAGAAAATCTTTAGAAAAAGCGCTAATGATGCTGCAGCATGTCATCACAGAAGCAATCACATTAGTAAAGCACTCCTGGTGGTTTTTTTTTATTCATGTGGGGATTAGCTCAACCTCATGAATGGATCATGTCAGATCAATGTGGCATTATTTTGTGAGGCCATCTGTGACCTTCAGATCAAATTGCAAAGATCTGGAAATGGCATCAAAGTTTTAGATTTCCAGCTTTGGCAGAAAGCCAGAGCAAGCAAACATTACCTGTGTAATAAAAACAAACTATTTTACTATTTATCTACACTCTTCTGACCTGCTTATGCTTTATTATTTACTCCAAATTCTGTAGAATCTTTCCCATTTATTTCCCAGCTGCCAACATTAAAAGGTGGTGCGTTAGAGCATCGGTTCCCAAACTTTTCAGCTTTCGACCCATAAATTAATAGTGACAAAGGTGTGTGAGCCCATTTGTTGGCTGTTTAAATATCCAAAAATGGTAATGACCCTATTAAATAGAGCATAATGACAACACAAACAGTTCTATCATCCATTATGCTATTTTTTTAAATCAATTTATCAATTTTCTGTCACAATTATGGTGCAAATGTATCATTAAAAACTAGGTTTTTAATTGTAGGTTGATATCTGGAGATTATCTAAGGACCCCTACTTGGTGTTGGGTGACCCACATTGGGGTCCCCAACTTTGGGAATCATTGCTTTAGACCACTGATATCATGTGAGCAATTGTAGATTTGTGTCTCTTTTATTGCTTGATCAGGCTGATTCCTCTGGTTTAAGTGATATTTTATGAGTACACAAGTGGTGTTTACTTTTGTTCAGCTTTGGAGTTTCAAACGCCGCTAAAATAAGATTTGCTGCTGAAATACAGTTGCATGGATATCATTTGAATAGTGTGTTTGTGCTGTTGGTTCGAAGTATTCCCTCTCCTGCCAGTTGTGTGTGTTTGTGTGCAGCAGAGGTGTGACGGTGTGGCACGGTAATCCGCCTTACATAACTCTGACACTGCTCCCAATGAGCGCCATAATCCATAAAAGGGACCATCTTTCCTCTCCGAGCTGCAGAAATCTGAAGCAACCACTCGTTTGTTTTTTTTTTTCCCCCTAAACTGAGAGAACACACACAGAAATAAACCCTCACAGATAAATCAGACTTTCTTATCAGTTCACGCCTCAGCCGAGTTAATTTTAACATCTGTTGCGATGGAACAGGAGCGAGAACAAAAGATTCTAATCAAAGATGCACAATTAGACATGAAAATCATCAAGGCTTCGTTTTATAGAAATATTTGTAATAGTATTTGGTTTTCTTTTAAATACGGCTGGCTGTGGTTTATTGAAAGCCCCAGAGTGGAGACTTCTTCAGTTTAAAGAGCCCACACTGTGTCGAGAAATTACATTTTATAAAAGTGTGTAAGCTGTTTTTTTTGTTTGTGTTTTTAAGCTGTGGCAACAGTTTTAAAGGGAAAAAATATATTTTTTGTCAGACTGTGTGTATAAATTAAATAAGTTAGTTTATTTTAAGGTGGCACAGTGGAATAGTGGTTAGAGCTGTTGCCTCCCAGCAAGAAGGTTGCAGGTTCACTTCCCGGCCTGAGGCCTTTCTGGGTGGAGTTTGCATGTTCTCCCTGTGCACACGTGGGTTTACTCTGGGTACTCCGGTTTCCTCCCACAGACCAAAAAAAAAACATGCATGTTAGGTTAATTGATGACTCTAAAATTGTCCCTAGGTGTGAATGGTTGTTTGTCTCGTTCGTCTATATGTGGCCCTGCGATGGACTTGCGACCTGTCCAAGGTGTCCCCCGCCTCTCGCACAGTGACTGCTGGGGATAGGCACCAGCTACCCGCGACCCGGAATGGAGAAGCGGTTAAAGAAAATGGATGGATAGTTTATTTTAAAGATATATAAATATAATTCAGAATTGTTTATAATCTGTCTCTTCATCAGTTCACCTTACTATTTTCATTGTACCTTAAAGTAGGGATTTCTTTAAGAATCCGTCTGGCAGCCTAGATTTAAACATGAACAGCAGAATTTTGAGCCTATTTGTTGTTAGTTCTTTTGCCTTAATCACAATGTTGTCTTTGCTTTTAAGATAAATTGAAGCTAATATATCTAATTGTATTATATTATCACAACAGATTAAGCAAAAAACATGGTTATGTTTAGAACACTAGACTCAAGCTGGACATTTGAATGCTTTTAAAAAGCTCCCCTACGCTTATTTCCAATAGAGAAATGATATTGCATCTCACTGTTTCTAACCTTGAACTGTGCAACATAATTTGCACGTGTGGACAAGGGCTCCTGTTCCTCTGGTGAGACTGTGCTGCTCTTTTTACTCTAAAATAATGAGTCAGTAGTAATAAATAAATCATCTGTGGACGAGGAAATCAGTACCAATTGTGAGTCTTTTTTGTAAAAGAAAATACAGTATAGTATTAAGATTATTGAAGCCCCTAAGACTGTTATCAGTTGTTTTTATATTCCTTTGCATACTTTTAGGGTTTGGGAAGTCTGTAAAACAAAGCAGGTTAATTGAAAAACTAATAAATACTATGAATAATAATAATAAAAATAATAACTGGCTGCTGCTATTTGTTCAACAAGAAATCAGAAACTTTTCAGATCTGAAAAGTTTCACAGAACTTGAACTGCATTTGTGTGTCTAGTTTCATCAACTAGGATCCAATTAAAATGGTTATTTATTTATCTATTTTTTTTTCTGGAGCACACACAGTCATTAGGCGTCTGGATTTTGCAGAAGGACATTTGAACGTATAGACCGGAGAAGTCAGGAATCGATACACCGACCTTCCCCTCTCCGTCCCCCTCACAGCTTTTAACAGCGCGTCAGAAAGAGTCGAGTATTTCCAGCAACCATTTTCAGATTTTTTTTTTCTTTACACACTATCCCTTTCTCTGTGAGCCTTGTGTTTATTAGCCGATGCTCCACTTTTGCCGTCCAACTCTTTGAAGCCAGCTGGAGAAAGCAGAGGGGGTGGGGGTGGGGGGGCAAGAGGATTAAATCAAATACAGATTCATTTTAGCCTAAGTGCTCCATCTCGGCCCCCTCCCCTCCGCTGTCTTCTCATCTCCTTCTTCTGTTTCCTTCTTCTCTCTCACTGTTTTATGCTCCATCAGCTGTTGATTGTTGTTTTCTGTTTTTATTTAGCTGAAGTTAAACCTGTCAAGCGCCAGTATGACAAACCTGAACGGCTCAAATTGCATCTTTAATCCAAATCCAAATCCAAATAAATCCACACCAAATCATGCCGGAAACTTATGCATCATCGTCGCCACCTTTGGCTCCATGTGCAGTGATTTTTTCACATTTGGATCTTACACAGACAACTGAGAGTTCTTCAGTAGGATAAAGCTGTGACTCATGTGTGTGTGTGTGTCTCCTTTACTGGAGACTGATGGTCATTTAAAAGCTTCGGAAAGCGATCTTATTAATGACTCAGAAGCAGCCACAGTTCATGGCTTTTGAAGATGATGTCATGATGAGGCAGGTACTCGCGGTCAAACACACATTAATTACAGCAAAAACAAAGCATGCCCCTCCCTCTGTGTGTCTGCGTGATTTTTATTTGATATCAGAGAGGTTTCCGTCTTTGTCGCTTTATTTCTTTTTACTACAAACATTCACCATTTGTTTATGCAAGACGGGCACTTTTACAGGCATTTACAGCATAATCCTTGAGTGTGATTGAGGTTATTGAAACAAGTAACAGCTTGGTATGATCACCACTGCAGCTATCATTTACATCCATCATTTACATTTACAATATTAGTGCTCAGGTTTCTCAGGTTTCTAAAACTGCAAATGTAATGTATTAGCCTTCATGGCTGCAAACAGCACTTATTGGCCCAATGTTTCAAGTTTACGACTGATAACTATCTTAATGCACTTTTTATTAGTCCGGATGCGCCGAGCATTTCTTGAAGGAATGCACGTCGCCTGCTGCCTTTCATAACAAAGTCTAAAATTAGGGTCATCTAACGCTGAGAAATGACTGTTTTGTTCAAATCTTGAAAATATCGATGTGTGCGACCTGTCAGTACTTGGAATGTGTGTCAAGAATGACTTTTAGCTACTACCTTATCAAAATTAAACTCAGTAGCTGTAAAATTGGATGAGTTACAGCTATTTTTGTATTAGTTGTGGTTTTATTAATAGTTCAGGGGTTCTCGAGATATTTTGCTAACAGACCAAAATGGTTGCCTGAAAACAAGCTAGTGCTCAAAGTATGAGTTAGGGAGGACTTTCAGCTACTAACACACCAAATCTTAGCTCAATATTTGTAAATTTGACTGAGTTTGTAGCCATTTTTGTGTTTGCTAAAATGGATTAGCTGTGGTGGCTGGCTTGAATTGAGTTGACTCCAAAAGTTAATCAGTTGTAGGCGTACATCTAATGATTACTTTCTAAAAGTTGTAATAAAATTTGTTTAGTAATTTATGAGACATTTTGCTTAAAGATATTCAAAATCATA
Organism: Kryptolebias marmoratus; assembly: GCF_001649575.2. Classification (NCBI taxonomy): domain Eukaryota; kingdom Metazoa; phylum Chordata; class Actinopteri; order Cyprinodontiformes; family Rivulidae; genus Kryptolebias; species Kryptolebias marmoratus. The sequence continues at coordinate 17,486,437 of NC_051440.1, read as the reverse complement.
CAAACACAGGCAAAAACATTATTGCCAAACTTTCGGCAGTAAAAACGGAAAACGAAGATGTCAAATCTATTTTTTATTATAAAAAAGAAACCATTTGGACGTGTGAACATGCAGGTAGTACAGGTGTTTCTGTGTTCTGATCTGGAAGATTTTGCTGACATGTAAATCTAGTGATGAGTTTGGGAAGCGTAAAAACATTTTAGAAATGGTGCAAAATCTCACCTTAATACCAGTGAATGTGCATGTGCTATAGCAGAGACATTATGTCTGTGATTTTATTATTTTTAGGAAGGCAAAGTAGTTCAATTTAAAGTCCTTGTTTCAGGAACAATTACCCACAGAACTGAAGGAAATATGAGTGAATTTAAAGTAAAACTGTCAGACACGTGGTGTGACAGGTCTTACTCTGTACCTTAGATGCTGTCAACACTGCAGCGGTGGCTGCATCTCATCTGCTAAAAATCCCAAAATAAAACTACTTCACTGCCTTCACTACGCTTCAGTTTGTGATTTCATTATTTAAGGTTAGAAATTTTCGGGGGAACCTTTGATCTGAATATTACTGTCTGCAGTGTTTACCGACACGGATTTCTGACGTTTTGCTGTGTAGCTGTGGGACATGATGGCTGCAGTCTTGTGACAATACAAACAGGAAACAAAAGAATCAGGAAACTTGAAAAATGGTAAAAAAAAAAAAAAAAGTCTTTTCACAAAATACTTCATGAACTAGAAGACAGATTTCAATAAAACGCTCAGAGGAGTCAACTTTAGAATCCGTATTTGATCTTCTTTCCCTGCACAATTAATCAACCTTAGGAAACTGAGTCAGTTTTACAGATATTGACCTAAAGCTTGGGGTGGACCACATCACCTAAATGCACTAACAGATCACACAAGATGTTTAAAATATTGGTAGTAAGTGTTGGAGTCAACCCTGTCTGTCTGTTACAAAAATGACTATAACTTAGACAGTTTTGCATATGCTTAGCTAAAGTATGTTGTGATAAAAGCAGAGAAGTAACCACGTCACATACGCTTAGCTGCTTTATTTAAAACTTTTGGATGAAAGTTTATATTGATGGTGTTTTTTTTTTAGTGGCTTTTCTAGATTTAACCTTTTGAGCCAGTGGGTCACAGATCAGAATTACCTTTAGGTTGTTTTTTTTTTGCGTTTGAGAGTATTTTGAGATACTAACAGTTTACGTGAAAACAACTCTGTGACATGATTGTAATTACATATATAAAAAAACCTAAATCTTGCCTGAAACTGTGGTTATCCTCAAATCTGAATCAAAATCTTCTGTCCAACCTTTCAGGTGGTTTTAGCTGTTTAGTTTATACTTGAAGTTTTTTGCCCTTAAGTAAATCACTGAATTATATATTGTTGTGAAAAATACTTAATTTTACATAAACAGACACATTTTGGTGTTTTGGTTGGTGCTGTTGTCTCACATCAGAGGGGTCATGAGCTAAATTTCATGAAGTTTGGATCTTCTCTCCATTTTTTTCCCCTGTGTAGAGTTTCTTCAGGTCTGGCTTCCTGCCTCAGTCCAAAAACAGTTGATTAAACCTGTTTCACCAAACTGTTAGCAGCATACTGTAAACTGTTTTCGCTATTGAATTTTCAAAATGTCTCAAAACTTTTGTGAGGGTTCTCAATTTTCTTGATTGAGTCTCAAGTTATGGCTCTTGTGTTGCTGGAACAAGAGTAAATTACAATCAAATTGAGGTATAATTAAGAGATGTTGTGACTAAACTGTGACCCAAAATTCTGTCATTTTTAAAAATGTTGCAATTTATTTGCAGTTACGTCTGTACGCAAATACGACGTCAATACCAATTCAGTGTGAAAGTTTGTATATTTTTTTTGCAATTTTGTGTCTCCAAATAGTCACCAACAGTCTCAGCCCAGTGATTCAGTGGTTTTAGGTTGACCTAAAGAGTGTGTGTGTGCCGGGTTGAGGGCTGACCTTAAAATGAACTGCTTATGTGTTGCCCAAAAACAGCTGGAATCGGCTACAGCTCCCTGTGCCCCTGAACAGGAAAAAAGCAGATTTTGTGAATAAATCAATGCCTCCGGTCTCCACAGTTGTCAGTCACTGCACTCTGAACACCAGCAGTAGCATCAGGAGAACTCCGATTTGTGACTTTATTATGACCCTCTGTTGTTTTACCTTCACATGCATCAGCATGTTCCCATATGCTCCATATGACCTATGGGAACTCTATATGACAAAGTGATCTAAGCTTGCGTCCACACACAATATGTGAAATGTCCTCTTCTTAGCAGGAAAGCTGCATTGCAGCATTTCCTTCAATACATTGCATGTCAGCTGCTGCAGACTTGGGAGCCTGCTGAACGTAATGAAGCAAAGATGAAATAGAACTTGGAGAGCCAAACTTGCTTTGCCACAGGTCATTACAGAGACATACTGTATAGGCCTCCCTGCTGTGTATGAAAGCTCAGAAACTTTGGTGTAAGCAGCAACTACCAGCTATTCATATTACAGGATCCTCAACTGACTATCAGTACATTCAGACTGACATATATATATATCAATGTGTCACACCTTGCTTGGATATCTTCCCATAAGAAGAGAGGAGATGGTGGATTTTTGGGTTGTTGTGTGAATCTACTGAGACCCAAACAGAACCTGACAACCTAAAGCCAGGTTTTCCCTAAAACAAGATGGAGCGTGGGCATGAAAAAACAAGAAGAAATCCTCTCCTTCAGTTTTCACCAGTGAAGGAAACATCTTTTAGTCATCAGAATTATTGAACAAAAATGTAGTAAAAATAGTGTCTCTTGTGTATTTTTTAGGCCATCCCACGACATTAGCCTGGAGGAGTTTGATGATGAAGATCTCTCTGAAATCACAGACGACTGTGGGATTGGACTCAACTATGACTCTGATCCGTATGAAAAGGTGAGAATTTGTTTTCATATTTTATCATTTTAGGGTGTTTTATCCAATCTTGTGCTCTGTCACTGACATGTAAGCAGTCTTCTCTGTGATTAACTTCTTGTCCATTAATATAAAATCACTTATAAGGGTTAAAACAAGTAAGGCCTCTGATTGGTTTCAAAAGTCAGTTTTTCTGACTTAGAAACTTTAAATGAAGTCATGTATATTCTGCTATTTGGGAAGAATAATTTACACAATCAAGAACTTGTCCAGCTGCCACTGCAGGTGCTATAGTCTTAGTTTACTAAAAAAGGACGCTCACGTTAATGTTACATCCTACTTTAAACAAAACTGAATTCAATTAAAATTTGTAAGAGCGGCCAGTCCCTTTGTCCCTCTGGGGGTGTAAGAGTATGGAACAAATTTGGTCAAAGTTTTTCATAGTACTTTGTGAGCTCAAATGTAATAATTCAGAGAAACTATGTGACTGGACAGCATGCACCTAAATTATTCAGATATGAAGTCAACCTTAGTTTAGCTTTATTTATGAGCAGAACACTTAAAGTTATCCGGGTCTTTAGATCTTTGGGAGACAACTGTTAGCGTTACAGATACATATATCTGAGTATCATCACATTTATGCACCTATTAAAAGTAAATTTAAATAAGCACTACAGAACTTCATGAACTGGAATCTCTCAGATAGATATGACTAAAATTACTCAGTTGCAGCTCCTTTATTTCCATCAACATGTTCAAGCCTCTGTAATAAAATGTTGTGAGATAACACTGAGATCTGACAGAAACAAAAAAAAATAACTTACAAAACTAGGAGTAGACACAAGGATTAACCAGGGAAGCATAGAAAGGCATAAAAACGCACAATGCACCAACAAAGGCAAGGAGAAAACAAAGGGGAATATATGGAACTGAAATTGATAACAAACTGAAAACACCTGAGCTGATAGCAACGGGGAACATCTGAGAGAAGGCGGGGCAGGAGGACAGAGTTGAGAGCTGAGGAGAGGCACACAAGGAACTAAACAGATGGGAAAATGGCCGACACAAAGAAACAATCAAGAAAAAACACAAAGGTACAAACATAAACAACAAAAAACTGAACTCCTGAGAGATTGTACCACATAGACTTGCAGAATGATGTAATCTTAAGGCCTGGTTTGGCCCCAAATTGTATTTACCTCTTGCTGTAGTCATGGAATGAAAAGCATGCAATACTGTAGATTAATCTTACTCTGTGACAAAGGAATGATAAGACCTTCTACTCTTTCATGTGGCATCAGTGCTGTCAAATGTAACAGAGAAAATGTGCACCTGAAATAATGGGTCGAGCTGGTTTTAAAATAAATGAGAATCAGAGGTCAGTTAGCAACATAAATCCTCATCTACTAAAAGGACACGTTACAAATGTAAATTTAAAGTTCTGAAAATGAAACAGGGAACCTAACTCATTATTGTCTTTTATCTTCTAAGAGCTTTGGGTCTGAGTGACCTGACTTATCTGCAGTCAGGTTCATTTATATGGAAGTACAAATTCACTTTAAGAATTAGAGTTTTACTGCTTAACAGCCTTTTTCAAATCTTTGAAGCAGTAGTGACGTTGCAATGTGGGCAAACTATATTGTGGCTCACCAAACGCCAAACCTGCCAAACCTGGATCTTTGCAGGTTGTTTCATGGGTGTATTTTTCAACTAACACGCTCTCAGTCATCAACACTTGTAGAACTTTTGACTTAAATGGAGGCTTTATCTAAGAAAGTTTGTCCCCCCTTGTCTGGTTTTAACCAATCTACAAATACTACTTTGATCTGGGTGACAGTTCTACAGCCATTGATTTACTCAACATATAGTTTCAGTTTCATGCAGCTCTTTCAGTAACAATCATTCAGAAACTTTTACGGATTTTAAACAGATGAGTAAATCGCTCTACCATCTAAAATTGACCATTTAACCTTTGCTGCTATCCGACCATCTTATACCAACATTTTCCAGTGATTTGATACTTATTTTGTTTTTCTCTGTCTATCTTATGGGATGTAAATGTTTTATGCTGGTGGCATGGAGCCACAGCTGCAGCAGAGGGTGGGTGACCCAGTGCAGTTTGCTGCTATGCAGAGACAACCTCCTTCCCTCCCTCCCTCCCTTGTGTATATCCCTCTCTCCCTCCCTGTGCAGAGTGTTGCTTGGAGACAGAGCTCACACTCCCTTTTCGTTCTCTGCCACCCTTCCACTCTTCTCCCCCAAAGCCTTCCTTCCTCATCCCTCTTGCTCTCTCATCCCTGCCGAGGTGCCTGCGAATGGGGATTTAACTCAGCGATGGTTAAGCTCCCGGCATAAATATGAGCTCGATATGGTGCTTTTCCCTCCTCTTAATCCACAATGAAAACACATTATGGAAGGCCAGCAGAGGTCATTTGGAACAGAGCTGTTTTTGTGTGACACACAAGAAGACATTCACAGGGAGAAAGCTGAAATATCATACAGTAGTTAACCCTGCATCAGTGCCCCCTTTCTGCTTTCATGACCGCCCACGTGTTTAAACACAAGCACATCATCAGGAAATCTGACTGCTCACTTCACAAACATGAAAGCACGGGGTAGAGACAGCGTCGGCCATTGTTAGCTTACATCATTGCCCCGAGGAGGTAATCTTTCTGACATGGGATGGATGGGACACACATACACTGTTGCCTTCTGAGTATGTGTGTGTGTGTCGGTATGTTTAGATGACAGGGGGGAAAAAAAGGCCAGACAGAGGATTTCATGGACAGTGTGCTTCACATGGTACTTGATTTTGCTTGCATCAGTGAGGTCTGTGACACTTTGTCAGCTCATCATCGTCATCAGCAGTCATTCCCTCATCACACTCACTCTGCTGATAAAGACGGAAGCTTGAGGGGTGGGGGTGGGAGGCTTCAGGGGGTTATTCTCAGTATGATCCAGTAACATTGGGCAGCATGTCTTTGATGTTGAAGAGGAGCAGCAAATCTCAATCACGATAATATCCTCCAGCCCCAATCCAAAGCTGTGGTGAATTGTAATTTGTTAATCTTTATAACTCATAAAGTTATTTTTACCATGAGTGCACATACATGTGATGGAAACAAACTGAGACACATTGTACCCCTTCCCTTTTCTGTTTTTGAATACACACACACACACACACACACACACACACACACACACACACACACACACACACCCTGCTGCTCTTTGCCTCATCTCACCCCTGATTCTTCACTTCCTGTCTTTCTAATAGCTATCTTCGTCTCTCTAGAGCCCTGATTGAACAGCATGATTGCATGCATAATTCAGTATGTGACAGAGCAGTGGTGTCTGTGTCTTAGCTCGTAATTTAAAATGGTGAAATTTACAAATACATTCGTACAGATTACTACAAGAATTATTCATAATCATTAGTATTTGTATTTATGGTTTGCTTATTTGGAACCCTGCACAAACACTTCAACCATACTCACTTAGAACTGAATAACCTTACCTTGCATATTTTTTGGACTGCTGCAACAAAATAAAAAACTTAAAAATCACAGGCAGGTACAGGGAAAACGTATCTACTCAAGAAAAACCGTCAGCTAAAATATAATCAGAAATTGTCTCATTTAGAGGTGACAAAATGCCTACATAGCTGCTCATTAAAAATAGAGTTCTGATTCCTTAGAGTGGGGTTCTGTGGAAAGGTTATGAACAATTTATATCTTACAGTATGTGTTGTAGATTGCTTTTTAAACAGCCTCACTTTGGAGAAACAGAGTTTATTTCTGACCTGAATGTTGAGCTAAGGGCTAATCTGATTGAGGCCAGAACTAAAGCGGATCGCTGCCATCTTAAAACAACTGCGGTCTGCAAAAATTCATAGTGGTTCATGCAAATTTAGTTTTATAAACATTTACTTTACCATCATCAGTTTTGCATTGCATGGTTATTTACATAAAATTCTGTGGTCATTCACAAGCACAAATAGCCTCAGCGACAGCTAGCTGTAACATTTTTGGTGCAGTTTGGGGTACTTTCAGCTGAAATATCATGTTGTTTCTGCTGGAATAATTCTGTAATGCGAAACTGTGTAAAGGTTTGCATGAAGCACTATAAAATGTTTGAGGCTGGAGTTTTTTTAAGACGGCAGCAATCAACTTTGTCTTGGCCTCGCTTGGAATAGCCATTACCTTATTAATTCAGTAAGAATTAAACTCTTTCTCCAAACTGAGGTTGTTCAAAGAGCTATCTATAAGAGGTAAGATTTTAATGGTTCATAATATTTCCACAGAACCACACTTCACAAGATCTGAACAGTCTCTTCAATGTTACTAAAGGTGCAATTATTTAACTCTAAATAACAAACACGTTTTTGTCTCTTTAAGTTTAAACCAAGGTCCACAGGGAATACCTGACTGATTATTTCTATTCTTTACTGTGTTTTTTGCAACTCCACCACATGAGGAATTCTACTCTACAAACACAAATTACACCGGACAAACAAAAATGATCCCTATTTGTTTCTGGTTCCTTTAAAACAACAACATTAATTTACTTGAAATACCAAGTAAATATTTATAGATCCTAGCACTTCATCATAATGTCACGATGGTCATTAAAAAACTGACACTTTATGCCAGCCCCACAGTAAATGATGAGAAAAGCCCAGCATATCTGCCGCAATCATTGAGCACAGCCTTTATGGGTTATAAGCTGTTGTTATTTAGTCTCCCCCAGCTGTTTGGTGCTTCCTCTATAAACCCCTCCTGTTATCGGCTCAACCCCCCACCTTAGCATCCAATTTATTCCCTAAAATTTATGGTTCCCTGGTTTCCCCTTTCACTTGGAGATCATATGTCTCATGATTTCCTCTGTTAGCTTGTCAGCTCAATAGCCAAGATGGCCCTGCAGTTTGACCTGAAGTCTCTATTCTCTTTGATAAACGTAGTCTTCTAAAGTGTGGCTGCCATCTCACAGATCTTCTGATTTGCAGCCGCAGCAGAGCCAATAAGTATAGAATTAGCTGTGCTGAATGAGCCTACAGTCTCCTAATTGGATATCAAAAAGCTGCTCTGCTTTTAAGCATTTTTTTGTTACAGTTACATCTCTGCTAGGTGCTGCTGCAGGAGAGCAGAAATAAATGTATAAATGTCATCCGCCTGTAGCTGAAGTAAAGCTGTTGAAAAACTGTTTGGGTGCACGAGTGTCTTGGAATATTGAGATAATTGAATTTACTCTGAAACCATTTGCTCTCTGACACCTGAAAGAGCACATATGAGAGTTAAATTCATTCACAGTGCCTCCCTCCCCTGCAGAAGGGAGGCTTGCCTGCTGATCGACAGGATTGGGTGTTATGTCCTTGGGACATGAAGACTGCGAGGATTGATTTTTGCCAACACACTGCTCTGATTATAATTTTTTTTTTCTTAAGCCTGTTTGTCTGTCAGATGGCCTTGCTGGAGGATGTGTCCTGACAGTGTAAATTATTCTCCTGTGGCAGAGGATGCATTTTCACAATCCAGTTATAGATCAGTGGCTTTTACCTCGTCATGTAGTTATAGGTCAGATATGCTCGAGTGATGGGTTATTATGGATCGGTGTGTGGAAAAAGATTTCAGCTGTAGTATTTGACAATGCAAATATTTCCCTCTCTTGCATTAGGAAACCACAACTCTTTTCCAAGCCTTCATCGCATCTTAACAGCCAAATCATCAAAAATAGATATGGTAATAAGGTAAAAGTGTGCATATTTATGTGTACTCCCAAGGCAGTAGACCGAGTGTTGATTTTAGTTGCTGTAGCATAAAGTGGATGCACCAGGCGTCAGCAGGTTTGTGTGTGGTGAGTAGGTGAGCTTTCATTCCTCCATTGAACAGACTGCACTTAGAGGCCCAGAAACTGCTGTGCTTGTTAAAGTGAGAAAACAGGCAGATCGATCTCTTCATTGTTAAATTTAGAGTAGGGAATTTAAATGATCGGGGTAAAAAGAAAAAAAAAAGAAAATAAATAAATATTTTTTTAGTTTTACACATGCATTTGTTTTCATAATAGTAACACGAGCAACACTTTACTTTTAAGGTTTGTTAGTGCGATCCCACGCTTTCCTTTGTCTTGGGAGGCATTAATGTATGTGAGATATCTTCAGGTGCATGCGTAGAATCAATGTTCAAACACTGAGTTGTATTTTGTAATGTAACATTTTTTTTGTCTGCTTTTTATTTTATGCACACAATGCTCAAGGAGGTGTGGTTGACTGAACCTCAAAATCATTTAGTGTCCCGCTTTCCGGTAAACAAGATGAAACCTGATAGAGCCTTGATCTGCTCCTGTTTCATTACCCAGCAGCCCTGCCACTCTGCTGCTCTATTATTCTGCTCTCTGCTAAGTCCTGTTTCTTTCTGACCACGTCGATGCAAAGAGAAGCAAAAATAATCAGATCTGTTTTAAACAAAACAGTTGGATTCAATATCTGGTTTTATTATTTTTTAACTTTATATAGCAAACAAAGTTTTGCGGAGTAAAATATACCTAAAAAATCTTTGAGAACAAACAAAAACAGGTGAAAAACCCAAAGTATTTCAGACAGAGGGTGATAGAAGTTCTTCATGAATGTTTTATGATGAAAAAGTGATTTTTTTAAAGCATGTAAAGCTTGTAAAATCAAAGTTTTTAATCCTACCCAGTCTCTTTAATAATTTTGACCAAATTCATCTTTTTTGCTTTGTTAGTGTTTATTATTTTTATTTCATAAACCTTTAGAGATAACAGAAAGTGCTTGTTTATTATCAGAGCTTATGTTTTTAATGTAAACTGTGTTTTTTGTCTATGAAATGCAAAACTTGATTAATCTGCTGACACTCAAGGGTACACCTGGTTTTTGTGTCCTAATGTACACACACATTCATGGATGCACATAATGTGGGCCACGGCAGCCCTTTGATATTTGTTGTTTTTGTGTGTTTCACAAATGTCCTCTGTGTAATTAAAGGACATTCTGTCATCCTTCTGGCTCCCTCTAATTTTATTCATCCTTCAAACACCCCCTTTCTCCTGTTTGTTCCCCCTTTGTTGTCAGAACAGAAAATGCTTTAATGAGTGTGACTGCTGAGAGAGTGTGAAAATGGAAACTGTTGCTAATTTTGTAATATGTGCCCATAAGCAGCTTTCCCTCTCCCCCTCTCAGGATTCCCTTATTCTGGAGAAGAACGACATACACCACCCAGTCTGCTCCTTCCAGGATGACTTCCAGGAGTTTGAGATGATTGATGATGAAGATGATGATGATGAAGAGGAGGAGGTTGACCCCGATGCACCTCCATCTCCTTCAGTTTCCCCTCCTCTCTCACCGACTCTTGGCACCTTGAAGAGCAGACCCACCACGCTGAACCTCACCACTGCTGTGTCACAGGTAGACAAACTGAGGCTCTGATGCTAATCATGAGGCAAACATCAAACACATTTGAGCTTTTTTGCAATCCTCACTTAATATTTGCAATATTGTGTTTCTTTAATTAGGATTCGTTGAACAACAACAGCAGTCTATCTCCGAAGAAAGGAAGCTGGCAGGATTCTTTACGCAACCCAGCTTCACAAGGTGTGAACATCACAACATATATATGAAATTCCCCTGAATAATCTCTTATCAATCATTTCTGTTTGCATTCAGTTGTCTGTTCAATGCACATGAAGAATTAATCAAGATATTGCTACTTTTTAACACAACTGGCTTTTCATAGACTTAGATAATAAGAATCTCTTGTACCTGCAGGTCGTCTGTCTCCAACCCACTCATGTCTGGTAGATGGTAGTCATGTGACTGGCCAGTGCCCAGCCTCTCCGGTTTCCCAAGCTCCAGGGTTGCAGAGCAAAGGTACTCCACCAAAACAGGCAGGGGAGGGCGGGAATCCCCAGTCTCCTCACAGACCCCTCCTCTGCGACATGGAGGGCAACAGGCGAGAGAGGCCCGAATACGGTAACAAAGCTCAAATATCGGTCCATTCACATCACAGCAGCGTGATGCAGTAATTTAGAGAAAAATTTGGTTAAATACTGTGGGTTCAATCAATACTAGCATTCTCTAAGTTACAATTTAAGTAATCTAAATTATTTATTAAGGATGAATCTCATTTCACCTCCTGCCCGTACCACTTAGCACTACCCCTTCTTTTGTGCATTCATGCCAAAAAAATAGAGATGTCCTAATTTTTTCGTAATGTTGTGGGATGTAAAATTGATAGGGCTATCTGCTTCTTCAGACTGAAAATGTTCAAGGGCATACTTTAAATACTTCAAGCTGTGTTTACAAAGAAACTTAAAAATGTAAGCATTTTCCCAGTTGGAAATATTTTAAAGTCAGAACAACCATTACGATGTCTACTTTGATCCCAATGGTGTCATTGTCAAGCTTCTATAAAAAAACCCATAAAGATAACATTGACTTTGCACGATTTTGCAAGCTTGATAACTAATTACAGAGCATATTTGAACTTTGGCAAAAACATGTTGTATCTGTTTATGTAAAAGGGATTTGAGACATTTGATAATATAAAGACTTTTTGAAGGGTGTCTGATTTTGTAGGGGTATGTTTTAACCACTGCCCCTTGTGACTTTAAATCAAGAGCCAAAGGGACACTTGAAAACTAAAGATAAGGGCAGAAGTAACTCTAGGAAATGGGAGCCCAAATGCCCAAATGCCCTCTCAACTCCCTATATCCCTATATATATATATATATATATATATATATATATATCTGCATATACCTTCTTCTTGTCATCATCTACTTTATAATAACAGTGTTGTGGTTATTGTCAATCTCCTAAGCCCAATCTTCTTTCTTCACAATTTTTATGCTTGCAGGCTCATTTGGTCACCATAGGTCCCACTCTGGCTCCACTGATTTTACTGAACCAAAGGCCGACCCTTCAATCCAGACAGCCAGAGTACCCTCCATAGACGAGCACTCACAGTGTTCCGACACAGAGGTGGACCATGACCTCAACAGCGACCACAATCACAAACACTCAAACCGGCGCCCCACAGACACCTACACAATCACCAGCGAGTCAGGAATGGAGCAAGAAAATGATCTTGACCTGGATGGAACCAGTCATTGTTTGTCATCCACGGCACCCATGGGCGCTAACGATGGTGCTGATACACCCTTGTCTGATGAAGAGTTGGAAAAAGACTTTGAAGTGGAGTTTATGTGTAAGGAGACCTATGATATTGTGTGCAAGGAAATTCAGTCGTCATATGTGGAATTCCCCTCCATTGAATCCCATGAGCCTGCATTGTTTTCCAGCTATCAGTCATCAAGCCGCTCAGAAGTTCTCGATCAGTCCAACAGTTCAGAAGCTCTATCAGTTTCTGCCACAGTTGCAGAAGCTAATGATTCCACTTCTCCATCCTCAGACCCAGGGATAGCAGATATGAACCAACAGGGCTATGTGACCTCAGACCAGGACAAGGACCTCAGCTCCCCAGGCTCCGATTCTGATGTTGAAGGGGAGCTGGAGGCAGCTTTTGCTTGTGGAGGACCTGTGGTTTCAAACATGATTTCCTCCATTTCAGAGACAGAGTTAGATCTGACCAGTGATGAGAGCAGCAGTGGACGCTCGTCTCATCTCACCAACTCCATTGAGGAGGCCAGCTCACCTACCTCAGACCAGGAATTGGACCCAGATACAGAGTTAGAGCAGGACAGTGGAATAGTTGGACTGAAAGCATCACTGCTTCTGGGTCAGCCTGACCCAATCAAAGAAGGTTCTCTTGTACCCTCTCCTTCTCCTCTTCCCTCACCCACTATTGCGACCCCCTCCCCTGTTGACTCACCCATCTTACCCCCTGAGTCCTATGATGATGATCAAGCTCTGATGGGGTTGCAGAGTGTGGATGATGAGCTGTCTTGTGAGCACCAGGCAGATCCAGATGAAACTCTGCCTCCAACCCAGTTTAGTGAGGACCGTCTGTCCAGACCAATGGTGCTTGAGATAGAACCAGACCATGGTCTAGAGAGCTTTAAGCGCTCCTTCTACCTGCCAGTGGGGCCCAGGCTAATGCCAACTCAAGATGACTATGATGAAACAAGTGAGGGAGACTCTGAATCAGAAAGTGAGGATGACCTGAGTGAGAACTCAGATTCTCCCTGGCTTCTTAGTAACTTAGTCAACAGGATGATCTCAGAGGGTTCGTATCCCATCAGCTGCCCCGAGGAGTGTTTTAAGAGACAAGCGTCTGTATCTGATACCATTTCACCATCTTCAGATATTGGGGATGGCGATAGTTTCAATGATGAAGTCCAGGAAATAAGAGCAGAAATGGAGGAATCACAGGAAAGGGACAAGGAAGGTGAAGGATACCACAAAGAGAGAACAGCAAGAAGCCAGAATAATGAGTCCTTGAAAAAAGAAGTAATGAAAAGTTCCCAACTCTATATGAGCAACCCCATTGGTGATGCCACTTCCCCACTGATTTTAGAATGCTGTGCAAAGAATGAACAGGGAACCATAGATTTAAACCCTGTTTATACTGCTAAAGACTGTGACAAGAACTCCACACATAAACCATCTAAGAATGCTTGGAGTCAGGAGGATGAAGAGCCCAATAATGATTTGATGATGCTGGAGAGCAGAAGGGATTTGGACTCACCCAGCCTTAGTGAGAGTGTGATTAGCGACAAGGATGAAGGTCGAGAAACAGAGCCCAGGCCAACAAGTCGTTCAGCAGCTTCTCTTGAGCGCATCACCGAGGTCAAACACAGTCTGACACTGGACATACCCTCTGCTCAGACCAACCGCTGCTTTAGCCTCACTTACTCCACAGACAATGACGAAGAAGAGGAGGAGGATGGTGACTCCTATCCTTTCCTGGGCAGCTTGAGGAAGCAGTCTTATAATGATAGTGATTTAGAGCTTGACAGCTCGCCACCCATTGATTCCAGTGTGCACAATCATTCATTACCTGACCATGACCTCCCACTGTGCGAGAAAGATCTGGCTCTCAGGCAGCCAAATGAAGACGATGGACTGGCCTATGACTCCATGAAGTACACATTAGTGGTGGATGAGAATACAACACTGGAACTAGTTAGCCTTAGAAGGTGTGCATGACAATATTTTTGAAACCTAAAAAAATTTTTAAAAAATGAGTCTTTAACTGTTTTGTTTCTGGCAGTGGTCAAGCCTTCAGTTAAGATTGAGCTGTTTCGTCCTTTAGGTGCACCTCAGTTCTGAGTGACGACAGTGAGCTTTCAACTCCTTGTGATGGTGAGGTCTTGGGGAGAGATGAGGTCAACTATGTCCGTAAAAATGGGGAAGTTAGGCCAGATCTTCTCAGCTCTTCTGAAGACTCATCTCCTGAGGCTGACCTGCCGTTTTCAAAGAAGTTCCTTAATGTGTTCGTCAACAGCACCTCACGCTCTTCCAGTAAGCTGTGCACAAGGCTTTTCTTCTGCAGTAGTTTATGATATGCCATATTGTTTATTTTTCATTGTTACGAGAGTGTAAGGGAAATGAAGGTCACTTTAAATTTAGGATGATCGTCTGTGAGCTAAAGGCTATAAGCATGATAAATAAAAAATAAAAAAAAAAACAAAAGAAAAGAAAGCTGACTTCATCAGTGTTTTAGCTAAAATCACCCACACAGTATCCCTATTATAAATATACTAAATTAGTGTTTGACATATCTCTGTCAGCATAATACATTAACGTGATCTAAATTTGGCAGGGAGCCATACTCAGCTGATGAAAGTTGTACCCTAGAAGATCATTAGTCAGTGATCTTGTTTCAATATTTATACCTCTAATGAAGGGTGATTTGCATAATGAAAAGCTCATTATAAAAACGTTTTTGTATTCTTTTTGTCAACAAATCCAGTCAACTTTCATTTAGACTCCTTCACTAACACCTTTCAAATAAACTTGAAAAGCAAAAAATAGCTTCTCTGTCCGTCTCCCGTGTAGGCACAGAATCTTTTGGACTTTTCTCGTGTACCATCAATGGAGAGGAGAGGGACCAAACACACAGGGCAGTTTACAGGTAAGCTTTTTGGAGTCATTTTAGCTATAAGAAAGCAATAGTGGTTATGCTATGACAACAAAAAGTAAATAATTTTAAGGAATGTAGCACTTATTTCATTGATTCTTAAAGTTGTGTTTTGAAAGTATTTAAATTTATTCCATTCGCTCATATTGTCCAGTTAGTTTTTAGATGGTTATTGTTGGTTATTGTGTGTTTTTTGTGTGCTGTGGAGGTTATGTATGGGTAGTGCTTCACTAATTATGTTAGAGAGGAAGTCGGATGTCCGAGTTACAGCTAGACTGGAGAGCTGCAGGGTCACTAACAATAATCAGATCATCCACCACCTGTGGCCATGTACACCAGCAGACAAACACAGAGCAAAGGAAAAAAAAAACTATCAAGAAATAATTGATTTCTTGGAGGATATGTTGTGTATCCTTTTTTTCCTAATTCTAAATGAATTTCACGCTACAGCAGCATGAAAAAAATATTAATAAGAATGTTTTCCTTTTTGTTCTTCCTTTTGATGCTCTTTGCAGGTTCATTCCCAGACATACAGATGAGCTGGAGCTGGATGTGGATGACCCTTTGTATGTGGAGGAAGAAGAGGATGACTACTGGTACAGAGGCTATAACATGCGGACAGGAGAGAAAGGGATCTTCCCCGGCTTCTATGCTCAGGAGGTCATAGGCCAGTCGAAGGAGTTGCTGGGTGAGTGAAGAGAAAAAAACATTTTTTTAAATTTAAACCAACTGAGAACTTCCTAGAAGTCACATTTTCTATCCCACCACTTAGGCCTGAAAAGAAATCCAGCATGGATTGAGACTTTCAGCGTTCAGTTTTTGGGTTCCGTTGAGGTACCTTATCACCAAGGCAACGGCATTCTTTGTGCTGCCATGCAAAAGGTAAGAAAAGGGAAACACTGACGCAAACATAAAGTCACAAAAAACATTTTTGTTCTTACTAAAGGACTGCTTCAAGCAAGCATGGTCTGAGGGAGGCCTTGTACGCAACATAAACACATTTTCTGTCTGTTAGATTGCGATATCAAGAAAACGTACAGTACATGTGCGACCTCCATCTCTGTGTGAGTTGGAGATCAGCTTGCAAGGTGTAAAGCTAATTATGAGCCTGGAGGATGAATATGACACCCTTGATGAGGTAAATATTAAGTATTAAGTAAAACCCAGTAAATAATTCTGGTGTAATATCATCTCAGTAGTTTATCGGTGGTTACATTTTGTTATCTGTTTGTCTCCTCCCATCTCCAGTTTGACAGATGTAGTCACTTCTTCCAGATGAAGAACATCTCGTTCTGTGGATGTCATCCGAGGAACAATTGGTAAACAAGCAAACCCATCCTCTGTCCTCCTTTTACCTCTGCACACTGTGACATCTGACCGGTTGCATCACATTGTTTTCTTCTCTCTGCAGCTACTTTGGCTTCATCACTAAGCATCCAATGCTGAACAGATTTGCTTGCCATGTGTTTGTATCCCAGGAGTCCATGCGGCCTGTGGCTGAGTGTGTCGGGTATGTCCAAATTATTATCATAATGTCAATTACTTCAAATCAGAGACAATGTAATTCTGAGAACTCTTTTGCTTTTCCATTCTTTTGTTACATTATATACATTATGTCTAATTTGGTCAAGCTGCAGAGGGTGAAGTTTGGATTTAAGGGGTTATTGAGGGAAACAGTTTCCAAATATGAGGCATCTTTATGATCTGATGGTGGTGAAGCAAACAGATAAAACTGCAGCTCATATATTCAGCCCCTGCTTGGAGATCACCCTCTTTGGAAGGGGTTTAATATTTTCCTTTATTCCAAACAAACTGGACCATGGCCAGTTTTATTTTTTCTCACTAAGTTTGTAACAGTGAACTATCTCTATAATTGTGGGAACTAAAAAAAAATGAGAATGACTGGAGACTTGTAGACTTTAAAACTTTTTTGTTTACTTTATATTTCACTACAGAAACCTGACACCTTCAGCTGTCAGTTAATTTTATTATATCACTCAATAGATTATATAAAAATATTTCCTGTTAAGGAATAAATCAGTTTTTTTTTTAAATTTAAATCTTGTTCTTTCAGACATAAATATAAAAAGTAGCTTCATGTCGGGGTCATCCATCTATAAACTGTTCCCCTAATTTCAGGAAATGTTTAAACAACTCAGTGTTTCTGTATATAGAACTATATAGTTAATCAAACCAGCTCAATTTTAGTAGCAATTTTAATATTTACATGTTGCTTACACATTTGTGCTTTAATATTAACAATTTAACCACATCATATATAAATATATTAGACAAAACCAATAGGGGATTATTCCAAAATATTATAAACCCATTTTGTTATTTAACCTTTTGCACCTTAGAAAGGTTAATTCTGGCATGCTATCTGTAATTTAGTTGGGAAAAAAACATTCCTACTTTAATTAAATATGAAGTAATGATCAATCACTGTAAAACCACAGTCAAGACTATGAAAAAGCTAAAGTTAATCTAAATGATTCCAAGTAATAGCAATTTAGTTTTTTATTGTAACCTAATCTCAGAACCAGTATCTAAGTTTCTTTTTATTCAAATTAGTTTTATCTCTTGTAAAAGTCAGAAGAGGCCAAGTTATTTTACATTATGTTAGTCGTGTGCAGCTGTGTGTCGAGATAAATTAATACAATATCAGTCATGTCTCGTTCAGCCATATTGGATATGAATAATTGAAACCGCAGATAGTTCCCTGCCTGTAAGGGGCTTAGTTTTAACTTTTTCTAGACAAACACAAGACCAGAACCTTGGGGAAACTTAACTTTTTCCAGACTACCAATAGGTTTAATGAGAAATGACAATTTTTGTCTGCAACAAAAAGTAGGGAAATTGTGATATTTAGGGTATGAAACTAGTTCACGAGTAAAACGTTAGCTCTCACGTGTTTGTCTTTTCTTCAGTCGAGCCTTCCAGGAGTACTACCAGGAACATCTGGAGTACGCCTGCCCTACTGAAGACATCTACCTGGAGTAAGAGGAGTTCCCATGACAACCCTTTTCCTCAACAGCTTGTGTACATTCGTTAGGTTTGCCAGCAGAGGACGCTCTCACTGTTTTTCTTTACTTTTTTCAGCATCATTGTAATATACTTTTCCTTTCCTACACAAACAGGGATTCTCATTTCTACAAAACGCTAGTCACCTCACTGATTACGTTCGTCCTGTTTTTCTATGATCTTGATGGATCGATTGCTTCTTTCTTTGATTTCTTTTCTATAATATAAAACTACGATGCTGAGCACCTGTTTATTCAAACGGTTCCTCTTTTGAAATGCAAACATTATACCTACTACGGCTGTTTCACCTCTCAATGCATGGCTAGTAGGGTTACTGCACACAGACACACCAAGAAACACACATATCCAAGTGAATGGCAAGCAGCTCAACAATCGGCAAGGGGATGGTGTAGAATCAGGTGGCTGGCATTTCAGTTAACTGTAAATATATACTTTTTTCAGCACTGACAAGCAGCTAATTTGCTTACTTTTAATGATGGTATTTGAGTTAACTAGAGAGAGCGAGAGGCCCTTTATTTAAGCTTCCCCGTGTCCTGTTCAAGACATAGTGTGTGTTGTAAATATGTGTATAGAAAGTAGATGTACATCAGCTTCATTCAAGCTAATGAAGACACTGTTGGAACTGGATTTGTTCTTTGTTTTGATGGTAAAAAACAGCACGAGTAACACCTGGTCTGGAAGTTTAATGAGCGATAACAGTTGACTTGGAATGAACTTTTAATGTCATTATCTCTGCAGATATTCTATTCACTTTGGAGTAGATCCTGTAATTGTTAGAAAATCAGAATATGTCAGCATTGTTTTTCTTCTGTCCAGTCCTGAAAGTTGCACTGATTGTTGACTTTTACCACGAGTAGCTTTCATAGCAAATCATGCGACAGTTAAATTTGTAAACTGTTTTGTTATGAATGATGGGACTTTTAGGTCAAAAACAACTAAGGCCCTCTGACAAGCCATATTCTCACAACTCTTACTGTGTAACTCTGGTATTTTTTTTTTTGGTTTTGTTCTGGTCTTCAGTTTCTTTTGACTTGGACATTTCAGTGAGAGAAAAGGAATGACTAGATCGACCTGAAACACAAAACCAATGAATTCTTGATCCTGGTATCACAGTGAAATCAGCTCTTTGATACAGCATTAAAGCAACAGTTCAGATCTGTTGTAGTGGGCTTCTATGAAAAGGTTACGGTCCGTTAACACCTTACCTGCTTCAGACTGCGCTTTGATTGACCCCTTTTTTGAGAAACAGGGTTTAATTATGACTGATTGATGAGCTAATAGCTAGTCAGAGTGAGGCCAAGATTAAAATGGATTGCTGCTGTCTTTGAACAACAAAAAATCTAAAAAAACAAAAAAAGATGTTTTGTAAATCTTTAAATTGCTGTCAGTTTCACATTAAATAGTTGTTTACACTGACTTCTATGGTTATTTACAAAGAGCAACCTGGGGCACTTCCTGTTGGAATGCCATAATAATTTAGCCAAAATAACAGTTAATGCAAAATTGACAGCAGTGTAAAGCTTTTTAAAACAGAATATGCCTGAGCTGCTATGACATTTTTTTAGACTGGACTTGTTTTAAAACAATATTGTTTATAACCTTCTCACAGAACCACACTTCAGAAGATTTGAGCTATCCCTTTTACAGGGAGGTTTTATCATGTAATGGGTTTAATCCTTATTTTTAAGTATGGTGGATAAAACAGATGGTAACCTGGTCCTTCATTTGTTTTTGCCTTTTTTGCTTTAGGGGGCTTGCAAAAGGTTAAAAAAAAATCTGAACTAAGTCACAGTAAAGTATGTTGGGGTCAATACTGCAGTTCTGCGATACAGAAAATGTATCATACAGGTACTTTTAAAGATATAGAAGATGGGGGGGGGGGGTATTTAAAACAAATAGACAGGCACCACATTAATCTGAACCTAACCCCAATCGTCGCTATTGTAATTTCAGACATTGTGTAGCATTTTGTTCTGCTGCCGTCAGTCTGAATCCACATGAACAAACATGTCAGATCTGCAGGATTTCAGTGGTGAAAAGCTCACTGAACGTTGACATGACAGGAATAAGGGTATTATCTACATATATATTGCTGTCAGTTAGATCATGTATATACAATAGCAAATCTAAGTGCTGTGTCATTTATGTTGAGTATGTTAATGAGATTATGTACAATAATTTAAAAAAAGATCACAACCTGACAGAAACCCCTGAAAAGAAAGAAAAAAAAAATTAAAAATATATGTGACCTGCAATAATTTCATTTTTTATTTTTCTCAGTGAGTTGTGTTATGGCACAAGGTGAAATCTTTAGTCTGCCATTCTGGTGGTATTTTGGTCCCCGCTGACTCCATAACCTTCCCACAGACAGGCTTCAGCTGCACATTTAGGGCACATTTGTGAGATGTGACACTCCCACCAAACTTACTGACCAATGCTGTTAACTAGTGACCGAGTCAGCTGCCACTGGAAAATTAACGTGTCTTGCTCATTAATGTAATTGCCTCTGAGCTCCAACAGTGTGATCCATCTCTGATCTGTAGCTATTTGCTTCTGAATATGTTTTTCTATCTTGTTACAGCCGAGATCAAAGCCCTTGTTTCACACAGCTACACAGATACAACCTCCGAGGATGATTTAGTCCTCTATAGCCGCTGAGAAATACAGTTAAACCAACTTTCAACTTTACTACTTCAACATGATTCTTCACTGTATACCTAGAGCAAAACCATATGTGAGAAAACAAACATATCCTATCTTGTATCTTAAAAAATGAGGACTTGTAAAAGGGGAAAACTAAGAAAAAAAAGGAAAAAAAACTCACTCTGCCTTGTCATGGGTTTGGTCTTATGAATAAATTATATGCTTGATGTCTGAAACTTTTTTGTTGTCTTTATTGATCTGCTCAACATTGTTTGATTCAAAAATGTTTTGTTTTTTTTTTGCATAAAACAGCATTTATATCCCTTTTACATAGAAATCAAATCAAACAACCATGCAAGTAGAAAAAAGGTCAAAAGAAGTCAATGTTAGCTGTAAGAAAATTTTGTCACTGAGGAAATTAGTTGTAGCATTCCTTTTTTAGTACAAAGAGAAGTTTCCAAAGTAAGCATTAATCAAAAAAAAAAAACCTTCATTATAATATAGTGCCTTTAACTTGTTGTTTTTTCATTGCAGTACGCTCAGACTTCCCCACATTGTCTTCAGGAACATTTTCCCCCTCATCAACAGTGGCAGCAGGTGGGTTTGGGGCTGCAGCCAGGATTGCAGCAGGGCTCGAGATTCGGATCGCTTCCTTTTGATATCTGGCTCTCGCCAAAGACCATGGTAGCTTCAAACTGCGCCTTGGCGTTCTTTATCTGCTCCAACACGACTTGGATGTCGGGTCTGTCGTTCAGTGGGAGGGGGTAGCGCTCCGAGGGGTCAGCCTCCAGGTCGAAAATGAGAGGGGGGTCATGGGTTTTGAAGATGGCCGTTCCTGGGCAGTCCTGATCTGGGGTGGTAGCGCTGTGGGGAGCACCTGATGTAAAAACACGTCCAAGTTAAAATCCCCTCAGTTGTGTCTGTAACTCTTTGTCTTTATTAATTAGATGGCAACTGAACATGTCTGAACCGTCTGTAACAGAACGACGTCACAGCCAAACAAACGAGAGAAAACTAGGCTCGAGTTTTTAAGCTGCAGCGTCTGCTCTCTGCCTTATAAAACCTCATATTCAACAGCTCCCGTTTACCAAAGCACAAAGCAGTGTCTTTGTTGGATATGTTTAATGGCAAAACAAGATGTCAGGAGTAGATCGTAACTCTACAAGGACACAGATTTTAGTGCGGTGCTTTAGCTGCTTGTCTGACAAACAGCAGAGACTGTGAATAAGTGTTGTCAGGTGTCATAAAGGTCAACCTATTTTAATTTGATGACAACTACGCTGTCAGAACAACTCAGTTTAGCTCTCACAAATGGAAATAAGCTTCAGCACACAGAAAAATTATATTTTCCTTTTCCACTGGAATATTTAACACTGCACACTTGGCACTTTAATATAAACCGATATGCCTTTAAAACATGCTGAAAGAAAACTAACTAATAATAGAGGTATGCCTTGCTCGATTATTTTCCGGAACAAATAATAAAGAAGCAGAAATATTAATGCCCAGCATCCAAGTGCTGTTTTATTAGGCTGGTGAAACTAACAGCTCTCGACTTACCAGTCGATCTACGTTCCCACCCTCATCTATGGTCACAAGCTTTGGGTAGTGACCGAAAGCGGCTGAAATGAGTTTTCTCCGCAGGGTGTCTGGGCTCTATCTTAGAGATAGGGGTGAGAAGCTCGGCCATTCGAGAGGGACTCAGAGTAGAGCCGCTGCTCCTCCACATCGAGAGGAGCCAGCTGAGGTGGCTCGTGCATCTTATTAGGATGCCTCCTGGACGCCTCCCTGGTGAGGTGTTCTGGGCACGTCCCGCCGGGAGGAGGCCCAGGGGAAGACCCAGGACACGCTGGAGGGACTATGTTTCTCGGCTGGCCTGGGAACGCCTTGGGATTCCCCCGGAGGAGCTGGCCCAAGTGGCTGGGGAGAGGGAAATCTGGGTGTCCCTGCTTAGGCTGCTACCCCCGCGACCCGACCCCGGATAAGCGGAAGAAGATGGATGGATGGAAACTAATAATGTGACATGCCTACATGTGAAAAAGACCAATGATTGGGACTTAAATTCATTACATTCTCTGTGTGAAGTGTGCTACCTTCTGTGTAGAAGTGGGCCTTGTACTTCCCCAGTCTCAAAGCAAAAAGTCCATACTTTTCATCCAAAAAAATGGGGTAGTACATCATTACCTCTCGTTTACTCTGGAAAACACAAAGAACAGAAACCCACAATAAGTCAGCCGGATGTCGGATGTTATTCCAGCCTTTAAAGAACACCAGCAGGATTGCTACCTTTCCATGATTAAAGAGGATCTCTGCCATATCAAACCCATCCAGCGTGACTGGGGGTAGCGCAGCGCCTGCCAGGTTTGCGATGGTGGGGAGGACATCTAAAGTGCTGGCCATCTCATGAGTCACACCTTAAAGATCCAGTGAGGAAAAAGAGCAATGATGGTATTTTCTTTTATACAGACATGAGGCAAAACCAAAATGATAAACAAACAAAAACTTGCTTGTGATCATCAGTAATATTGACGTGAAACAATCAAAAACCCAACTAAATGGTAGATGGTAACAGTTTTTACTTTGGGATACTTATCTGCTTGTTCTTACCTGGCTTGATGACACCTTGCCAGTACGCAATGGCCGGTTCTCTCATCCCCCCCTCGTATGTCGTACCTTTGCCACATTTCAGGAGGCCTGAGTTGCCTCCGCGTGACATGCGCATCAGTTCAGGCCTGCACACAAACATGTAAGCAACGGGTTTGTACATATTAGAAAAGTGACGTTCCGAAGACTTTCAAACAATTCGACGACACAATTAGGCCATGCGTGTGGCTTTAAAGGGAAGAAAATCAGCCTAAATGTAAAGATATTCACATCCAAATTGGAGGATTATAACAATCAAGAGGAAAAGGGTCATTTTAATTTGTAAAATTTCTTGAGAATCCTCTGCAGCTTATGCTTACTTTAACAATAAAAACTGATTCTCTTCACCAAAGGACAAGTTTGTAATGCTTTGCCAGTCTTTTAAAGCAGAGGGTTTATGTTGTTTGTTCTCAGGTTTTCTATCTTTAGGCCACAAACAACTCTGTGTTATCACTGCTTACCTCAAGGTTCAGATAAGGCAACCTGCTGAGACACAGCAATACAACCAAACTGTTTACCTTCAAATACAGAACTCCAAGGTTGCCTTTGCCTTTCTACACTATGAAAAACCATCCGATCAACTTTTGAACATTTTGGCGAGTATAAACAGGCACCGGATCCCTGCACACTTCTGAATTCATCAGGCTGCTTTAGTCTCTTTTCATACTGAACGAGAAGCGACTCGGTGCCGCTATATGTCCTGATCTTATCGGTGTGAAGAATGTTGCCCAAGAAATGGTCCGGTTTTTTCACATGCTTCTAGAAAGTGCAATCTGTCCAATCTTGAGGCAGACAAATAGTTTGCATTTTGTGATCTCTGCACTTTTCACTTCCAAAGTATTTTTTTATATAATAAACTTGAAAACAACAAAAGCCAGACATACACATATTTTGTCCAGAAACAACAACAACAAAAAAAGATTTAAACATCGAAATCCTGGAATTGTTAAACCCTTGTCTCCCCATCCTGTTATTTTGTCCTCTTGCCCATAGTTTCCTCGCCTTTTGTTGCAATGAAATTATCTTTTATTTTATTCAGGGAAAAAAAAAAAAAACTTGCCATTTAAACATCTAAAAAATCTTAAATGTTTTAAGGCATATGGAAATGCAATATATCAAATCAAACTTGACCAGAGAGGAAATACTACTGTATCACTGTTTTTGTAAGAAGAGATTAAATGTTTGCATAGGACTAATATTAAACTAATATTATAACAGTTAACTAACCCATTGTCAGATGCAAAGAATACAAGTGTATTATTGATCTCTCCCGTCTTTTCCAGCGTTGACATCAGGTTTCCTACTGTGTCGTCCAATTCCAACAAGGAATCTCCAAAAGGACCCCTTAAAGAACGACCTGCTGCTCCTGAACCTGCATACTGTGGGTAGTGGGTGTGCTGTAGGTCGGCATGAGGGGGGGAAAAAAGGTTTAATTACAGTATAATGAACCACGATCTTTTCACAAATGCTTGAAAATGTTTATGCTGCTTACATGTGATGGATAGTAGAGAAAAAAGGGCTTTTTGTTCTTGGCTGAGTTGGTTATGAAACTGGTTCCGAAGTCACTGTAGGCCTTTTCCAGCTCCAGGAAGTTGACAGGTTGCTGTTTGATGTTCTCGTTGTGTACAAGTGGGACAGTTACAGTGCCAATATCACAAAATCCGAAACACTTGATATCCGGGGGGAAACAGGTCAAGTTTTGGCAGGGCCCCTGTGGAAGAAACAGCACCACAGAAGAGCTCATCAGGAGGAGAACACTCAAAGGGCGGTTCTGAACGTATCCCACCACACTGACCTGGTCGTGAGAGTATGGGATTCCCAGATACTCGTCAAAACCCTGCTTGGTTGGCAGAAACTTCCCTTTGTCCCCATATCCTAAGTGCCATTTCCCCATGATGGCGGTGGCATAACCCTGAGATTTCAGCATCTCAGCGATGGTGGTCTCATTCAGAGGAAGACCCCCAATGGATCCTGGGTAAAACACACCTGGGTAGATACCTGAGCGGGTCTGATAACGGCCTGTCAGCAACGACGCCCTAAGAAATAAGAATAAGAATAAGACAGGTAATTATCCAGGGAAGAGGACGAAAATAGCTTTCGAAAATATCACAAGAGCAAGTAAGCCTGCAAAACAGACATGTGTTTTAACCACTTATCCAATGCTAACAGTTTTAAAGTCAAAACGGTTTTTAATTCTATATAAAATGCTTTGGTACAGTCACAGTTGGTCAAACCTGGATACCTGGACGGGCTGCAGACCGGACTAGTGCTATAAAAATCTGTGAAGCGGAGTCCCGCTGCTGCCAGGCGGTCCAGGTTCGGAGTGAGAGAACTGGGATGCCCGTAACAGCCCAAGTCCCCGAAACCCAAATCATCGGCGAAGAGGACGACAAAGTTCGGTTTTGAAGCCGAACAAGCGCCAAACATGCACAAAAGTAAACAAGCAACGCGTCTGCATCTCATTTTGAACCGTCTTGCGTTATTCCGGTAAACTGAGAAGAAACACGGTGAGCAATGTTGCTTTTAAGGCACCTCGGAAGTAAAAGACTCAAACTCAAAATTATTTTACGTCGTCGCGAAGACAACAGAGATGCCTCCAGATTTGCTTCAGTTAGAGTTGTCAAATGTAATGCAGCATGCCCAAGTGAAGGAAACGAGTATTTAAAAGGCGCTTACTTTCCCCACTATTTCTATAAACAGAAAGACGAAAATGAGAAACAGCTCGTTTAGCGAGTTAGCTGCTTTTAGAAAAAAATATACATAAAACTAAAATCGGGATCGTAAACATTTGCCGTGTTGCCGACAGAGAAAACCCTTTTTAAAATAATGTTTAAATCTGAATTAGTTGCATTGCCGGTAAAGGCAAATACACAGGCACACGGAATGCAGCAAAAGAGTCACGAGCTTGTTGACGGAAACTGCGCCGTCGGGGGAAAATGACGTCACAATTCCTTGGAAAATGTAGTTTTTCTACGTAATGTTGACTACAAATTTTAGATAATCAGAATTTCTCTTTTATTTCTTATTTATTTCAGTTTTGAAATATTAACTCTTTATCATGTCATGAACACTCTCTAATATTTACTGTGTACCTTCTGTGCAGTCCTAAACATAATAATGTTTTTTTTCTGTTTACATTTTTATTTTATTCTACAAAAAATGATCAGTTTTGATTTTTTTAATGCAATTTTACTGTCTCTATTTTTTTTTACCTCTAATACAGAGATGGTCAGTTCCCAGAAATGTCTTCTGGTATTTTTGTTTAAAATAGTAATTATTTTAGAAGATTCGGAGAAATGGCTGAACTCAAGTATTATATACAGATTTATCATAAATATTTTATTTTATTTTATTTTATTTTTTACCATTTCTATCATTTCCCTAAAGAGCAGGGAAACTAAAACCTGCAGGATAATGGCCCTCCAGGACCAGGATTGGACACCACTGAGTTAGAGAGAGTGATGACTTGCATTTGATATAAAACTTTTTGCTAACCCATGATTAATGGGCAGGTTTTGTGTAGTTTCAAGACTAAAACTTGGGAGCAGGAAACTATCTACCTGAACTGTAAACAACGTATGTTTTGCAACTATTTGCTCCCCAAAGCAGGACAGTAGTGCTTGAAATCTCTTCTGCTTTTTTGTCATCCTGCTCATCTAATATTTGGTCTGTTTGTTGATTGAAGTTGTTAGTTTTGTGCCCTGAGGCTGCGTTTCTGTCCTCTGCAGCACTTCACTTTTCGCCACTGATTTGAGCTGATGCATGGTAATTTATGCAGACAAAAGACGAAATATATTGCTAGTGCAGTGCTGCAAAGGCAACCAGTATGAGTGGAAATGATTTGAGAGTGTAGAAAAAATTACTAAGTTTATTTATTTTTGTATTTTCAGAGGCACGCTTCAGTGAGGGGAGGACACAGAAGGAAACAAGGGCAGTTTCTGCATTTAAATGAGCTGGCATTTCGTCTGATAATGAAAGAGAGATGACTTGAATTCACACTGCACTTTTAATTTACAAGCAGTTTGACCTCAATCTGTTTACCCTGTCATGTAATTGGGAGGTATTTTCCTTATGGGAACAAAACGTAATCCTAGTACCACAGCATCAATTTGAAAGCTTTAATGTTCAGGTTTGAGTCAGGCAAGAAGCAGAGTAGTAGTAATAGTCTGATTGATTCCTCAGGAAATGAATTTAAGTCAATGAAATGTCCTTCATGTCATTGATACATAGCTGTGTGTGTGTGTGCTGGTGTGTATTCATTTGTAGCTTTCATTTGGCATGCATTCAGTGCCACTATTTGGCCTCAGGGAAATAGATGCTTTTGATTTATCATTCTCTTTCACATGACCTAAATTTAGCAACTACGTTTTGTATGTTTTTGTGTGTTCTGGTAATCATTATGTTATAGAGACAAAAACGTATTTAAATAAACACGCCATGGGGATTTCTTGCAGAATGGGGACAAAACCTTGGTCCCTATGGTCCCCTGGGAAACAAAATCAAATGATAAAAGAAGCTATTTTGAAGGTACTTGTGAACTATTTGGTACTGGCCCATAACACGTTTATCAGTCAACTTGTGTGTGGTTGTCTGTGAGAGTTTGCATTCAAATTCAGAGACATCTCATGTCTGTCCTGTTGGTCCTGCTGGTCTCAAGCAAGTCAAAAACCAGTCAGATCACTTTATAATCAAGCCATAAAAACATTGGTTTGAAAACCACTGCATGATCATCATGTACTCTCTACATATAAGATGCTGAGCTTTAATAACTTATTCATGTACTCAGATGTCTGACTTCTCTTTAACATAGTTCATTATGCCACCAAACCAATGAAAGCCTCTCATCCTCCAGGTTGCAGCATTAGGTCAGTTTACATTTTGTTTTAAGACTGAAACCCACTTCTTGATGGCTTAATGACACGTGAACATTTTTATATTTTCCCTCAGGAGACCAAAAAAACAGACATTTTAGTAAACAATGCTGCCAACATTGACAAACAGACTTTATTAGCCATTAGTTGTTTTTTTAATACTTTCATCCATCCATCCATCCATCCATCCATCCATCCATCCATCCATCCATCCATCCATCCATCCTTTTATTCAAACGTTCAAATTATTGGGGTGAGCCTGTGAGCTAGTTCCGGCAGAAAACTTGAGCTGCACTGCTTCACACGTGATCTCACATGCCACACAATCCATTAAGCTTAGCCTACCAGTTTGAGCTAAGCCAGCCTCACTCTGCATAACACTTCTACTGCTGCTTCTGCCATTACTGCCTGCCAGCATACTCACGGCTGCTGCTTGCTTTTTTTTTCACCCCCTCCACCACTTCAGCATCTATCTGTGGGCTCTGAGGTCGATGGCGCCATGTAAGAGATATGTCCAGAGGATTGAGAAACTCTCATCACTCCGTGGCACGTTGAGCAACATGATCATGGAGTAATTGGATCGAAGCCTAGATCGCAAACTGAAACTGCATTTTCCAATAAAGATATTTAAACATTTACACAGGAGTTGACTGAACTTCATGTACAGTATAAACGGGATAACTTGAAAACTGAATTCAGATTCTTTAACCGTGTTTTTATGGTTTTAATTTATATATTTGCTTTGCTTGTATTTTATTGAACTCTAAATTGTCACTAGGTGTGAGTGAGAGCAGTGAGTGAGAGAGTGGTCGTCTCGTTTCTCTCTATGTGGCCCAGGGTGTACCCCGCCCTTCATGCAGTAAACATGGGATTTTATTCAGCATTTATGCTGTGTATACACTAGTCTTTTTGTATTTATGACATTGTGCATTTCTACACAAGGTTTGAGTCATCAAACTATTCCTAAACACTTACATGTGGTGTTTGTCTGTCTTCCAAGTAGGATCCTCACCTGCGATTACTGCAACCATTTGCAGGTGTGAGCAGCCTATTTAAGTGGGCCACACCCTTTACCTACAGAGAGGGGACTTGCTCCCTCCTCTCTCATAGCACTCTTGGCTGTTTGGTTTCCCCCTCTACTCAGTTTTAGATAACATAGCTTATTATTGTAACTCCACTTGTTGTGTGCTACTGTTTGTGTTACATCCGTTTGAGCCAGGGTTAAAAAGAAACAGCCTACTGAATTCTGAAACAACAAAGAAAGCAGAACCTCACTTAGTGCTTTGAGAAGCTACCTCCCTGCAGGCGCTTCCCTCATCTAATCCTCTCAAAGGCAGACTCTTAGAAACATCTTTGCAGGGAATGATGTGGCTCTGCGTGCCTGGAGAGAAGGCATAGATACTCCAGTGTTTCCTCGGCAGATTTATGACCACTTTTCAAAATGCCAGACCAGCTAAATGATGAGTCAATCATTAGCTCAGCGGCCTGTGCAGGAATACACAAAGGCAGTCATCATTAGGAAAAAAATAATGAATAATGATTGTTAAGGTTTTGCAACCACTAATGATTGGAAAGCTTGTTTGCTGGAGTTGTGGATATGACATGAAGAAGAATGAGGGGGGCCACTGTAGGGTGAGCAGTATTGTATGGACTCCAAAGGCCTCTCTGCAGAGTGATGTGGTGAAGGATGACTGCTCTGACCTTTTATTAACAGCAAATGAAAACTGTCGACAAGCACAAAGGAGAACAAGTAGTTTGAAGCAGCTGGAGCAGCCAAAGCATCCTCATCCGTGTGTGTGTGTGTGTGTGTGTGTGTGTGAGAGAGAGAAAGTACGCGTGTGTGAGTGGGTGTAAATCTGAGTGTTTCTGTGCCACACTACATCAGCTAAGCATGTTTTCTGTGACAGTTTTCTCAGGAGGCTGTTGTAGCGCTTGGTTACTACTGAGATTTAGGCATCTTCATATAAATTGAGCCGTCCAGCCAGAAAAAACTCATCTGAATCAATGTTCCATGACTGAGTTTCTTTTTGTGTTAAAGTGTGTGTTTATGACAGTGTGTGTGTGTATTGTATGGGGCACATTATGTGTGAGCTCCGGGCAGATAGAGCTGTGGGTACAAATCAACACAGCAGTGATGATAGAGAAAATAAAATCCACCATCTGCTATCAACCCTTTGGGAAAACCTGCAGGAAGAGTTGCCATCCCTCACCGCCTTCTCCTTTTCTTAAGAAACGTCCACATTTTTTTGCACATTATTCTGGCGGTTTATTTGGCTTCGCATGAGGCACAGCAGGCGTTACCCAAGATCTGAGCCAACTGTTTGTGAAGAACAGTTGTATTCCATTTATTTGCTTTTTTTGTTATTTCACACAGCATTGACAGCCTGAACCTGTGAGTTAAACTGTGAAGGGTACAGTGGTCATGTCTTAGTAAAGCAACACTTTTTCCTAGCACCAGAGGGCGCCATCGGATAAACTTCCCCCTTTTCCTCAAGCTACCAATAAGATTTAACTATTAGAGTAGCATAATTCAATGCTACACAACATACTGAGCAGCAATTAGGCAACTGCAAAACGGTTCTAATCTGTAGCACATGTTAAACTAAAGCATGGTGACTGCTCTTTTAAGTATACATACAAGCCACTTCACAAATTCTAATCTGATAAAATCTCTCTTTATGATTTACAAATTTAATACATATATAGGTGTGGGAAAATTCTGATCTTTAAGCAGCTTTTACTTCTTTAGCTCTGTCCTGGCAGTAGATTGTCTGTAACTGATTCTGCCTTCTATTATCTCAGCATCATGCAAATGCATTTTGAGCAGCATATACATAAGCACTTTTTGAAGTGGTTTCTGAGAGGAGATATGTACATGATGAGTCTGCAGTTTTCAATTTATTGCTTTTATGGCTTGTGATGAATATATTGCAAATAGCGTTAAAATGGTTTCTTTTTTCATGCGTTTAATTTTATACTTAACACAAACTGTGTTTTGTCCGATAAATAATAGTTATTGCTGATATTATGAGGATATCATTAAAACATTGTAAAAGTTTTATCTAGATATAATAGAAAGATTACGTTCGGTACACCATGAGGGCAAGGCAGTTTGCTGAGCTCATTTTGCAACAATCTGCTGCATGAATAGGGATCAACCAGTGCTCTCAGTGATAAAAACTCTTTGTTATTCCGGTTTGTGAGCTGAGGGAGCAGTGATAGAAAACATCCTGGCAAATAAACAGAGATTCGTTGGCACAATAGAGGCTGGATCAGAGCGCAGAATTATGCAATGAAATCTAACAGGCCTCCATGGAGCAACATGAGCTCAAGAACTCATAAATGTTTGAGGACCTGCTGGGGTAAAATGTGCTTTTGTCGACGTTCTCGACTCACAAACTGGAGCTCTCATTGTACTAACTGTACAGCAAATGTTTTCCTCATGTCACCTGTGGACAAAATACTGGGAAGATATCAAAGCAAAAATGAATGTTGCACACATGAGCGCACACTGACAGTCACATATAAAATGACTGCAGCAACACCTAGACATTCGGAGTCCCTGCAAGGTCCCTGGTTTCCCATGATCCACTGTGTGTGGTAATCCTGACCTACCTTAGAACCCTTTCCTCCACAACTGCCTGGTAATGTTATAAAGAAAGGCAGTTTGATTGGCCCTCACACCCTTTGCTGTCCTTCAACTTGCCTCTGGCTCTCATCTGCCACAGTGGTGGAAAGCTGCTTCTACAAGTGATTTATTCCTTCTCAAACTCAATCCTGCATCACCCCTGCTTTTGTCATGCAGACAGAAGGACTTTAGGAGATACACAGAGATGACTCGAGAGGGACAGGCTTTCACCGAGTGAGATAACATTTGCTCAAATTGGAGTTTCTCCTGCGTTTGCTGGGAGATGAGATAACTGATGTATCCCAAGTTTAACAAAAAGCCTTTTGTTAACATCACATAAATGCCAGAATTGTGTTAGAATGTTAAATTGTATTTCTCTTCGACTCACCTTAAAATAAACTGCTCAGTCTGTTTTTAAGGACAGAAAATCTTCCCGCTTTGACTGTAAACAACTCTGAATTTATAATCATTAGCCAAAAAACTCACAATGGCCATGATGTTTATTTAAAGGGTTGTTTTTTCTTGGAAATTAATGTTTTTTTCCTTTATTTTCCATTTTAATTGTTGGATTTTATCATGTGTTATCAGAGCAGTTTTGCAATCTGAAGTTCCGATTTCACTTTCTTTGTATGTTACACTGCCTTTTCATCACACGCATCACACTAACGTCAAACAATAACAAATATAAACAGAGTACAAAATACAAACATGATTTCAGAGCATTTCTGAGCAGAGTTGGCGCCTTTCAAAGTTTCATTTCTCAACACGTTTACTCCTAATGACTTTGTAAGTATGGAAGCAAAACGCCAGAGCTGACTTAATGATTGAGGATTTATCTTGATCAACTGTCGGCAGATTCACTTCCTCTGCATGATCTGATAAAGTTAGGAGTAGATAATATGCAAATTAAAAGCCAGGAGACTTTATATGTCGGTGCACTGTTGGCTGCAGACACATTATGTGTACTCAGGCATTTTAAGTTTATTGAATAGTTCAAGTGCTGCCAGTCTTTAAATTTTTCAGGGAGGTGTAGCAATGAGATTAAAAATAAGTCATTATATTTTTGTATTGATTTCCCCCCAAAAGTTGTTTTATTCTATAAAAACACAAACTGAAAAAAAAGGTTAAAACACTTAAATACTGAGCAGTAACTTCATAGATGCTGTGTAAGGTCCCTATTAACAAATACTCTGTTGCATAAATAAATGCATTTGGTAATTTAAAACATTGTAGTACTCTTGTATTGTGTCTGGAAAAAAAGGGAGCATGCATATCGTTTTGCTAAGAAGGCTGTATTGGCACATTGTAATAAAATTCAATGGACAGAAATAAACTGAAATCCCAGCTGGCACAGTGACATCAGCGGCAGACTCAAACATTATTTACTGGGCTGTCCAGACCGAGATCATTACCCTCACTGTGGTGGCACAGAAAGTGATGGGTCATTTTTGTTGTTCCTGTCCGCCACAAAGCTGTTTGGTAGATTAAGCCGGATTTTTTGTCATCATTATCTGGATTTACAGGCAGAACTGTGTTGCAGAAAAACACCCTGATCGGGTATGTATCAGTTGATTGAATGAGGTTTAAAAAGCCTGAGACGTCCTGCACTGCCTATTACAGTTCAGGATAAGAAAACATGTACCTGAAACAGCAGCATCAGTCAAAATCCATAATTAAGAGACAGTATTTACTCCACATTTTATGTATGATAACTCTTTAGTGTGGTAGAAACAATATAACTTGTTGAGGGCTTGTTTAAAGGGGTAGTCTGGTCATTTTTGATGTGATGTTCTGTCAAATAGTTATCAATAGTTACTACCTTATCGCAATAGAGTTCATCCAGGTTGTGATAATAGCTACCCAAAAGAGTGCCAGTTTTTTTTAAATAAAATTTTTCAGGCTTGTGAAACATCTCTTTCTCAAAAACAACATATCGGGGTGAAAAAAAGCCACATCAGCTAATATTAAACCTAAACACTTTGCATTGCACTGTTTGTTTAGATGGTTGTTTTTGAGGCTTAAAAAATGTGTCATGTTACACTTGGATTGACAGTGTCACAGCTTGTTAATGACTTGGGAGGGTGTGTAGGTGTGTACGTGTAACAAATAGCCTAACCTGAATGAAGACTTTCACATTTTCTTCATACTTTGTGCTCTATGACTGATGTCATGACTAAAAAGGTATTATCTATTGATAACTATCAAACAGAACATCACTTCAAAGATGACCAGACTATACCTTTATATCTTTGACAAGATGCTTCCATCTATTCACCAAGCCTTTTTCTTTGATCATTAAGAAAGAAATGTAGCCATATATACTCTAAGGTATAATTTACCATGGTATTAAGTACCTCATCTACAGACATCTTAGAATAATGTCGCTGCTTTGTCTGGCTGATAATCAAACATCACAATCTGAATATAAAAACAAAGATAAAACGATTTAAAAAATAAATGTTAAAAGAATTTAAAACAATTTCAGTGTTGTTTTGCAAAATAAGCCTTTTTAACAAGAGTAAATCTAGACCGTTCACAAATAGTTTTTAAAATATGCATTTTCATTTTTGTGATTTATTTGTTCCAGGGTTTATTTGGTTAATTTACCTATATCATTCATTCAAGACTTTTTCATTCACTTATTACTTTACAGTAACATTGATTAAAATAGGAGTCACTCAAGAACTTCACTGTTCGCTGTGTGTGAGTGTAGAGTTGGCGGGGGGAGGGAAGGACCTGAGAGGGGGCATGCTCGAGCCCAAACTGTCCACCTCTTGGCTCAGTCCCTGGCACATATTCTTTATCTGGTTATAACAGTTAAACATAATATTTAATGCTGTTCAATGCACTCGTGTAACCTGTAAGAATGTGTTTGTCTGTTTTTAAGTGCTTGCAAATACTTAGAGAGAAAAACAGACTGCATTTCTCAGGACAGGGCTTTTGATCAAGGTCTTAGACACCGCAAGGCTCATTGAAACTGGATTTTGTCTCAAGTGTTGTGTCTGGTGGAATGCAAACTTTTGAATGAACAAGCTACTCAAACACAAGGAGGGTGTCCCAGCATGCAATAAATAGACAGACAAACATTCTGTGTGTTAGAGCTCTCAGAATCTGTTTAGGAACGTGTTTGTTCTACCTTGTGTGGACAAATGTGATAAACGTTTACGCTTACAAAGATTCTCAGTTTGCATTAATTTATTTTCCACAACAATTACAGCAATACTTCATCATTCAAACAACATACCTAGAACATAACAATTAAAATTTATGAGACACTCTGGTTATTAAAAGACACAACACAACATCTCCTAAAATGTGTGAAAGTGATCTGGATTATTAGTTCAACAATAATGAACAATAATTAAGACACATTCATATATATATTTATCAGATATATATATATCTAAAGGTGAAACACACAATGTTGCATATTTCTAATATAATTTAAACTGTTTATAATTGATTTTAGTGTTTTTTTAACTGCACAATAAATAATAAATATACTAACAATTTGTTTATATGACTTACCTTTTTCTTCTCTGACTTCACTGGAGCAGCATTGTTCATAAACTTTGCTTCCAGTTCTGAGCTGGATTGCTGTAATCAAAAGGAAATTATCCTGTGAGGAAATATGAAGGGGGATATAAGTGTCTAAAGTATCTAATTACAGTGTTGACTCAAAATTTGCATGGCAAGCCACTAGCCACGTACTGTAACTCTGAGGAGTGTCTCCTCACTGAGCCTAATCTCACCCTTTGTCAAATGGGTATTTAGACTATCACGCTGCATATCTGTTCCCATACAACAACGTTCCTGAGGTTAGCCTCCAAGCAAATCCAGACTGTTGAATCAATTACCACTTCAATGCCCACAAACGCAGATCCTATTTCTCTGTGTCACGCTCGATAAAACCCATTCCCTGTCTTTCAGTGCTGGAGCTGCTTTTCATTTGTCTCAGAGATCTTTAAAGCATTGCCCATTTCACATTTTGTGAATTGACTCATAGTTTCAAATGGGCTAGGATAATTCCTGCAGATGGGAATCTTAAATTCATCTTTATGCGCATATTCACAAGGGGAACTGCTCTTCTTTTTCAAAAAGTAGATAAAAGAAAAAAAAATCTGTGTTAAAAAATGATCTCTTGATAGCTACATTGTTATAAAGATTTATTCAAAATCTCTTGACCTGTTTTTAAAGTAAGTCTAATGCCTTTCGGGGGAAATTTTCTGCACTGAAAAAGAAATCATAGTTCATTTATACAGCTTGCCTAATAATTAGGCAAATTGTGCTCAATTGTAAAACAAATAGTCTGCACTGGTCTCCGTGGATACAAAATGTTATAGAGTACCCAACCTCAATCATAAACAAAAAAGGACTTTATTACCTAACTTTATGCTGATTTATTAGATGACTAAATTCCCAACTTACTGGTTTATTCAAGAAATGACAACTGAGAATAACTGGACAGTGTCATGAAAGCGTGGAGACAGGTGAACCCAGAACGCAGACTCAGAGTTGAAGAAACTAATTTCTTAACTAAAGAAAACCATCAAAACAAAAAGGGCTGACGTGGCAGCAAAACTAACAAAGACTAAATCCAAAAAAAAAAACAACGAGAGAACAGGGCATGGCAAGGAGCAAGACACAAGGAGACCAAAACGGAATGATCCAGTGAGTAGTGAATGAAAATGACCGGTTCTTAAAGACAGAGGATAATGAGGAAAATGGACACAGGTGAGTGAGAATAATTACAAGCAGGTGGAGATGGGCGTGGCAGACCTAACAGGAAAAGTACTGGGGAGGTGGAGAGTGACAGGGCATGAACAGGAAAACTAAACTGAAACAAGACAATGATCAAAAACAACAAACTGAAAATACCAAATTATGACAGGACAGTGAACAATAGGTCAGAACATTTTATCAATAACAATGAGCTTTCAACTGTGTCTCAGAGTTTCTTGTGCTGATAATGATTAACTTTAGCTGAGGCAGCAACTACAATTGCCCCCAGACCTCTTTGTTGAGGTGCATTGTCTTCCCTTCTTGTAAATCTTTCATTTGAGAAGGGCCCACAAATTCTCAATGGGACTTAAACAAGGAAAGAAAAGGATGGGGTCATTATTCAGTCAGCTCTGAAGCCAAGTTTATCCCTCAGTTAAAATGAGGCACAGTTGGATGGAGCATTCTCTCACATAAAGATTGTGGTTTGATTTGGTAGTGCCAACTTCTCCTCTCAGTTCTTCATTAAACCAGAATATGTTCAACTAGTTCATGTTTGAAAATAAGAGCCCATACCTGTACCCACTCTGCTGAGGGTTGACCTAAAATAGCGGTCCATTAGTGAGCTGCCTCAGGCTCATCCATTTGTTCAACAGAAGTCACTTTGTTCATAAAACCTTTGAAAAACCCTCCGGTTGAACCATCAGTTTGTAAATTTTACTCAGTTGTGTTTATGTTCCTGCATTTTTACAGGTGCTGGTCATAAAATTAGAATATCATGAAAAAGTAGATTGATTTCAGTAATTCCATTTAAAAAGGGAAACTTGTATATTATATTCATACATTACATACAAACTCATATATTTCAAATGTTTATTTCGTTTAATTTTGATGATTACAAATGACAACAAATGAAAATCTCAAATTCATCATATCAGAAAATTAGAATC
>NC_051440.1:17419548-17447616 GCF_001649575.2 Kryptolebias marmoratus | reverse complement strand
ATCAAAATTAAACGAAATAAACATTTGAAATATATGAGTTTGTATGTAATGTATGAATATAATATACAAGTTTCACTTTTTAAATGGAATTACTGAAATCAATCTACTTTTTCATGATATTCTAATTTTATGACCAGCACCTGTATGTTGACTGCATCTGAAACCTTGGAGTTAGGCTGCAGCTCGGAAATATAGTGGAAATGCAGGACAATCATTTCCTGGTAGTTTTGTATTAAAAAAATAAGTTTCTAAACTTTGCACATCTTCTCTTCATTCTGGTCATGTCCAACTGGAAGGAGACCCTGGAGGAAACCCAGGACAAGCTGAAGAGACTATGTCTCTAGACTGGCCTGGGAACGCCCTGGAATCCTCCTGGAAGAGCTGGAATAGGTGGCTGTGGAAAGAGATGTTTGGGCTTCCCTGCTCCAGCTGCTGTTCCTGTGAACAGACTCCGGAACAAGCAGTAGATAATGGATGGATGGATGGATTCTTTGTTTGGTTGAATAGTTTAAATGATTAACCTTATCATCAGTAGGAATAATCGGTGCTCATTTCACTTAAACCACAGTATCCATTTTATTTTTTACTTAGGGGAGGAACCAGTGATGTGTTGACACAACTTAGCAAAGAAACTATTTTGAATATGATTGTTACACACCTTGTTGTCACCTGCCTGGCACAAAGACAATTTTTTTTTACAATTCAAACAAATATCAGATAAAACAGTTTGACAGAAATAAAATAACATTTTAGCACCAACAAGGTGATTCCCAAAGAGTTGAAAACGTGTCATACATTAGATGAGCACTGAAGGACGGTTCGTCTCTCATGTCCTCTGTCAGGTTTATAGATAGTTGTTTTTGAGTTGTTTTTTTTGTTTTAGGTCTGACACTTCTTCTTGTGTCCTCCACTGGTCTGATTCCCTCATTCTTTAGGCACACACTGACCATGGCAGCAAAGACTGGGCAGAAAATGTGTAGATTAAGTTAGAAAAAAAAACTTTTAAAGACTTTCATAAAGCTTTGAGAACTATTGATCATGAACACTTTAAAAGTCCATAAGAAACTCTGGTTCTTTGGAATCAAAAGTATGCAGAAGTTAGGGGTGATTTAAAATCTTTGCACAGAACGTAATTAACTCCAGCTGGCTTTAAAGTTTCAAATAAAAAAAAAAAAAATTAGAAATGATACCATGAACAGAATTTGCATCTGCTTGATAAGCGAATAAGCAGCAGATAAATGCTGATGCACAGCTACTTTAAACAAGAATGGTCAATAACTGTCATTGCTGTAAAATAAAAAGGGGATTGGGGGATAAAAAGAAGACTAGAACGTCATAGAGCTGCCTCGAAATTAAAATAAATTATGAACACGACACTCTTAGAGGAACAAGTGGATGCAATTGAACGTATGTACATTTTCCGACACTGATTAGCTGAAACAAGCTGCAGTTTTCCTTGAAGGTGACTCTTGTCAGATTGAGTCAGCATTGCTGTTTCACCATGAATAAGTAAATGGTCTTTTTTTTTGTCTTTTTGGTCTCCATTTGAGATGAGATCAATTTGAGACTGAAGTGGATTGACTCACTGACTCTTAAATACCCAGAAATCTCATTGACATGAGTGACAGCCGCTGCCCTTCTCAGGTGGGAGAGTGAGAGGAATAATGGGCCAGTTGAGTAAGCATATGTGAATGTGTAAATGTGCAGGGCTGGGTAAAGTAGAGCAGTAAAGTTGTCATGCTGCAACTTGCGAGTGGTCATTGTGAAATGGAAATCATCGCTTTGGCCAAGAGCAAAGTGCTGCCATCTTATAACAACTCCGGACTCAAAAATTTTGGATTATGAATTTTTGAAATGTTTACACTATTATTTAAATTGACATTCCAGCATAAATAGTATGAAATTCATGCAGGAAGCACAACCCCCAGAAGTGCTACAGCTATCTGCAACTGCCACTAGTTGTGCATGCAAAGAAAAAAATTGAAATTCTTTGTAAATTCAAGGCTTAACGTTCCTCTAATTACTGCATACCACCTGCTGCCTTTCATACCAGAGTTTTAAACTAAAACCATCTTTTATTGAGAAATGAGTAACAGCCATTTTGACCAAACCTTGAAAATAACATCACGATCAGTCTCATGTTACTTAGCAATATCTAGGGTGATCTGATATGATCTGTTTACAGTTGGAATATGTGATGTGAATAAATGAATCAGCTGCTACTACAGCAATTTTTTACCTCAATATTTGGAAAATCAGTTGAGTTTGTGTTTTCTAAGGTCATTCAGCTGACTCAACCACAGGGTTGACTCCACAAGGGAATGCCATCCAGCGACTTAAAAGATATTGTGATAAAAGACAAACTAGTTAACGCCAAGGTTTTAGGTATAGATGTTGCATAGTGTGTTGCACTCAAAGTTTGTGTTGAGGACAATGTTCAGCTATAATCACACCGAATTCCAGCTTTGTATTTGAAAAAGTTCAAAACATTGACTTAGAGCCATATTTGTGTTTGCTAAGATCACTTTGCTGTGATGGCCATCTTAAATCAAGCTGACTCCAAAAGTTAATCAGTTGTAGATGTAAACCAAATGATTGCTTTCTGAAAGTTTCATTAAAATCTTTCTTAGTGATTCATGAAACATTTTGCTAACATTAAAGACAAACAAACACCTGTAAAAACCTTCTTGGTGGTGGTGGGTGATATTAACCATGTAATAGAACACTGACAGAAATGTAAAGGTTCATACAATTGTGTTCACGTGAACTGCAATAAAAATGTAAAATATGGAGATTGTTTTAAGAATGCATAAATTGGCTGGTCTA
Source organism: Kryptolebias marmoratus (assembly GCF_001649575.2). NCBI lineage: Eukaryota > Metazoa > Chordata > Actinopteri > Cyprinodontiformes > Rivulidae > Kryptolebias > Kryptolebias marmoratus. The sequence continues at coordinate 17,444,790 of NC_051440.1, read as the reverse complement.
ACCATTATCTGTTGGATCTGGTCAGAACTAATCTGTATTTTTCCAAAAGCTGCGATTGTTTATTGAACCATCTTCTTCAGACAATACTGTTTTGTCAGGGTTTTCACAAAACAACTCTTTAAAGATCTGATCTTCTATATAAAGCTATAGCAAATTGCTGACCAGAATAAGTACATTTTGCTGACTTTCAGAATGGAAAATTGTAGAGTACAAACATTTATTGCACTGTACCACAAAAAAAAAGTTTCGATTCCATTTCAGGCAAACACACAGACCATTCCTCAATTATTAATGCAGGTGTGGATTACTTCTTCGGAGAGGGAGAGTTTGCATACAGGTAAAAAGTGATCCATTTCAGCCGACTTACCCCATTTCCTCTTCCAGCTTTCATCTCTATCGGACCCCATCAACCACATCAACCCAATTTATGTCCACAAGGCCTTTGAATGTGCCTCACCATGACACACACAAACACACAGTGATAACTAATGACCGGACAGCTGCCCTCCTTCCTGTCCTCACAGAGGAGGTATTCAGTGACACCCCCCCCCCTCATACCTCCACTCTGCCTCTGTCTGGTCTGTTTCAGCCCAGCTCAACGTGACTCAGTTAAGACTGTTCATCTTTTGAATGGTTAGGTATTGTTTTACTGCAGGATCCTCTTACCATGGGCAACAAAGAGAGGCCGTCACACGACTCCTGAACCCCCCCCCNCACACACACACACACACACCCCACACACACACGCACCCACACACACACACAAGCATGTACACATATTTGAACACAAGCAGAGGAACAAACAGTGGAGCTGGGTAGAGTCTGAGAGCAGCTACATTTTCCCAAGACATGTGCCTAGAAAGCTGCAAGGAAATCTCATTATTTCCATCATTTCGAAAACATTCTGATCTTTATGTCCTGGCGGCTGGAGTTCAATGCACATTTCTTTGGAAGAATAATCTCCTCTTGTTGATGTGTATTATAAAGTTGTTGATGGTACTCAGCAGGGTTTCCTTCTCCAGGTAGGACACAGTAAATCTTGATGCATTTTATTTTTAATTTGCTATAACAAGGTTTGTGAACCAGAATTCAGAATCAGTGAGTATAAACTTACCAGCATTGCTTTGTTTTTATTTTTGGGGTTGACTACTGAATTTGCTGTATTTATTATATTTGTATGATGTTACATTGTAAGTTTAATAAATACACTACATTAGTCTAGTCACAATTTAATTATGTTACAGAGCCACTGATGCATTTTGTATTTTCATGAAATATTTAATTGAAAGACATTAGCTATTTGTTTTTTATTCTAACTAAAACATTTTTTTTCTTAGATTTTTCTTTTCTCTTTTGGATGTTTTCCATTATCTTTGAATCCAATTAAATGGGTCACAAGCAGGCTTGTAAAAACCAGCACTAATACTGTAAACAATATTCAAGTAAAAAAAACATTTTAAAAGCCACACACACTAAGTTCTACTGCAACATAGATTTTTCTCATGCACTATGGCAAATTGTGTTTAAAATGTTGTGGCAAACTCTTGAAGGTCAATAAACAGAAACAAGAAAAAACATTAACTCATTATGTGTTCAAGTATAAAAAATATTAAACATGTAAATTTATAGAAAGCAAATTTGCAAAGTTATAAAAGGAACAGTAAGAAATGAAAGAGCTTTTTTAAAAATATATATTCCCAGAAAACAGAGTAGTAGACAACATTCAAAGCTTATACTCTATAAGTGACTGAAAAGATCATTTTCACTTTGTTTTCACAGAAACTCTACAGGTGATGACAACTCAAAAATATCTTTGAAGGATTCAGTTATTTCACTTTAACTAAACTACCTGCACTAAAGTTAAAGACAACAAAAACAGGCTCATAAATCACTTTAAATGCTGACTTTTACTCATTTTTTACTTTGTATCTTGGAACAGCATGATATCCAAAGAGTGCTTTTTAAACTTCCAATATTTTTTAATAACATTTTTTATACTCACATGCAACACAAAACCTACATTTATTTTTTACAAGCAGAAAAATTGATTAATGAAAACAAAAGCAAACTTTGGAAATATTTGTGAAGAATACTTTACAAACTAAATTTATAGTTTAATTTATTTATGATATTAGAAGGCTGGAAAGTGACTTTAAAAAGTTTAAAAAGACCATCATTATGTGTTTATTTTTTTATCTGTCCTGGCATCACTTGTAAGCGAGACTCCCAGATATCTGAACTTGTTGCTTGAGGAGGTCTTATCAGTTTCTCATCCACAGTAATGAGAGAGTTGCTCTGGTCCGGTGTGGTGAAGAAGGAGCTGAGCTATAAGGCAAAGCTTTTTATTAACTAGTCCATCTACTCTCCAACCCTCACCTATGCTCATGATATATGGCTCAAAACTGAAAGAACGGGATCCTGGTTACAAGCATCTAAAATGAGTTTCATTTCTAGGCTCAGCCTTAGACAAACAGAATTCTGTGAAACTGCAATGAAAAATGTACCTATTTTCTCACTGTTTTGAGCTACCAGTTAGTCTCCCAACAGTCACAGCCCAATGAGATGCCACATATAGAGATAAGGGGAGGTGCTCCATCATCTGGAGGAGCTCAGAGTAGAGCCGCTGCTCCTATGCATCAAAACGAGTCAGCTGAGGTGGTTCATGCAGCTGCTTAGAATTCTCCCATTGAGGGTTTTCCAGGTATGTCCTACCAGGAGGAGAGCCAAAACTCACTGGAGGGATTATGTATCCTGTCTGACCTGGGAAAGCCTTGGGATCCCCCAGAAGGAGCTAGAGAAGGTAGGCAGTACTGGTCCTTGAAAGCCACCATCCTGCATGTTTTACTTGTTTCTCTGCTCCAACACACCTGATTTGAATCAATGGGTGATTAACAGGCTTCTGCAGAATGAAGAGATAATTTAACCACTGAATCAGGTGTGTTGGAGCAGGGAAACAAGCAACACATGCAGGATAGTGGCCCTCGAGAACCAGGATTGCCCACCCCTGAGCTAGAGTGTGTAGCTGAGGGATTTCTGGGTTTCCCTCCTAAACCTGTTGTCACTGCAATCTGACCATGGACAAGAGGCAGAAAATGAATGAATGGTGGACAGATTTTATTCATTAGACCGTTTGGTAAAAGGCCTCTGTTGGTAAAGAAGTTTTGCTTCCATTCACTGTAAAAATGAATGGGTTGTCATTGTGTCCTCTTTTCCTTTGTACTGTTATTGTCTGCTGCTGGACTAAAACCAGAATGTAAGTAAGGAAATTTCATTCCACCTCATGCAGCCATGTGATATGAATGACAGTAAAATTTCCTTGAGTCCTTTTCATGGCCTCAGCATGTCGGTCACACAGACACAGAGCTACAGGTGCACCTCAGTCCGACACAGAGCAGACAAACACGAACCATTCTGTGCCTGTTGGGAGACAAGCTGTCACAGGTGAGAGTGGCTATCATATAAAGAAAGAAGCTGTCAAGAGGTCTGCGCGGTGCTGGGATGGTTACGGGCTCAGAGGAAACTGCAGAGATGGACCCACCCATCCTCACCTCTTCTCATCTTCTTATCTCCTCCACCCTTATCCAACTCCCTCTCACACAGGCTGGACTCTTTCTTTGCATCAGTGTGTCTGCCGTGCGTGGCTGAATGTGTTTGCACTCATCTAGAACTTGGATAGCGGTAAAGATGCGTCGCTGAGTGCTGAATGAAGCATAACCTGCAAAGAGCACCTGGGGAAAATACCTTTCTATGCTGTTTTTCTGGTGAGTGAGTTGGTCTTGCTTTGCAGCACGTGCGTCTACACGTGTGGCATGCTGTGATAAAACTTGTTGTAATTTGCTCATAAAAGCCAATAAGTTTGGTTCATTTTCATTTCTTGCATTTGTGGTAATACCTAACTGTGCAACATCTGGTGCACAGACTCGTTCTGTCACGTTTTGTCATTTTGTTGTTTAAATTAGGAGCTGTTTTTCTTAGGAAATATGATTCTGGAAAAAAGAAGAAGGACTTTAAGTGTCATTTAATGGCTGCAGTATTTGAAGAGCTGAGTTCTTTATGGACGTGTTGCATCTGCTTCTTTCAGAACATGAGTTTAACTCAAACAGAAATTCAAAGGCGGGCTATGAAACTAAAGGTGTGTGTGTAAAAAGCATGTACAATATGAGAAAAGAAATCTAGCACTCTAGCGTTTTTATTTGTTTTTATGCCTCACGCCAGATGAAAAAAGATCAGTTTCATTCTGCTGAAAGTGTAGTCTCAGTCATCAGACAGCTGGCATGTAAAGACTGGAAATATGAAAACATTTAGTCTCGCTGTGTCCAAAATAAATAAATATAAAATAAATTCACTGTAATTTTTGCAGCCATCGGGGACTGTGCGAGCAGCTGTTCTCCACAGGCAGGATCTGATTTGTCTCCTAATTACATCCCTGACTGTGAGACAGAAGACGCTGACAGTCGCGGTGCTGCTGGTTTAGGTTAAGATGAAACAAACATCAGTCATTCTTTTAAAGAGACGTTCTGTCTTTTGTCTTTAAACTGGTTTTTATTTTTGAACAACTGAAAGCAGAATTGGCCTCGTTATTTTCAATCTACAGCCAGATTTGAACTCTGACAGCTTTTTTTTTTTTTATCGTGCATGCTGGTCCAGATGACCAGCAGCCTGTGTTCTTGTGCCTGACCAGGAACAAGCAAATGAGTCATCTCAGGCCTGAATCATCTCTGTGTTCTCAGCAAAAGGCTCTCAGGGTGCTGGTTGTGTAGTCATAAAGGTGATCAAAAGCATTTCTGTTCAGGAAAGGACCTGTGCTCATGCTCCACCACTGAAATCAAGCAGAAGACCTCTTTGCTTGCCATAAGATGAATGACTGACAGCTGGGTCAACCAATGCCGCCATAATGTTGGGAGCCTGAAGGAATGAGCAACAGAGCAGAGAAGAGGGAGATGCTCTTTTGACTCCTTGTCAAATACCAGAGGAAATGTTAATGACATTCTCCCTGAAAATCTGAGGCGGCACAAAGACAGAAACATTAATGACTCTCCATCTCTGTGGTCATTAGCGAGCCGGCAGACAGCTCAGTAAATCTCACAACAGGCCAACAAGATATTATTCAGCATGCTTGGAGGCATCTGCTTTGTTTCTGTGTCGCACAAGGACACAGATTAAACCGCGCTTTGTGTTTTGAATCTGCTGCATGTCTTCAGGACAAACATTTGACTTTTTGACATCATTTGTTTTCCTAATCTTTGGTTTGATAAGATCAGCATTATGGAGCTTCAGGTAGCTTAATTTGCAGAGCTTTGTGAAAGAATATGCAAGTTTAAAACTCCAAGTTCCACTTTACATTGCCTGCTGCCAAAGACAAGAGGGTGATAACCATTTTGCCTGTATCTGTATGTGAGTGTGTGCGTTTGTTTGTCTGTTTGTTTGGTGCACAATATCTCATAGATTTTAATGAAACTCTCAGAAAGTAATCACTGGATGCACATCCACAACTGATTAACTTTTTTGGAAAATGGTCAGCACAGCTAAGTGACCTTAGCAAACACAAAAATGTCTACAATTCAGTCAGTTTCAGAGTTATTAAACGGAATTTTTTTCGTGTGGTGGTAGCTGAGAGTCATCATCAACACACACCCCGAGCACAAGATAATTCAATAACACCTTGAGCCTTATGTCATTTACAAGGTTTGACCAAAATGGCTATATCTTTCTTTGGATCTTAGTCTCTACTGTGACATGAAAAGCAGCGGGGGATACGCATTCTTTCAAGAAATGACAGTAAGAGAAGTTAGGCAAAGTTATTTAAAATAAGTGGGGGACACTTTCTGGTACGTGTTCTCTTGAAACTTTTTAATCCTTTTGTGTCCCTGTGAGAGTTTAAAAAGTTCAACCTAAAGGTGAGATTTGCGAGTCTCAGCTTCCTCTTTCACTTTTTTTTTTCCTTTTGGTAAATGAGATGGTGGAACAGTCTAAATGTTATGTCCCTTCAAAATTCAAGACTATATTCAACTAGGTTTCAGCAACAAAGAGCATCAGAGATACTTGCTAAACAATACTTTACATCAGCAGAACAAATGAAATGAACATGGGGAGAGTGTTTGGTCTGTATGAGAGCAAGAAATGTCTCCCAGTATTTAGAAAACTAGTATCTGTCACCACTAACAGCGGAGAGCAGAGTAATTGGTTATATCAGTCCTCTTCATATGAGAATCTTTCAATAATTAGGAAAATTAACATGCTCGAGCAACACACACACACACACACATACATAACTACAACATATTTAAAGGCATTATGAGTTAATGAGTGTATCAGGTACATTTCTCTTCCACCTGCCCTCAGGTTTAAGGCTTGTTATTCAAAAGTTTATTGTGTGTTTTTTTAATCTTTGTAAATCTGGGCAGTTAATATCATCTCTGTATAAAAAGCATCTACGTATTAAACTAAAAAAATACATACGATAGTATTTGCAAATACATTCCTGGATCAATGTTATGAACTCCATCTTCTCTGAAGTATATTTTTGAGTATACTACTGCAATAAAAAAAGAAAAGCTTTATTTAATATCACACTTCATCTGTTGTCTCAGCTCACCAATAGGTTATTAAATTTTACCAAAGAAAAATGTCCTCCTTCATCTGACATTGGTGTTTTATCTCTGTATGTGAAGCTTTGGGAAAAGTCTGAGGCTGCTTCTTTTTTAACCATCATCAAGAGAGAGTTTTCCAAAGAATGACCGACGGTTTGTCTCTAAGCATCCCTATAGGATGACACGAGCACTTTGGGTTAGACTCTTCTGTCATACTAGGCCAACCTGATGTCATTCACTAATGGGAGTGGAGAGCTGCAAAACCCACCAAAGCTGAGGTCAGTGAAGTTACGGTCAGTCACTTCAGGAAAGTTAACTCTGTAAGTAAGAGTGTTGTGTTTTATATTTCATTAGGCTTCCTCACATAATCCCTAGAGAAGTGGGTGTACTATTTCTATTTCTAAAAAAAAAAATTCTAAAACAATATTTTTCTGCCTAGCAAAGACAATTTAGCTGATCTTAAAATAAGACAAGAAGTGTCACATATCTCTTGCTGTTAGACTTCAGGGAGTAATTATCAGTACAAAAATAGTGCCTCACTCTAATCAACCTATCAAACGAAGGCAACTTCTACTAAACAGTAAGAAGCAGAGGTGGGCAAGTCATCTTTAACCTCTTAAATAAAAAGCATGAGGCACAAGACTGGATTTGTTTCTCATCAGGAAGGATTTGGATGTGTGCATTCTCCTTTCTGACTGAAAAAATAAATGGATATGCTCCATATACAAGTATATACACTGGACTCCATTTAGGTCACAGTAAAATACTAAAATTACTGAAGCATCAGCAAACTGAGGCTTTACAGCATCCACAGCTCTTCAGGTGATTGTGATGCTTCAAAGTAAAATGTAAATGCTCCCTGGATGAAGTGTTTTATTTGGTAAGAAAGACACATTTTTAAAACATGAGTCTAAATTTTGATTTCTCTCTGTCAACACAAGTAGACCACATAAATGGTAAATTAGAGTTCATTTTTATCAATAATTTAAACACACAGATTTCATTGAATAAAATACCAGCATATGTAAGAAATAGATCCATATATACTAGTGAAGCCATACATAAAATTAAAAACACATTTATACTCTTTAAGCGACATTATTGATAAAAGAAGTAAATTGTCACAACAAAATAGTTCATTGATCATATACATTAAGATCTTCTTTGTGAGATACAATTGTTCAAAAAATTGGTGTTTAAATGAGTTAATTGGACAGTATCTAATCAAACATGCACTGGATTTGTTTAAACATCTAACAAAAAAAAATGAAAATGAAATAGCTCTGTCTTTACATTGAGAGAAAAGCACTTCTTGTCTTCCTGTGTTTAATTTTCTCATTCAGAGGTAATTGCTAAACTCTTATTATCTCACAGTACATTAAATTATACGCAATCATTAGATGGCACTGTTACACATCTGAGGTTATGATTATAACAACATTATTGGTTTAAGTATTTGTTCGACGGGGTCGTCTGAGAGCTGAGTGGTTAATTAATGAAGGTCACATCGGAGCCCTCTGGTTGTTGTCTGAGAGGTTTTAGTGTCTCTGCTCTCTGGTTCACACTTCCTGCTCTTGTGATCGTCACTGTAATGACAGTGTCGACTTTGCCATCGGCTCTGCTGTCTCTCTAATTCTCCCTGTCATTTTGTTTCCCTCTATCTTTCATTTCAAAGTTCGCTCTTTGTTCCTCTTTTTTACAAGGACTTACTCAGAGTTTAACAGTAGCATGACCTCAAGCACCACTCCTCTATTTTGTTCAGTTTTGCTGAATTTTTGAACTGTTTTTTTCTTCTTTTTACTAAAAACGCTATACTGTACTAAAAACAAATAGTACAATGCACCAGAGGCATCAGCCACATAAACTATCCAACCATCAATGTTTAAGTTTGAATAATTCTGACCCAAGTTTTACCATATCATTCCTCCCAGTGATTATTTCCCATATAAAATGAGTTAACCCAGGCTGACTTCTTAAAACTAAATAAATCTAAAAATGAGACAGTGTTTCGAAGGGTTTTGAAAGGAACAGATCCACAGGATCTGACAGAATTACTTCCCAAACTAATAACATTTAAAATCTCTTTTGCTAAAATGTAAATATGTAACTAATAAATGCCAAGACTGTTACTGTTTAGATAGATGTGCGACTGAATACAGCAAAATTGAAACTCTAGTTGAAAGATTGAATCTGTCTGTAACACGTAGGATATTAAAAATGGATCCTGCCTAAATGACAAACATTCAATTGTTCCTTTTAAAAAGCAGCAATCGCCCCAAACATGCTCAGGTTCGTGCTCCACAAATTCAATCTTGAATTCTGAAAACATCTCCTCCTTCCTTTTCAGCCCCCTGTAGCCACTGTGGACGTGGCCTGTGTTTGTCAGATGTAATAGCACTGTTACTGCTGATTGAATGTGAGAAAGCTGTTTATTCAATATTTCACATAAGAGTTTGATGAATACCACTGTCAGTAGATGAGAGGTTTTCCAACATCTCATAATTGTGTGCATAAATCAATAGGACAAGGGGTTTAATAAAGCCATGGGTTATTTTGTAGCACAATTCCCCAGCACTACTATTCACTCAGATCAACAAACAGAGATTTGCATTCTGATTAAACAAGTTTTCTGTTTAGGCACTTCTCACTAACTTTAATTTAATGCTGGTTTCTCAGGCAAAACATTAGCATGTCATGTTTATCACAAGGGTACTGTTGGATTACAAATTATATTTTCTACCTTCAAAAATGTTTACACAAGTTCTGTGAACACATGCTGTACATAAAATGTGAATATTCCTTAAAAGAATTCTAGGATTTAAATTTTCCATGACAGAGTTTGAGAGTAAGATCATCTTATATTGAGAAAAGACAGAGTTGTAGCTGCTTTGGTCCAAACTTGAAAAAGGAAAAGTGATAATCTCATGCAATAATGCAAGATGTCTCGCTCAGAGTACTTGTTGTGAAGAACTCAGCTACTACCACATCAAAGTCTCACTATCTGTAAAACTAAATTAAAACCATTTTTGTGTTGGACAATATTTATTTGCTATGGTGGCCATCTTGAATTGGACTAACTCAAAAAAATAATAAGTTGTAGATGTACATCTATCATTACTTTCTGAAACATGCAGTAATTTTCTGCCTTCGCCTTTCAGTTGCCGGTAATAATAAAACAGAAGCACGATGCACAGTTTTTAAGATCACTGCCATAGATCTGTGACGTGGCAGCAGAATCTATAGAACCTATGCTTCAGTTACTGACTCCTTTATCCTGATCTGTTTAGCATTTTCTATTTTAGGTTGAGATCTGTGCAATATAGACTGATGGTTTATCAGCGAGGTGTTAGCTTTGCTGGTGCCTTAATGTACCCCTGGAGGGTTAGGGCCTCCACCATTGAAGATAAAAACTGCCATCAGACTTGTTGGAGTCATCAGCTGGGGGACACTAATCATTGATCTTTCTCTCCTTTAACCTCTGCACATCTCACGATGTTGCAGCTACAATCCAATTACAACAGATGACTGCAGTCCCTGCTGTATACAGTGTGTGTGTCAGACATACCTGGTAGTTTACTGCCTTTCTGCAGAATTCAATGACTTTCCACACATCTATTTTGCATAAACTGTTAATCTGTGGAACATCTGTGCAATGTATTGAATATGTTCAACACAGCTGACACCCCTGCATTCAAGGTGGAGTTTGTGTTTTAAGGTTCACATTAAAACTTGTGAGTTATGTGTTATGAGTGATCTTTACCTTCTTCTGAATTTGATATGGTTGGTCTGAAGTAGCTGTTTTTTACAAGTCCAACTCTGAAACTCCTGCTCATCTTCAGTTAAGACATTATAGTGAGTCATCTTTCGTTTACCAGGTCTTGTTGAATTTGACCAAATTGACACCCCTTCTCCTCAGCTCTAAATCAGCCAAGTTTACAGTTATTCAACTGAAACTTGGGGTGTGGTATTAGCTGAAAGTCATTCCAACACATAATCTGAGTCCTACATAGTGTAAGACACCTTTATATTTCCTACTGTTTTGTCTGTTAACAAAATGTCTCATGAGGCACTGGACAGAGTTTAGTAAAATTCTCAGAAAGTAATCACTGGATGAACATCTACAACCGATTGACCTTTGGTGTCAGCTCTATTCAAAATGGCCACTACAGCTAATCAACCTTAGCTTACACAAAAATGGTTGCACTTCAAGAGCTAACAGATTTCTCAAGATCTTGCAATATCACTCATAAGATTTACAAAGTTGACTACAAAATGATCTTAGTTTAAAAGTCTGGCATGAAAGGTGGTGGGTAATATGCATTCCTTCAAGGAATGCTACATTTTTAATTTTTGTTGTCTGAACCAAACCAAAAGGCTTCCAACTTCTTTTTCAGTGGTACATTTCTAAATGAAAATATATAATGTGAGCTTGCGAAAAACTGATACATAAATGGTATATTCCATCAACAAATATAATAAAGTCCAGTTTAATGTATTCCATTGTATTCCATTTTGTAATTTTATTACTCTTCCCCAACAATCATAAAAAATAATATTATATGTTAAATTTGCTGCAAGATTGTTACCTAGTTTTACACCCCTTTTATAGACATAGCAAAAGTAAAATGAATTGGAGACATGATGTTCAGCCCTTTTTTTTTTACATTAGAGGCCTACAGGTAGGTGAGTGCATGTTGGACAATAGTTTGATTGCATTAAAATCTCAAGAAAGCTTTGTTCTATGCCAACACTATCTAACCACCGCAGCTTTTATGTGATTAACTTTTCCAACAATTTACTTTGCTCCTATTAGCAAGCCTCCAGCACTCAACAGTGGATTATATATCTCCACTAAAATCAGGAAAAGCTGAAACTGCAGCCATCATGATGATGATGGAGGGTTCAGATGCATCTATAAGCTGCTGTTTACATGCAGCAATAACACACAGGCTTCTGTGTGGTTGGGCTCAGATTGGGGAGGGGGGAGAAAAGCCACAGACATTGATTGAGGAGCTGCATCTTACATGCGGCACAGACGCGGAACGTGGTCTATCTTAATCCCACAGCTTCTGCTCCCAGGGTCTTTACCCACAGAAATAGGAATGTCGGTTTGGAACTCAGACACATACATCAGATCTGTTAAATGGAGAGAAAAGACAAGCAGCTACCAATGGAAACACACAGACAGATCAGCTGAAGCTGTGCATGCATGAATGTGCGCAAACAAAAACAGTAAAGATAATTACAAAGAACAACAGGGGAGCTTAGAAAACAACGTGGCTGTTACAGTTGCAGTATCAATATTATTAACAAAGCATAGCAATTTCAAGTAGAAGGCAAAATGTCCGTGGTAATAGGATTGTGATGAATGCAGTCCCTTTCTGATTGAATTATTGTGATTCATTCATGTAAAACGGCCTAACTTAATTAACAGTGTTGCAGCTGATTTCTGAGGGCGCGTCTTTGAAGTCTTGCCCTCTGCATGCAGTTAGAAAAATGTCTCTCCTCCGTGCAAATCCTTTTCTCCGCTCTGTGCCTTGGTAGCACACCTGCTCTGATCACGACTCAGCTGTTGGGCAAAAACAAAGAAAACAGAGACTCATTAACTGCTCGTCTGGCCCTCCAGTTGTAAGGGTGGGAGCTGCAAAGAGAAATAAACAGATCGTGTCTATCTGTGCGTGCATTTATGCCTCAGTGACACATAGTGCTGTGACACAGGTGTGAGACTGCTTCAGAAGTCCGAAAGTTAAGCCTCTCACCTATTTTCAGTGTCTTTAATTTGTTTTGGGGTTTTTTATTAGGTGACGCAGCGGCAGTTGTTTTGCCAATGTCTGTATGTGCGCACATGTGTGTCTCCATGTTCGTTTGTCTGTAGCATTAGCAAAAAAATCTCATGATGGATTTAGCAAAACTCTCACAAGGTAACCGTTGGATGTACAACTATGGCTGGTTAACCTTTGAAGTCAACCCCATGGCCAGTGCAGCTAAGCGACCTTAGCAAACACAAAATTGACCAAAACAACAACAACTTCGACCCTTCTCAGCATAAGAAGAGTTTAGTTTAAAACTCTGGCTTGAAAGGCAGTGTGAGATATGCATTTCTTCAAGGAATACTAGACCTTTCATTAGTTTCTGTTTATGCCATCTTGGGGTTCCTGAATGTTGAGTGCATTCTTTATGCATTTGCCTGTTCCATTACTTTAGTTCTTGAAATTTCCACAAAGTGCAATGCTTTGGAAAATCATAGGTCCCAGTATTTGTGTGAATAGTTTGATGACAGCAACCCACTGTAGGCCTTGCTTGGACTAACCGTTAGCTCATTAAGCCAGTCATAAATAAATTATATTTTTACAAACTGACGTCATTCAAAGAGATATCTATAAATGTTAAATTCTTGTCATGACCTTTCCACAGAACCCTACTTAAAAATATCTGAATGTCTGCTTTAAACACTGCTTCCATCCCCAAACTGAGCCCCTCTTTGGCATCAACATACTCCTTATGGCAACCGTCTGCAACAGTAGGACATAAACCTGCTCAAGAACATAAAGAGCCCAAAGAATTGGTCACACAAACTACCCTAGTCTGACAGAACAGGCCCTATTCACAGAGACCTCTACCTGCAGCCTGCAGGACCCAAATATTCCAATGCCAAAATCCCAGCTGGAGTCTTTATGGGATGTCAGAGGACATTCCCAGACGTCCTGTGTCCATTTGCTGGGTCAGACTTGTTTTGGCAGAGTCATCTGTTTATGCTTGTGCAAAGCAAAAACAATCCTACAGCCCTAATTAATCTATCTCTGTCACATCTCTCAGATGTATTTTACTTTATCAGATCTGGGCCTAAGTTGTGTCCTCAATATCTGTCTCTGCTTTGCCAGGAGTGGCCGCCAGACACACAAAGGCGCACAGAACTCTCATGGTCTCTCTTCTCATAGCCAGGCATAAGTCCAGAAAATCCCATTAGAGGCAGTAGATCACTCTTTTCTTTGCCTAACTCTCCGTGGCTCAACTCACCCAAACTAGAAAGGCTGATGGGAGGAGTAATTAGTGCACCACACTTTGGCAGGAGGTTTTGTGTGTGTGAAGCATAGAAATGGAAATAGTGAATCCAGTAGAAATGAGGTGGAAGAAGAGAGAGATGACACATCCTTGAGCGTCACCCTGCTCATCTACAATAGAAAAGCAAGGAAAGTTATTACAAGCAAGAGTTGGTTTTATACCTCATCAGCAGAATGATTTCCCACAGAGTAAAGGTTAGGAATCAGAATTTGAGGCCTGCGTGTCTTTATAGGTTTCTGCAACACATGCAGTTAAAGCAGCTGCTGTGAGGGTTTGAGACATGAAAGTGAGTGTATGAATGAAATTCTGTGTGCATTCGATCAGTCTGTTTTCCTGCTGATGTCACTTTGCGGTCGGCTTTTAGAACAGATGTTTCTTGAAAGGTTTTGTCACATACGTAGGTCAGTGCTTCCTGTGTATTTTAATATGTTCCTCGCTCTGATTCTGCCCTCTGAGCATCCTGTTCAGCATTTGTCACTGTGAGGCAGCATCGGACGTTAGGGTTAAAGCACGGAGACCACTGAAAGCTTCCTGCTGTTAAAACTTTCTGAACTCATTTATTCACTGAATATGCATGCGGATAGGCTTGTGAGCTAAGCAGAGATTCTTTAACAGTTTTGATATAAGGAAAATGACAGTAATCAGTGAACCTCAACAACTGATTGAAATCAAGCCCATTCAAGATGGCCGCCACAACTAAGCAAACTTAGCAAGCACAAACACGGCTATACTCAGCCAGTTTTACAGATATTGAGCTATAGTTTGGTGTGTTAGTAGGTGAAAGTAATTTCCATCACATACTCTGAGTGAGATGTGTTATTAAAACTATGGCATTAACTGTTGATGTTAACTTCTCTGTCTGTTAGCAAAATAATTTGGTCAAACTTTATGTTGAAACAAAGACAACAAGATACATAGTCTGCTTGAGGAATTCTTAAACCTTCTGTGCATTTTATAATACAGAATTGAAATGTCATTTCAGCAGCAATTTATTAGCAAAATATCTGACATTTGCACACAAACATACATGCCCATCAGAACTTCTGCCAATGAAATGCACACAACTTAAAGGTAATCTGTTTTTTTTGTTGTTTTTTTAAAAGTATTTCACTTTTTCCAATGTTCCAGTGGCAGTATTGGTGCAATAAGAAGAAGCAACTGTGCTCTGTCCAAACACAGTTGGTGGCATGGAGGTCACTTAGTTTCAAGAGAAGCTCGGCACAAGGACTTTGATTTCCCCATTGGTGCAGAGACCTTCAAGATGCTTTCACCCTGGAAAAACCAGTGACCAGAAACATCTTAATAATCACATTTTGACTGAACTCGTACTCCCCAAACATCTCACATAATTACACCTATTAACACAGGTAATTAAACTCCTTAAATGACACACACACATGTGCATTTTCAGTTTGCAGGGGATATTTATTTATTTTTTATTTTTTGCAGGAATTTTAGAAATACTCTTGCAGGCATTTCTTGTAATACAGATCATCCAGTAGTCAGTTGTATTTTAAAACAAAAAAGAACATAGTAAATATTTTATGGTGTAGAAAATCTTGCAGCTGTTGTTGATAAAAACATTTCTGAATCCGCATTTTGTTATAAAATCTCAACACAAAATAATATACTTTTTGCAAGATATATGGACAAATGAATACGTTGAATATCAAAGGCTGATGTGTTTATTGGACTTTAGCTGGAGTTTAAAGAGGAAAGGTGTGTTTCCCACTCCTTCGCAGTAACGTGACTCACCAATAGGTAAGAACAGGAGGGGAATAGAGAGTGATGGACAGGACAGGGAAAAGAAAGAAACAGAGAAGGGAGGAATGTCAGGTCCGGTGCACTGGAAGTGTTCTTGGCAGGAAACTGAAGTTACCATAGCGACCTGGTGAAAGCTCTGCAGTGAGGAAAGGAACACGTAGCCTCCTCTTAGCCTTTCTTTTCCTCTTTAACAAGGAAGAAAGACCTTGGGGTATTGTGTAACTGCAATACTCTTTCATGGCAATATTTTGAGCATTGGCAGCACTCAACCACTTCATAATGCTGTAAGTATTGTGACATGTGTGCATTTCATTCTCTTAATGCATCATTCATGAGGTGGTGATCTTAACAATCGTGGGAAATCAGCTTTCAACTCTTACTTGCTCTCTCTCAAAATTCAGGCCAAGTCAGGTTAATCAAAGCCCTTTTAGGCTCATCAGTGCGGCTCTGGAGTCTGGAGATCCCGGTTGAAAAGATATGAGGCAGAACTACACTTCCATTTACACAAGTAGAGGTATTGTGGAAAGTAATTGCTATTCTTTGATGAGCTGGAGTGCTAGGACCGATGACTTTAATAAGCGCATTCACCCGAATGAAAATTCAGATAGGGGCTCAGACAACCGTGGGGGATATATGAGGCGCACAAATACACACAGCTGTGTTTTCGTCACCTCAGAGGACCCAAAATGGCCACACATAAATTCACATGCTGTGAATATATGACAGCTGTACAAGAATACTTGCATAGTACTTCAGAGTATTGGAGATTTGTTGTTCTGTGCAGCAGGACGTGCTGGGATTGTTCAGAGGTTTTTATCCATCTCCCCAGACATGTAACTAAAGAGGAAATCTTGGCAGGATTAGCAAAACTGCCACCACACCCCCTTACTTCCAATGTCTCTACATGATGTTTCACCAGCTTGGTGGAAGACTGGCACATATTTAATACAGTTAACTGAGCATTGTCACATAGCTTACAATCTTTAATAGTGGGAATGCTGATTCAGCGTTCACACTATTATTTTCCTGTTTTTATTTTTTCTGTTCATTTTTTGCAATCTAACTACTACTTCTGCACAGTTTCAGCTATTTTTCAGATATTAAAATGTCCAGCTCATTCAGGAGATTTTTGTACATTTCAATAAAATTAAACATTATATACAAAGATTTTCCACTTAAAACTACATTGAGATCTCTTCAATTCCTTTAAAAACATTGTACGCTTTGAAAGCATACTGGTTTCAGCATACTGGTTCTATTTTTGTCTTTTTGTGCTGCTTTTAGCTTCCTTTATTGTACTTTAGCTTTTAGCTACCTTTTTGCTATATTTAGCTAACCTGATGTTACTTTTAGTTGGCCTTTTGCTACTTTTAGCTTCCACTTTGCTATTTTTTGTTTTCAGCTAGCTATTTGTTTCATGTAGCTTTTAGCTATCCATTTTGTTACTTTTGGGTTTTAGCTATTGTTTTGCTTTTTTAACTATCTTTTTTAGCAAGTGTTTTTTTTAGCTTTAACAACTCACTTTCAGCTTATTCTGCAATTTTTAGCAGTCAACCAGCACTCAGTGTTCACACTGCATTTTTGCATAAAATGTAACTTCTCAAGTATCGATTGTTCATTGTTTGGTCTTGAAACGTCTCAAAGGTCCAATTACAAACAGTTTAACAGTGGATGTTATGGGTTTATGATATACAGATGATAAATACTTGTTCAAACTTTGACATATGACGACTATAAATAGATATGTAGTGTTACTTTATTGGGTCATCTATTTCATTTGAAGGATGTATATTCTATCATAAAGTTTTTATTCTTTAAAAAAAATCTATAACTGCTTTGGGATGTGCATTCAAATAATTTCTAAATAATTTGCTGAATAGTCTCACTGTCTGTATCTGCTTTTTGCCCGACTTCTGCAGAAACATTATAGAAAAGATTTTTAGTCCTTTACTGTCCTTATCACTCTGGACATTTCTGTCATTGGGTTTATGTGTTTCTTTGCATGTCTGTCTTTGTTTGTGTAAATATGGAACAGCATTGCTGAGGAGTTGCTTTGTTTGTATGTTCTGTCGAGGCTTAGGAAATGCCATTTAAACTCAAGCTACAGAACAACAACACCTCTCTACCACTGCATTTTCTCTATCAAGTTACATAAAGTCACCTTCTTACCCAGGTGAGCGTGGGTAGGTAATAAATCATTCCCTGTTCAATTTCTGCATGTTTTGGAGCAATTGCCACTTTGCTTCACACCCAATTGTGAGAATGGGCTCAATGAAAGTGCACAAGTGTGTGTGTGCAACAGTGCGTGTGGTGTCATCTGGCACCATGTGTGAAAGAGATTAAACATTTTCCGCTAAAATCTAATTTCTTTCCTGGGCTCTTTTACTGGGTATTTGTCACCATCGCAACAAATCAAACACTGCTGTTAGGAGTCCCAGAGAGGGAATCCACTCCAGCCTGTGCCTATGTGTCTCTCTGTCTGTTTGTCTTGCAGAAGAAATCATTCAAAGTCCTCTTCAGAATTTTGCTTCAGTGGAGTGTTTAATAGTACAGTGCAGACTGGAGCCCCTCAGGCAGGATAAAGATTTATACAGAGGACCAAGACACAGTGATGAGAAAATATGCAAATATTGAACATACAGCATGATCAGAGGATGAGGGTTAGGTTCAGATACTTGTGTCAACAGACAGATTACACTGGCAAGAAACATGACATGTCATGAAGGATGGTGAAATGACCCAAATGCAGGGATAGAAAGAAGCAAGTGAAGTTCAAAATGAAAAAAAAAAAAAAAACACGATAATGTGGAAACTGCACACTAGAAGGGATGACTGGTGAGCGCAAACAGGTGAGATGATCAGGGATCAGAGCATGAGGTGGGACGAGGAGTTCAACTAAAAGCAAGCTTGTTTACACAACAGCAATTGTATTTTAAACCTTTTTTTTTTGCTGTATTTGCACCACCCATTCAAATGCAAACTGTGTTTTTTTATAACAAAGTGAATGCTTAGAAAAACTCGTTTTTCTTGAACCTGTGTGACTAGAGTTACAAAGCTTTCCAGAAATAATAGTAGGCTATTCTGTGCAAACCCACTATCAGTTTGTGCACTAGAAATCACAACAGCGGAGCTGTATTTACAGTTTTTTGTTTTTTTTTTACTTTTGGCTTGCTTTATTCTGATCCTGTCACTAGTAAACATTGATTGTCTGCTGAAAAGGTGTATAATAAGGAAAAATCTAAAACCATATTAAAGACAAATACAAGCTACAATTGTTTTTTTTAAACAAATTTTAGCCGAACTAAGAGTGTTCTATCTCTGAGTTTTAACATGTCAATAATATTGACACTCTTGCCACCTCCTGTGGTGGTAAGGGTAAAAAGGAGTTGTTTTTTTATCCTGTTTGCAATGTGAACTTTTTTTAATAAATAAAGAAAAATATCCAAACTAGTAGTTGCAGTGGAGAAGGGGCCTGTAGCAAAAAGGACTAGAACACTAAACCCAAAAGTCGAAGAAATAATACGAGTAATCAATAAATTGATAAAAACCTAAAACTAAAACTTACTACATGTGAGTAGAGATAGAACAAAGATTAAGCATTCTTTGTAAAAGAATTAGAGTATTGCACTGATAAATGTATGTTTTTTTTAAATATCTGCTCGCATGTACATGAATAGTTTTCTAGAAAAGTTTTTTTTTAAAGTACTTCCTCTTGGCTACCTCTGCAGTATTCAAACTGGTCCTGATTGAGTTGGGGGGCAGACTTACAAAGCAGTGTGCACTTTGCACAGTCTGTGAAATTGTCTGAATAAAGCTTTACTTCTGCATTGCCCTCTGAAATGTTATAGGGTCTCCATGGTTACCAGCAGACATGCAGCTCTCTTACTCCATTGTCAGAACAAGGCTTTCCCAAGGGGATGTAACGAGAAAATACACTATTTGATGTGCTGATTTATGACAAAAAACCAATGTCTAGTCTAATTTTTTTAATTATGCAAGAGTGTTTTTTTTTCCTTTTTAATAACTTAATGTAGTTTTTCTTCCTCAGCCAGTGATGTGTTTGTCTCCCTGGAATAAATGTCATCCTCAAATTTAGTTCAATATAACTTCAAATGCAGTTGAGACCAAAAAGAGTTCTTTAAAAAGCTCCACTAGCCCATAAATGTGTGTTTGTCATGAGGTAATAAATAGATTCTACCATTTAATTATCCTTGTAATCATGAATGATATGCAAGAAAGCCTCACAAATCTTTGATGAATAAAAGATCCATTTAAAGCATGATCCATTTGTTGGCTGTGATTCAAGCAGCAGACAGACATACTGTATACAGCGAAACAGAGAACAGTGGGTAAGGATTGGAGCTTAATGGCAGCTTCTCTTTCATGAGCTGGTGTTTGTTTTTATGTCAATTAACAAAACAAGGGTTTAGCATAATGAGGCTAATGAGGAAGCATCTCATTTGGCTCTGCTTGTTTAACGATCTGTCAGTGGAGGACCAAGACACGCTCATACATGCTTGCACATTTTCTACATCGAGGCACACATAAAAAGTAATGATGTGACATAAATTAGACAATGGACAAATCTCTCGACTGAGTCTGAACCAAAACTCTGTGTCGAATAATAAATGTCAGAACTAAAAATAGATTTTTTTTTGGTCATACATCTTAAGTGGTTGGAAATAGTTAAAGAAGAAAACAGTGTTTCATAACGGTAGAATTTCTCCACACTGATCAAGTTGATTGTTTAAATTAATAATCAGTCTGAGTCATCACACCTAATAATGGCTGTAATCACAGTCTGTTTCATGGCTGATGATGAGTACTCTCCATTTCCATTATCATCATGCATACGGTTGTCTGTATGATCTACCTTGTTGTGATGTGTTGAAGTCTGATGATGCTGATAAGGCTAATCAGCAATTATTAACAGCATAAAGAGAAAAAAGCCGTGTGTGTTTGTGTGTGAGCTGAATTAGAGTCTTGTTGAGGATGTTTTAGTGTGCATTTTAGCCCAGTTTTTGGGCTTTGGTTACAGCTGTGTCAGAGTTTGTTGACTTCAGTGGTGCTGGGTTTACAGGGGCAAAGTTTATAACAGTAAACAACATAAAAGCTGCGCTGCAATGAAAGTTTCAAATTTTCAGCTTGGACAATAGATTTTGACATCAAATTAATTATTTTTTTTATTTGTTTAATATTTATTTGTGGTGTTGGGATCATTTGGAGAAAAAAAAGTTTAAATCAAACAGGACTCACAAGCTAATGGTTAGTCAGCGAAGTTTTTGCCAACCTAAACAAACTCAAACTTTAAAAAAAAATCATAGTAGTTCAAGCAAATTATATTTCATAAACCTTTACATTGCAGTGAATTTTGCAATGCACAATTATTTCAACAGAAAGTGCTACAGCCAGCTGCAGCTGCTATTTTCTGCCCTTGCAAATGTAGAATTCTATATAAATACCATCCACATGTAATATAATATTAGACCAACTGAAGCCAGCAGGAACGGGTTTATAGGAACTACTATGTTGTATCTATGGAACCAGCGTCTGCGCACTGTCACACTTCTATCTGTAACATTGCTCCTAATTGACAACAGGTTTTTTTCAGTCTTAGTTTGTCTGTGGTTTAAACCCACAGCCTCTTTAATGTTTTTTTATTAATGCCCAACCATATTCCCAAGTCACTCGAGTTATGTGTTTGGCTTGAAGTGGACCACAGACTGAAGTCCATTCAAATGTGTGACAACAGCTACGGTCACGGTGGTTTGTTTTTTGCCTTTCGATTTGATTACTGCTTCTGTTCTGAATGGCTGAACATGGAGTCACACAGCAGTATGAAATCTTTATCTCCAACTCTCTCAGGCACAAACACACAGTGAAACTCAAAATGGTCCAATTTATGCACACCACCAGCTGTTTATGCCTAGCAAACCTGTCTGTTATCCAGACAGCACTGTGCCTGAGTGAACTTTCAGCTTGTTTTCCATGCTGCAGGTTAGTTAATGGTTAACTTGGCTCCAACAGCTCCACAGCAAAAGTAGTGAGAGTGGGCACTTTCAGACTTTTTAGTTATCAGCATGTTTATTCAACCAGGGCTACACACATTCCAGCCTGGCAGCAGGGATGCAAGAACAGCTGATGATGGATTAACAGAGGGAAACTTTTGGAGTGGTTTAAAACTTGGAGATGAACTCTGTGACTCGGTTTGTTATCCTTCCCTCCCAAAAACCCCCTCGCTTTCATTCCTGCTCTGACTGTCATCCTCTGACACACAATCCTTCATCCATTCTGTTATTTTCTACACTTTCACTTACACATTTTTTTTCATTTTTATCCGTTTATTCTCTGCTACTGCAACCACATTATCGCACACATTCAGTGCGCCACAGCTCTTTGTAATAATTTTATCTGTCATTTTATTCCTTTGTTTCTATTCCATTATCTGTCCATTTTTTTCTTCATCTTCACAAACATTTAATCAATCTCCCTGCGCCAGGTGCAAGTCATGTTTCCTTCAATCTCTTCACACTTGTCCTCCTCATCTACATGCTGGTCTCTCTCTGCACCCTTTGCATTATTATTTTCATCTCTGTGTCTGTTTTCTCATTTGCGCTGTGAAATATAAACACTGCATTGTAAGGATGTCATGTCATATTGTTTTTGATTTTTTTTGCTGTTTGTTGTGATCAATGAGTCTCATTATCTTGCATGTGCTTCTTGCTATTGTGCTGGCGACGGCTGATCAATATCCTTAAAATAGACACTCATTGCTGACCCTGTTCTTCTCCGTATGGATAAGCTGACAGATCAATGAAAGAGATCCAACATCATTTAGGTCATTTACAAAAGAGCTTGTAAAGAGAATTATCCTCAGTAATTATCTGTGGATATAGTGTGAATGTACATCATCCATTGGAGAAATCCACACAAAAGAAAAAGGTTCTCGTAACTTTTAGATTTTGACAATTTGAAATGAAAAGACACAGACCATAACAATAAGGAAAGCATAACCCATTTTTTTCCCAATAAAAACAGAATATGCTTTATTTCTCATAGTTTAAAACTAGTTAGCTGAATGCATTAATTGGATTCAAAAGAATAAAATTGTAACCCGGGAAATTTACATACATGTACAGTAAATTTCCATCCATCCATCCATCCCTCCATCCATCCATCCATCCCTCCATCCATCCATCCATCCATCCATCCATCCATTCATCCATGACACATGACAGTTTACTAAATTTTTCAAATAATTAGTGATGATTGTGTGCTTGATGAACCAAATGCAGAATCACATCCTTGAAGGCAGGCAATGAAGAATAAAGGCAAGCTTTATTAAACTTAACAAAAAAACAAACAAAAAGAAAGATAAAGAGGCATAGTATCGACACTTCTCTTAGGCGGCTAAAAAGTGGTGAGCTAAAAACTGACATGGCTTCTGAAAGAATGAATTTTAAAGCAAGGAGTGACATATAGTACTAAAAAGAAGATTAAAATCATGAAAACAATGAAGTGGAGATAAAGCTGTTGTATTACTGTCTTAAACTGAGTTTCCACTCCTGAAAATGCTTTGCACAATGTCACCTTGTATCCTCTCCTTTCCTCTTACTGCATTCTTTTTGCCTTGTTCAAGTAAATACTTTATAATGATGTTTGTTCTGATGATAAGGAGGGATAGCAAGAGCAAAGAAAGCAGAGACTGAGGGATATAAAAACAATAAGATCAGATGGAGCATTACTTGATGAACATCATGACATAAAACAACAATGGTAATGTCAAATTAAAGATAAATTAAAGATTATTTTTCATTCATTGTCAGCATCTCTTCAAAACAAGTGCATCTTCACAGAATTTGCCATTTTAGAAACTAAATAAACAAATAAAAGATATGTTATTATCTCTCCTCTTGACTCCCAACTATGAATATGTAACACCCTCTTCTGCCTCAGATGCTTTCATTTCCTTTTTCTGGTGGTTTGAAAGTTTTTTTGTTTTTTTTTACTGTGGGCAACAATACAGCATAAATCTTTAAAAACAGAGAAAGAGAAAAAAGAGCAAAGCTATGGTGCAGGTGAACTGTGCAGCTATCCAGTGGATTGCTCCTGCCAGGGAAGCACAGAGGAATGTTTGCTGTAGTGGTCCCATGTGTGTAAGCAGCAGAGGACCAGTTTGCCACATCACAGATCTATTGTTGAGGCTTGGCTGGGAAGGCTACGAGTTGGCCCTGACATCCATCTGTCTCCATGTAGTGTCCCACCAGTTAGCAACTAACCATTCAGTCATTCAGACAGCCAACGTCTCCCCTCTGCTGCTTTAAGGAGAGCCAACTGAGCACTAAATTCCTGCCCTACTAATGTATTACACTGACTTCATTTTAAATAATTTGAACCTCTACGAGACATCCGAAAGGGCATTACGAATCTTGTCAATATATTTAAAAATCGGGCAGTAAACTCCAAGCGTCCACCTGAGTACTGGCTGCCTTCAGACTCAAGGAGAATTACAATCAAATGCAGAATCAAGCACATACTTTATCTGTGACCCTCAGATAACTCTACGCCCACATCATTTTAGCTGAGGTCAGTCGCCCTCATTGTTCTGCTTGGGTGGGCAGGAATTAAGGGAGTAAATTCAGCCTTTTCCCCTTGCATTTTTAGACCATGCTGCATTGTTTTGTACAGGATGCTGCTATTTATGATATTAATAACACAGGTTTAGTTTGGGATTTCACTGTGTTGAGGCTATGATTCCTTAGCAATTTGGGCTAATTATAATATTCAGAGAAAAACAGGTTTGTGTGATTCAAATAATGAAGTGCTTACTCATACCTTTATTTCTTGAATGTCCCTTTTGTTGTCTTTGTGGTGTCTTTTCAAAGACATTATACAACTTTGTAGAGGTGGCACCTAGGACTTGTTCACTTTGACATCAACTTAAAATGCAAAAATGCATCACCTACCCAGCAAGTGTTCTCTTATTTTAGAGAGAGATCTTTAAAACTCACAGTCTCTAATTCAGATCCTAAACAAAGCCAGCATTCAGTTAAATACAAAGCAACAGATTCAGAAAATGTCTGTGGAGGTTAATAGATGTTTGTTTACCTAAGCTATTTTTCTATTCTGACAAAATGAAATATTTTATTCAAGCTGTTGCTCTATGATGATGTTTTGAAGTTTATTAACTTTTAGAGCAAACCACCTTTAACAGCATGGAAAGCAGAAATGAAAAGGTTCAACAGTGTAAGGAAAACAACTTTTATTCATGCTCTGCTTTAAGCAGTTTTAAAAGTTGTTAATGACATTAAAAATACAAATTAGTTTGCACACAGCTCTTTCTTTGTCCAAAATAAGTAATGCTCATGCAAAGCTTTATAAAAACGTCAACTGCTTTTTAAAAAAAAGATCTGAACATCCGCACAAAATGCTGCATCATTTTTATAGCATTTCCCAGTGAGACCCAAAACATACTTACGGATTTTAATTCTACAGCAGTGGCTGGTGGACAAATTTTTTTACCAGCTACTCAAATATTTTACCAGCCACTATTTTTTGTTGTGACAAAAAGTAATTTCATATGATGATGATGATGGAGGTGGCTGGAAGCAGTTGTGGTGCCCTACAAGCTGAACAATACCTCTTTCTGGACACTGCATGGAAATAACTAGACGTTTCTTATTTTATTTTTTTTATTTTAAACCATTAAAAGATCCATATCTGTACATAAAAAAATTCAGACAAGTGAAATTTATTTCTGTGGAGTGTTTTTGAAGGTTTTTTTGTGCTTTTGTAAGTTGTATGTAAGTTGTAATGTTTTTCAGAC
>NC_051440.1:17406950-17419236 GCF_001649575.2 Kryptolebias marmoratus | reverse complement strand
AGTGGATCGAGTGCATCATATGGGTTTGCAGTGAACTGTTGTAATATTTTTATTATTCAGGCGGTTTTCTCCGCCTAAAGTGGTATTTCGCTTTTATCTAAATAACATTCGGGTTGAATGTTATTTAGATCATTAATTATCCAACAACAACCAGTTAATTTACCAACAAGTCTTTAACTGTTTTTATTCCTCTCATCATGGACAACAAGTCTTTAACTGTGAATTTGGAGACATTTGTTCTTTTTTTGCAAAAGTTACAAGGGGGGAACCAAACATTTCAGCTGTGTGAAATAATCGGTTCCCCCTCTAAAACACAGGACAAAAATAATTTACCAACAACTTAACTGTGTTTATTCCTCTGTATTATGATATTATTACCACATTTTATTTTTAAAAGAATGATGTTTTTTTGTTTTTTTTTAATGAGAAATATTTGCCCCTCTAAACAATTCTGTTAATAGATAAGTCTTTATTTACGGAGACGCAGGGGGAACCGTATCTGATGGGGGAACGGGGCTCGACGTAACAGCAGCAACTCGAGCACATCGCTGCCCCCTATATGTCAAGAGGACAAATACCACCTTTTCTGTTCAAATTGCCAACCTGCCACAGTGGCGTGTGTGTTGATGAAATTCACCCACCACTTCAAATATTTACCCGCATTTGGCCGGTGGCGGGTGCTAATTCCCACCCCTGTTCTACAGAACTGACAGGTAATTGTTTCTGTGTTACGACATGTCAGTGAACGCATCATTGACTCGTCAGAAATACGCTGCTGTGTCTGTTTGGACGTTTCTCATTGGTGAGTCGGAATAGTTTATTTATGCAAAGTAAAATAATATTCTGTATATATTAGTGGTTTAAAACTAGCTTGTCGGTAAATATTCGGTAATTAGTGGTACGCTACACCCGATGAAGCTTTTTAAAACGATGTAAAAGAAGTTATTATTGATGCTAACATTCAGATGGAGGGCGGCTAACACCAGTTTAATGTGATTTGTTGATGCCTTTGGAGCAGCAATTCAGCTGCCAGTTAACATTATTATTTATTTAGGATATATATTTACAGTAAATGAAGTGACAGGTTAAACACAGTTCCCATCTACCTAAAGATAAATAATGGGACTGTTTGGTGACCTGTAGCAGCCTTTTAGAGCAGAGTCATTAATTAGGTTGTTAATTTGTAACACCTGTGGCTTTTTTTAAACCACACCAGCAGCTTTCCTGCAGTCTTTAAATGTATGGAAGTTGCTTTTAGCACTTTACAAGTGTGGATAAGCATGGAAGGAAATGGACAAACATTTGTGCTTTAATCCCTGTTCCATTTTCTAAAATAGAAAAATCTGATTTTTTTTTGATTGCTCAGAAAGTTCTTCACATTAATTATGTATTGAGGCATAGTTTTTGGCCTATATGTGTTTTTCGTTTACCAAAATATAACAATAATGGCCAACTGTACATAAACATATATTTCACATTCCTAAGAAGAATGCAAAAACATCTAAAAATAATAAATGGAAGAGCATTATCTCTTAAAAAAACTAAATTATGGACTACAGTAAGCTGCTGCATGTTAATTTTTCTACTTAGTAATTGTTTAGGTATGTAGAGGCATAGATGTCAGCCGATTTAAAAAAAAAAGTGGCCAATATTGGTCAATTAAAATTGGTTGGCCTATAAACTGATCTATGGCTTTTAAGCATAAAACGTACAACATAGAAATGTCAAAACAGGCTTCAAGTCTGCAGATTTATCTTGGTTTTATTATATAAAACTAAATAAAACTTGTGCCTTATCAGTGTAAAGAGGTGACATCTGCCTTGTTTTTTGTGTTTGCTTTAAATTAGCTGTTGAAACTGCTGATGAGGTTTCAACAGATGCTTCATCAGTCAAGGAAATGTATTCACTGCCTTTACTAAAGTCTTATATACTCAAAGCAAGGAAGTACGCTTGGCACATTTTATCACTTTTTATTTCATTTCGTCGAGAATGTGTGTAACAGGCTTCCTGCTGGATGTGACACAATCTACTCACAAGGTGTTGAAAAAGTGGCATCTCAGCAGTACACCAGCAGCAGCTTTGTTGTTGTTGTTTTGACAAGATTTATAACGCTGTAGGTTACTTGTGATCTGGCTATCTGTACTAGATTTGACACAAAAAATCTGTCTGAAATGTTTTTTTGTGTCGATAAAGCCACTTAGATCTCAAATTTATTCTACTTCCCGTCTTTGTTTCCACCTATGATCCACACCCAACTTCAGACTGAAATTTTGTTGCATTTGAGGTATTTTAAAAGTGCCAAATAAAACATTTTTTTGATATAATTACATTTGACAAGTTACTAAAAATAACATGTTTTTTTATTTTACAAAAGTAAAAACAAAACTGAAGAGTATTCACAGACTATTTAATTAATAACCAATAATGTAGATCCCCAACTATTTAAAAATATATGTTTTATTTTAACTCAAAACCTAACAGTGCACAGAAATCCTAAGTTGTTAACGGTTTTACACCAGTGTTTTCTGGCATATCTTTTATAATCAGGAGGTCCCTTCTTTATAGTGATTACATTTCCTTTTGTGCTTTATTATTACATTAGAGACATTTTAGAGGTGCTAAATTTGCATAGCAAACTAACTGACTTAAAACACTGTTTACATTTCTGACCTGCTTGCAAATTGCCTGTCTGACAAAGTAAACATTTACTGGATGTCAGATTAGTCACCTGCAGCACAGAAAAGGGAAACTGGAGCCTATATGTTACCAAGCAGCAAAGAATTTTCACACCTAAGGGGTTTTGTGCTACAGTAGGAGTTAACATTTTGCTATGGTGCTTTCACTGACTGATCTGCTAGTCACTGCAAAAAAACTAAAATGTCTGATTTTGGTGATCTGCGGAGTAATTTGGTTTTTGACTGTGTTTCTGTCAGTTTAGTCTGTGGTGCTGTGACCTGCTGAAAAGGAAGGTTTTACAATTTTGTTGTGTTTTAATTTAACAATGCAACATAACTTTTATGAAGACTTGAGGAAATTGTGTCAAATTGTGGGAAAATAAAAAATCTATTCACAGAGAAAGAGATAACAGGGAGGTGCACTTTTTTTCCCTGTTAGCAAACAGACTACACATAACTGGTTTTGATCTGCTGAGAGAAATGATTTACTCTGCATGTTTGAAATCCTCTGCAATATAATTTAACTGATTATATTACCAGCAATATATCAATTAGCGATTTTTTTTATACTATCTCACCCCTATACTTGATAACATACAGAAATTGAGTTAATGTTATTCGTAGATAATTGATACAGAAAATATATTTGGTTGACTGTGTTTTGAGAACCAATAATGAAATGAACATTGTAACAAAACCAGAAAGTGCTTCTTCAGTCTCTGGATTTGAAATTTTAATCGAAGCAATGAACCATGCACTGCATCTGAATGTCAAATGCACATCAGCAAAACAAAAAACTGTAGAACTATTTCTCTAAAATGTGACGTATTTCATGGTTCTTAGATATTATGTTCTGTGTCACAACCCAGATCAATAAAAATGTTGAAGTACAATGTAGGCAGGCAGCCTTTCTAACCATGTCTTATTAAACGGCTCAGTTCTGTGTGTTTCTGGGCTCTCCTCTGTGTTTGATATCTCATTTGGCATTCCCTCTGTGTGCAGCCCTCGTTATCGTATTCTTATGGAGTGCACTGGCATTTGACATGCAGACTCTGGCAGCATTGCAGATCAGCTGCCTCTCACAGCAGTATTCTCTCTTTGTCTTCCTGGGTCGTTTCCTCTCTATCCTGGCTTGTCTTTCTTTTAGACCTAAAGCTGATAATGGACCTGGGGGCTAACACTTGCTCAAGCCTTAATTTGATTTTAATCCTATCACTTTGAGATTAGAGGTGTGTATATCTATATATGGTATTGAATGGGACAGTGAGGAGAGGCATTTCTGCACCTCTGAAAAGGTGAACATGCATTTCAACATTGATTCTTTTTTCAAATTTGAACAAGTACTTTGATGATGTGTTGATATAGTTGCAATTATTTTAAGCAGGACATGACTGTATTACTAATATTTAATAATATGATGCAGCTTTCTCTTCTACAAGTTCTATAATGTCACGTCCTTCAGTGTAATTATATTGTATTGAAGTGTTGTTTTGTGCCTGGGACCTTATCTTCAGAAGTCAACAAATGAAAAAGTCTGGGGGAAAATTGTCAAATATCATAAAGCCATCTTAGGTTGGAAGACATTTCGTTCAGTGAGTAATTCAGGTTTACAATAAAAAAGGTATCTGACATTACTAGTTTAGAATAAACGTATTTAGTTTACAGCTCTTTAATTTGAAATTATCCTGGATTAACTATACGTTTGAAGTGTTACAGTAACTCTTTTATGGTTTGGTTTTCTATTGACAACAATTATATATATAGGAGGTCGGAAATAGTTTAGTTAAGCTAACGAGGATCTACAAAGTTGCTGTTTAACGTTTTCTTCCAGATTGGGATTTCTTAGCAGAATATCTTTAGTTTTTTTTTTCATTCAGAAAAAGAAAATTCCATCTTCCCATTTATCATGAAACACTTCATCAGTGCAAGCACCAGAAATTGCCATAAAAAAGTGCAATAATATAAACAACAACAGTAATAATAATAATGAAAGATTTCTCAGCAAGTTTTATCTGCTTTCTGGGTTTCTGTGAAGTGGTGATAATTTGGGCCCATTCAACTAAATGCCAAATCCTTCGGCATATAAAACCATTCGGCACTCGGCTGCACACTAAAAACTGAACTAACACCTTTACACCTTACACCTTTATACCAAGATTGCTTAAGTAACATTTTTTGCTTTAATGAAAAATGTTTAGACTCCTTTGGGTCAGAGTTGGCATTTAGAATTCATCTTTACAGTGTGTTCAACTGCATATTCTTTTTCCTATTATACATTGACTTAAAAGGATTTGGCAAGGAGTCTTTTGATTGCTGCAGGTTCTTTTTGTCTTTTACCAAGGTTTCTCTTTTTTGTTGCCAGTGAGCTGCTTGCACATGCACATTCTTCTTTTTGTGGTGTGTTAAGAGGCTGTAGATTCTGGACATTCTGTCCCTTTTAACTTTCATTTATGAATTTTATGTGTAAACATGCCTGAAATTAGAGCACAAACATTGTCTTTAGTTTATAAGAATGGTACTTTTGTGTTTTGCTGGATCAGCTATCCTTATATTATTAGGACTGTATCTGGGCAAAGTATTGCAGCTGACTTCCACTTTTTGAAATCACATTTAGCAGACCTGCTTCCCCCTTTTGATTGATACTGACAGGAAGTCATTGTTGATAATGATGGGATTGTTACATTTTTGACAGTAGGCATTAGTCCTATGTGCAAGAAACTGCTTTGTCTACAGGGTTCTTTTTTGTTGTTGTCGTGTATGTTGCCTTCATATTTTAATCTAAATCACTCTTTGTTTAGGGCCCATTCTTATAATTGTTAATCTGTAATTGTGAAAATTCTTATGACCAAGTAAATTATTACATATACAAAAAAAAAATATTCAGAAATGTAAATAATAGTTCTAAATAATATATCTGCATCAACTGAACTAACAAGGCATAGTAATGAATCACAAAACTTGTTCCAAGACACTGTTGGTGTGTTGGGAAAAGAAATTAAATGTGTCCACAAAAAACAGAGCAAGGGAAAAAAACAGAGTACAGAAAATAATAGATTTTACGTTTTACCTGACTTGCATATAGAATATCCCATCTGCTTCAAAATACAGAGTTTTATCTGGGTTTCTCTCTTGTACTAAAACTTAAAATAACAACAAACAAACAAACAAACAAAAAAAAACATGCTCATTGACTGCTCTAATTATGTTGGACTTGAAAGCATACTCTGTAAAGCAGCAGTGTTTCTCTCCAGATGTTGTTAAAATGTCAGTGTGATTTGTGCCTATATAAGACCTGAATACTACTCATAGGCTCATTTGATTATTGCTTAGTACAAATGCAGCCTTTTTTCAGATTAGGCTAATCAGGGAATGTTGTTGGGATGCTAGGAGTGTCTTATTCACAAAAATGATAAATTGAATTGCTATCAGAATATGAATGTAACGACGTGTAAACACACCCAGTGATGCAACTCAAAAGCATGACTTTTTACAAGAAATGGAGGGTAAATTAACTAAATTTAACTGAGAGCAGCAATGAATGACGTCACCGTACTTAATTCACAAAAAGCTCCAAGTTTGAAAAGTGACGATATGCAGTCCCACTCATTAATTTGCTCTACCCACTGAGGTGGGTGTCTAACTCAGCAGTCAATGGGTGAGAGGCGAGGAGCATCCCGAACAGGCCATTCACCTCAAAATCCAATCTAAGAATGTAAAAGTGTAAAACTCATAGTTGAGCTCACACGTAAGTACCCCCATTGTGTAGAAACCTCCTTGTTATATGTGATGTGAGTAAGAAAGCTATTTCCCCTAAATTTAAAAAATGAATCCAAAATAAAATTTTACCAGTCCTTTGATAGACCAGTTCTCTGTTAGTGATGTACTGCACCTTTTGGCCTATAACTGGGAATGATTTCATCTATTAATCATGACGTAGGAAAGTGCAGCAAGTGTGGAAAATGAATGGATATACTAGGGCCAACTTAAATTTGAGTTTTAAATCTTCACAGTTGTTTCTTTCTAATTTTGTCTGCCTGCCTATTATTGCTCATATTAATCCTTATTTTCCAGAACAGGCAAATGAAATCATCACATGCAGACATCTTTGAAATATAATACGGAATACGACTTCTTTCCTTCTTGTATTGTTCATCGTTTCTCCCAGAACCTCTGCTTGGAAGTCTGGCTGCTTCCCCAGATTCATGCTTCCTTTTTGTGTCTGGCCAGCTGCTTTCAAAGTAATTTGCTGACGTTTGATGTTAAAGAGCCATTTCTTTTCCCATGCTGGTGTAAAATCACCATCTGTTTCAGTGTTTGCAATAATTTGAGAGGTTTCTCTGCCAAACTGACCTGCTGATTTCATTATGTGAAGCATCACCCCCTGTTGCCTGTAGATTCTTTTTTACAGTGTACATACAGTATGAGAATTTTTTTTATTAACAAAATGATGAATAAGAGGTTTCACAAGTAACAGTGTGAATAATTTATTGCGTCATTATTAATGAAAAAACTTACAACAAATATTAGTTGCAGCCATTTTTAGAATTCTCAGTTCTTGCTGGCCTTGCTTGTTTTTAAGGCACTTTGGAATGAAAACAGTGTATTGAAATGCTGAACATTTTTGCATTATTGTGTTTTCTGGTCAAATCTCCATAAAATAAAATGATTCTTTTTGCATGTTAAAGCTTAAAAGCTGCCAGTCTGTCAAAAACTGCACTTCAGTGTGTGTGTGTGTGTGCATTTGTTGTGGTGATCTTTAAGCTTTGGTGTTCCTGCAGTATGGCCAGCACGCATTGTCTGTCCTTTAGGACCTTCAGGTGTTCGCATTCATCTAAATCAGTGTGTAATCACTTGCATCCACAAGTAGGCCCCAGACACGGACACACAAAATGTTTCACATAATAATTGTAAAATGCAGAAGGAAAGCCACTGCCTTGTAAATATACCAGCTACAGAGATTAGATTTGCATAATTTACATTACCATATTTTTTAAACGAGGAAGGAGCTGCGTTGATTCAAACAAATGCTCCTCTCTTTATCTTTTACCCTTGCTGTCATCCACTGGGCTGAATTAATGAGAGATCAGTGGAAGGATGTTTACAAGATTAACAAATGCCTCAACACAAAGTTTGTGTATATGAGTATCACTAGGGGCCTGTGTTGTCCCAAAGGGTCTGTGAGGATTACACCACCATACAAATCACTAGATACGCTTGTTTTTGTAACGGCAAGTAAATGTACCACACCGATCAGACAACCTTTGAATTGATACTTTTAATAATTTATATTTTGTCTTTGGTGAAGAAATAATTTTCCTATGATATGAAAGCTATCAGTTGAATATTCAGCCCCCTCAACATGTCAAAATATCTTTGCCATTGATTTACTTACAAATATGTTTTTGTATAATAAGGAGAAACAGTGCATATATAAAATGCATACATTATATACAGAAAAAATTGTGCTGTTGTGTGCATAGATGTTTGAAAAAGACATTCTAAAAATTTAGGGCACTGAAATGTTTAAAGTAGTAAATATTGCAAACTATTTACCATAATAAGTAATATGTATAATTTCTGTAATCTTTGTTAATGAATATTATAGAGACTATATATTAATAGTCTTTGTCCTGTTTGGCCAGCAGATCTTTGCCAGAAAAGCTTTTCATCATAAAGTAATATATTCTTTTTTAAAGCACCCTAATCACATTATAGTGGGCAAACATTGCAAGCTTTTGGAAAATGCAGCGTGATTTTTCAGCTGCCTTATTTTTCCTGCTTCTCATGATAAATCCTCTTTCTCGTTCTTTTGTTTATCCTCTAAGGCTTTGTAGGCTAAGAAGTGATTTTATTTAAGAACATTTTTATACAAAGTCTGCCACTTCAGTCTATGACTGTCTGTATGGATAAATATGAGTTAATTTTGTAGAGGAGATAAAAACTTTTCTTTTCTAGTTAGACTCATACGAAACATTTATATGCAAAATATTCTGTTTGTTCCTCCATTCCTTTTCCCGTAAAGGTTTTATGGGTGGTGAAACATAACTACAGACAGGTGAAATATGAAGTAGTATTTTTTTTAAATGTGTGCAGTTTCAGCTTTGAACTGTGTCAGAAACATTGAAATTTTTAGATTTTAAGATGCATCTCAATACAATCATGATTTGTTTTTCACCAGCGCGGTGATAAAATGTAATCTACACATATAATTTAGAAAAAAATAAAAACAAAGAACCAAAAATCATTAATCACAGTAATTCTATGCAGAAATGATAATACATGTACTAGTATTTAATTCAAAACTAACTGTGCATCTGTGTCACATGTGCAGTATCAAATGCAGGCTTGCATTGCATCTATTATTTCCTCCCTACCTTTTTTTCCCCACATTTTGTCCTTTTTAATTTTTTTTACAAGTTTTAATTTCTAAAATTAAAAATCTCTAGTTTTGAACTCTAAAAATAACATAAGAAAAATGACCTATTTGACATGTTTTGTCTTCTCCTTGATCCACTGGTGCAGTTAAAAGAACATTTTGAACTTGGGACTTCGTCTATGCTTCTTTCTGTTTTGAATAAGTGTGTTTTTGCCTAAATGTTTTTATTTTGTTTTATGTTTTTACAGATTTTATTCATGGGGACTCTGTGTTACACAAAGTCTGTTAATTGGCTAATAAAATGGTTTCAGACTTGCATACATTAAAATCTAATATAAGAGGTTAATTATAAGACCCAAAAGTCCACTCATTAATTAATCATTTATCTAGAACAACCTCTGAAAGTAATTGTGTAGTCAAGACCAACCTTGACACACGAGCTCTTAACCTGCTATGGAGCACTGTGTCTACAATAACTTGATATTTATTTTTACAAACTAGCTAAAGGCTAACATTGACTTGCATGTTTAGGTAATTCTGAGCCATATTTGAAATAACATAAGTAAAAGAGCCTGTAGATCATATTGGTGTGGTGTTGGGCACTTAAGATATGTTACTATAAAAAAACATTTTCTGATACATAATAACCCTTAGGTATATAGTGCGTAAAATATCAGCGAATAGCTATCGTTTGTGTACATTTAGCATGCATTTGATGTACAACATGCAAACAGATGATTTTAGGGTTACTGTCACTGGGGTTGTCTCTGAGATAAGTAAATAACTCCAGAAGAGGTCATTAGGAATGCACACAATCTTCTCCAAGTTTCCCAAGGCTTCGGATGTTGTTAGGCTGTGTTAGATAACATGTCTTCAAACAGTGGGTTCCAACCACAGACTCCTAAAAAAGTCAATTTTTAATCCTCCAATTCAAGAAGAAAGATGCAGATTTTGCTCACCCTGCTTTCGTCATTACACAAGCTCTTTTCCTTTACAAAGATATAGGAGAGTGCATGGAGATTTTTCCCATCATTCATGTGTTGTGGCGACCTGGGCAAGGCCATTTCTCGTGGCGTCTCATGGGGGGCTGGTTCTGAAGTATGGGGTAACCCCCCTTGCTACGGGACATTTAGTTGCTGTAAAACCAGAATGAGAGCTTGGCTTGCGTTGCTGGTAGACATCCAGTAAATGTTGGCAGAGCTGACCTTTTATCACAGATTCTGATCCTAACCTTTATGAACAGGATTTATAAGCACAGCCGACGGGTGGTGGGTTCCCAGTTTACTCAGCGTCAAACAGTGCAGACAGTGTGGTTTGTTTCAGTACCTGATGATTCACATCAGCATAAACATTAAAGTGTTGTATGTTTTATTGGAATGCAGCTTATTTTTGTACTTCATTTATGTATTTTCAACAACAAAAGTCTGTCATTCAGACAGTAGACACCATCTTTGTAGATGATCTGATATTTTTACACTGAAGTATGTTTAAGGGACAACTAGTTAACACAGCTATTTTTTACAGCTTTTCGTCTATGCCTTTTGTTTGACAATGCTGTGACAGTGTTTTTTTTTTCTTTTTCTTGATTTATACATGTACTTTTTATCTACAGTTTCACATTTTTGATTAGTTTTCCCTCTTCTGAGTTGTTGGTATACGCTGTGAAGCAGAAAAGAACATTGGATG
The DNA here is from genome assembly GCF_001649575.2 of Kryptolebias marmoratus. Taxonomy (NCBI): domain Eukaryota; kingdom Metazoa; phylum Chordata; class Actinopteri; order Cyprinodontiformes; family Rivulidae; genus Kryptolebias; species Kryptolebias marmoratus. The sequence continues at coordinate 17,408,499 of NC_051440.1, read as the reverse complement.
CAGCAGTTCTGTCTTCACCGCCCGTGGGATGGAGGGAACAAATTTTTTGCTTCTGGCTATCAGACTGTTGGACCTCAATTTTCCATGCAGGCAAAGAGACTCACACATCCATAAACCCAAATCTGAATCTCAAAGACAGACATAAACATGTGCAAATTAAAACATGTTGGGATGTTAAAATGAATTTCTGTGATCTTTGAAGAAAGTTATGTCATTATTGTAGCTTTAGAGAATAAACACTTTATCATCAGATTTTTCTCAAGATAATTAATCTTCCCCCTGCAGAGGAATGTTTGTCATGGGCTTTTATTCAGAGCATTTGTAAGGAAACATCAGATATGAATGAAGAATGGGAATATGAATAACATGCAGTAGTCTTTACCCACCCTTGAATTTTTCATATCTTTGCATCAGCAATTGCTTTTCTAAAATCTATTGCAGTATCTCTGGTGATATTGTATTTTCTTTGCCACTTTTTGATAGTTTCTCCTGACTTTCTTTTCCCATGTACAAATCGTAAGTTTTGCAATATTTTTGTTGGCTTGTTTGGATGCAGTGCTGCTGAAATGATTTTTGCCAGTACTTATGGCATTTTTAAAATATCTGTTGTGATAACCATGCCAATAGGAGAAACTGTTACACTCCATAGATTATGTGTTGTGAGAACAAAATATAAACCAGATCAAAAGAGAAAATGTAAGGTGTTTGGCATGAAAAAATGATCCTGGGTTGCTGAGAATACATACAATAGGGAATATTGCAAGTATTATGTGCTTTATCCAGACAGTCAGTTGCTTCTCTACAAAGTATTAAGAACATATGACAGAAACATTCAGGCAGAGTGGCAAGAGTAAAGAAGAAAGAAATTGGAGTGCTTGTTTAAAATAGATGGTGTAATCTTCATTTTCTTGTTTTTTTTTCAATGGAACATATTTATACATTAGACATTAAACTGTTAGCAACCGTTGACCTAAAATGCACGTGTAAGGACCGTGAGAAGAAACTGGAGTACCCAGAGAGAACTCACTCATACACAGAACATCCCAACTTCAAACAGAAAAGCAAAAGCCAACATTATATGGAGACCTTGTTGCTGTGAGCTGACAGTGCTAAACACTACACATCTACTATGGAAGTTATGAAAGTACTGTTCAAATGTCCCCATCAGGATCCTGTGATAGACCAGCGACCTGTCCAAAGTGTATCCCATATCATTGGTTGACTGCTGGGTTAGGTTGGACATTCATTCAGACAGTATGGTCCTGGACAGGGTTAAATGGGTACAGGAGATGAGTAAGAGTGAGTGAGTGTCTCCAGCAGAGAGCATCATCAGAGAACAACATCCAACCATTTTAATAACTACATATTAGGCTTAATAGCTACATGTAGGCTTAATAAGGTGAAGGCCTGAAGTTAATGGAAAGTGTTCATGGAACTGTCTATGTCTATCCAAAAAAGGGTCTGTCTGTCTGTCTGTCTGTCTGTCTGTCTGTCTGTCTGTCTGTCTGTCTGTCTGTCTGTCTGTCTGTCTGTCTGTCTGTCTGTCTGT